>NC_081542.1:17824177-17841124 GCF_901000735.1 Corylus avellana
TGAATATTCTTCAGAAAATCATATTCCAAGTCAATCATTAATTGTCAGTGTCACATGTTACTTGGAGACCCTCGAATGGAAGACAAATAATTTTCCAATCTGAAGTTACTCACTTAAATCAATTTTTACTGTCACATCATTTTTATTTATATAACAGTTTACTAAATAATATTACTAACAAAATAAATAAAACTAGAGACAATTGTCTAACCGCTGCAAGTCCTAAATTTACTATAATATAGTAAATACAATTGACCATGTTTCACTAAGGGCGCTAAATAAAAGCAGAAACTCCACAAAGGCTCCCAAAAATTTCAAAATGTTCAATCATCAAAGCTCTGTTCAAATTCAAGCCCTTAAGGCTATGGGGAGCAAAAAGTTTCCAAATAAGCTATAAGTCTAGAGTCAATCATGAGTTCATCCATGTCAAGAAAAAAATCATGAGTTCATCAGCACTTTCAACTCGATTCAAGAAACACTTTTCTTGAAACCCTTGCATAAAAATCCTTTTTGAAGCGAAGAGTGACAAGAATATTTCTTAAGTACTATAAAAGAACACAAATCTTTCAATATATTTTCCAACTCGAAATTTGTTGAGTACAGTCAAAACAATCACGATCCCATGTATAATAATATGTTGATGGATCCCACGTATAGTATACTTTCTAACTTTTTTCCTCATATATGATTGACAAGTATTTTAAACGTCTTGTCCGGCTCAATTCTAGTTTGATTTTTTCCCAACGAGGTAAACTACTCTCTCTCTCTCTCTCTCTCTCTCTCTCCATTTCTTGAGAGACAAAAACAAATATTTCAGGATGCTCGCCAAAGCATAATTGCATCCAATAATTATTACATATAAATTTGAAAAGATAAAAAAAGAAGTTATAAGCCTATGAAGAACTTGAGCCACTTGACAAGATCTCACCATCTTCTTCACCAAATTGATAATGCTCATAAACTTGAAGTAATAATTCCCTACATGGTACAACGGCCCCAAGCTTGATGCAGGCCAAAAATGCACCTGAAAGCTTCCGATGAAGACTGTAGGCTTCATCAGGTGGCGGCGTCAGCCTATGCTTAAGCATTGTAGCCCCAAGGTTTGAGGCGCTTTGAGTAATGTTGGTGGACCGAAAGTCATACCCACCGGGCTTCGAGAAAGGCAATCCCACAACAAAACCAGCTTGAACATGGGCATCTAGCATTATCTCTGACTCCATTCCTGTGAGGAACCCAAGTCTTATTGACATCTCAATGACTGCATCCCTATCACCGTTTGCACATGCAATTACCTGATCAAACATACATAAACGGAAATGGAGCTCAGCAGGAAAAAAGGTCTACTATTTAAACTGTTAGCTAAACTGATCATGCTTCCAACTTAAGTTTGACATCTCACATTATCATAACCTCAAGGCAGACCACCATAAATGTTAGAAATTAGAACCAGCAGCATTAATCCATCTATCTAGCCTTAACTTCATGGATTATATTGTAATCAATCAAGGTCTGAAGTTATTGTATGACCGCCTGTCAACCTCACTCGGCCCACTACAAATTAGTGCAAAATTCCTCAGAGCCTAGTTGGGGCGCTAGAGTGGCCTGCCACAATCCCTGGTAAAAAATATTCATAGCCCACATCAACCTCTCTTATTAATTTTACTTTAAACTCAACACAACCATGGTGGACCATTCACAGCTTCCACAGGCCCTTGAAAACGGCCTTGTCATCGAGGGTGAGAAACCCAGATTTTTATGACAACTAAATACATGTCCTATTAATTACGACCTTATGATTAATTATGAGTCATATTCTGGCTATTAGGAAATTGTGGTTAATTATGAAAATTCCACTTTTAAGTAGATCCAATGAAATATTGAACACTGAATTATAGCTACTTGGCTGTTCCAGAAAGCAGGGCAGGTGAGTTGAAATCAATATCTCATAATATGCTTTTTGATGTGCACGCACACACACACATGCATGCCTTTGCGCAGACACAAACACACACACACACTAAGTTGGTTGAAAAAAGATTCTAAATCCTCTTAATCTGAACGAAATGGGGCTGCTCAAGATTCAGGAAAGAAAAAAAAAAAAAAACACACATGCAACCAAATAAAGTTGAGTGACATCATTGCTGTCTCAAAGAAGAGAAGAGAATGCTTAGTGCTTCATTTGCTTCAATGGACTTCATTGAGGTCAAGTGTGCCTGTATACTCATTCATGTTTCTCCCTTTGTACTATGTCATCTCTATAGATTAATTATTAAAGAAAATGTCATCAATGTGAACCACATAAATTTTCGAAGGACAGAGAGAGAGAGAGACCAAAATTCAGAATTTGAACCTCAATAAAGGCATATGCAAGAGAAGATGAAAATGGATAAAGATTTGAGATCAAAAAGTAAACCAAGAGTAGAGCAAAGAGAACTCACCATTCTTAAGTAGTCCTCAACAAAGCTTTTTGGGTAGTCCCGAGCTGCTCCAAAGTCAATGAGATTAATTACTTTTGTTGCCTCATCATACAAAAAATTACTCCAATTAGGATCTGTCTGCACTAGATCAACAAAAATACACGCAAGACAAACTTAGACCGTAGTTAGGGGGGAAATTCAGCAGAAGTGTCAATGAAACTCTTAATATTACTAAGAAACTGAGTGAAGAAAATTGACAAATATATAAACACAATACTTCACTCCAGTCCAGGCCTCTGCCATATCTTAACATTTCTCTAGCTTGGTTACTCCAAGAAACTCTGCTTATACTTCTAAACCACAATGCTTAGCGTCAAGATTAGTGTATTTTACAAATAGAGAGGTACTGGATCTATTTCTGATCAACTTTATAGGAGCAAATACAAAATTCTGGAATACGAATGCCTCACTATATGACAACTTACAGGAGACGCCTCAACTGACTTCTAGAATAGGGACATTTGTCCCTTTATTTCCAACACTCCCCTCCAAGCTGGAGCTTATATATCATATAAGCCCAACTTGTAACAAATGAACTCTTATTGACACAAACTCGTCTGTAGGCTGAAATACCATCAAATTGGTAGAAAAAACAAGAAGAATTTGCCCAGAACACCAAGAAACCAGCCATAAAACCATCGAATCAGTAAAAAGCGAACTGAACTGGCCGGAAACACAACAAAACTGGCCGAATAATGTCTGAACTAGTCAAAACTCTAAACATTGAAACCAGCTAGAATCTTGCCGGCAAACAATGAATTTGACTGAAGCATGCCAAAAGATACCAATGCCAGTCGAAAGTCGTCAAAAAAATATCAACATCAGTCGAAAACTTGTTGGAAAATACCAACACTAGTCAAAACTTGTGGAAATTACCTTCATCAGTCAAAAACTCACCAAGAAACACCATCACCAGTCACAACTCACTGGAAACCATCAACGCTAGTTGAAAACGCACTGGAAAACACCAATGCTAGTCAAACATTCACCAGAAAATACTAACACCACTTGAAACTTGTTGGAAAACACCGTCACCAGTCAAAAAATTTGTCAGAAACCCACCAAGTTGGAGAATCACTATAACCGACTGAAACTAGCTGGAACCAAATATTCCAACCGGGTCAGATATAGGCCTGCAATTTTTTTATTGGGTTTGGGCTTGACCAGATGAATAAGGTTCAGGTATGGACCAGGCTTTGAACTTAGGAAGGAAAATACTGGGATGGCCCAAAGGTAAAACTGGAATAAAGTAAACCTGACATAGGATTAAAGTAAGCAAAGAGATATTCCTATTTCGGAGTAGGGATAGCGTGTATTTGTAACCAAACAGGCCTTTGTCTTCCAAACCGGCCAAAGATTTGCCGTCAGCAACCAAATTACACTGACAACCACCACAAGAACACGAACAAACAACACTAAGGAAGAAATCTATGCAAAATGACCACACTATGGGGACAACAACAACAACAACAATTTTTCTTCCTCTTAGTCGCTCTCTTGTATACTCCCTGTGTACTAGGGTTGCGCCCCTTTGCGCCTTGATAATATATCTTTACTTATCAAAAAAAAAAAAAACAACAACAACAACAACCAATTACCAGCCACCACTGAAGACACTACCTATCACTTCTCCAGATGTGGCTGATCACCAGAGACAACATAAATGACAAAAAAACTCCACACACAGCACCACTACCACATGAAAACCATCAGCAACCACCACAGATGCAATAAATATTTTTCTTTTTCTTGTCCATCACTCACAGCCACTGACAGCCATATGGATGAGGTTGATCACACAACCATCAACTTCTGATAGGGGGAAAGAAAACACAAAAAAGAAAATGGCAAAATAGGGGGATAGATTTTTTTTTAATTTTTAATTTTTATGATTCCTAAACTTTGATTCTATGTCAAGATTAGTGTATTTCACAAAATAGAGTATGACCCTCACAATTCATTGTTATATAGATATACAGGAACAAATACAATATTCTGGAATATAAACAACTCACCATAGAGACACTTGTCCCTTTCTTTCTAACACTTAGCATGCTCCTTAAAGCAAAGAGCATGTTATCCATACCCAACTATCAGCGGAATGAAATAATTAAAAACGGGCATTTCTATCTTGGAACATTATCATCAGCAATTTGTTCTGCAAGTTGAGCTACTACTAAGAGAACATCAAAATTTCTACAATAAGCCTTAGGGCATTTCAGATACATTTTAGTTACTTCACTGCTGCAAATTTAGCATTCCAACGGGTCATGACCGCAAGTAGGTTTTTATCCTCACCCCCTCAAACTTTTTTACATTACATTATCTGATCCAAGAACTCCAAACAATTTGAAAGGTAGTTTCAGTTTCAGGCACCATCTTATATCAGCTACTGCAGCTATGAACAACCTCAGTAGTTGATAGCAAATGCCCAAGCCATTCCTAAAGTGAAGTAAAATAGATGCCTATAGGAGATAGTTAAAGAAACACCAGACAGGATACAAGAAAAAAGTTAAGAATGATAAACACATAAGAGTTAAAGATACTTTATCATATGCAAAGAAAAGAACATGCCTGCATGAAACGATATACAAATAACTCCGTCAAACTGAGCTCCAGCAACTTTTTCCCAATATAATTACGAGTCTCCTGGTCTAGCAAGGCGACTTTATCAATTGGAATTCCTGTAACAAGGGAAAGTCAATCTCATGTATTCAAACTCCACTATTGATCAAAACAGATCCTTTTGTTTGCTTCTTATTTTTCCCCAGTAACGATAAAAACGGATTGTGTTGGCATCATATTAATATACAATCTCCCGGAAAGAAGATTATCTTTATCGAAGACAAGAAGGAGAAACCAGGAAGAAAATTGTTCAATATCTTCAATATGAACCACGGCAAAAAACACCATTTGCACTTATTGAGCTGCTTTTATTATATAAAGAGCTAAGACAAAATTTGATTAGAAAAACTAAAAAGATTGTACATTTACAGAGTTTTATGAATTAAAATATAAGCTATTTCCTTTTTGTATTAAATCAAATATTGGCTCAACATGTGGGGCCTTCCATGAAATCTAGCTGCCAATTAATTTAAAGTGAGATTAAAGCTATTATATATTTTGACACTTTTAATAAATGCCAATCTTCCTCAACAGCAATTTCTATTGATGGTCACAACTATTGAAGCAAGATGTCTTCTAACTGGCATTTGGGTGCATATTACACATGTCTAGTTTAGATTTAAATCAGCTCAAAATAGATGACCTTTTTTTCTTTTTCTTTTTTTCTGGGCCAAAACAGATGATCTATAAGTATGAATGTCTTTACAACTAATAAAGATATTGGAGAAGTTTTCAATCTGCCTCTTCATGAGTGTTCTAAAAAAAAAAATCTGCCTCTTCATGAAATAGCTAAAAACACCTTCCTTATCACTGTATAAAATAAAATTCAATGTATTTGAACAGAAGGTGAAACACATAGTTTGGCAAAAGGATAACATCAACTGACATCAACAAAACTCCATTAAACTGACTTCTCCACTCCACTTCCCTCCTTCCCCATATTTCTTCATACAATTACGCCCATGACTTTTCGCTTATAAACAAAGCATGTGACATTTTTGCTAGCAGAATGAATACAAGATGGGAAAAAAAACTGTAATACATGACTAGGATTTTTAAGGTGAAAAACATGATGAATTTTACAAGAAAGAAAATGCATACTTCTTGTAGTCACAAATCATGTTTATGCAATTTAATTTATAAGCAGCTCTTCATGTGGCTCATGCTGAAGCTTTTTGTTTTAACGCAACTGTGCAAATTGCCCTTTTACTTCTCAGAGTTTCGACCATTGAGTAGCAATGATAAAGTATGATAAAAGATGTGATATAATTACCAGAAACAAGTTCAGTAGTTAAGACTTTTTTTCTTGAAAGATTGTCCACAACCAATGGAACATAAAACCCCTCTGTGCCAGATATAAGATTACGGAAGCGTTTTTGATTTGCTGCCTCCAATTCATAGTCACATTCACGAGATAATTCTTCTTTTGCCACCTACAAAAACTCCAAGAACATAAGCATGCATTTTCAAGCATCTTTCTAAGCTTCAGCCACCATCCTTGGTGAACCAATCTTGATTCTGAATCATTCAGTACAGAACTAAGTGTCCAAATAATGTAGCAAAAGAGTGTACACCCTTACTCAGAGCTGGTGTAGAAGAATGGCAGGAAGTTGTAGGAGATCAAAGAATAATGATATGCTATAAATTTTGCTGGTAACTTAGAGAAAGAATGAGGTCAGCAGGAAAAGAGGAGATAACTGGGCTTTGCAAAGAATTTTAAGTTGTTTGAGTGTCTCAGGGATTGCATGCTCAAGAATATGGTGTTTAAGGCTAACCAATACAATACATTGATATATATATACATGAATGCATATACATATGCATACCTTGATAGCCCTGTCAAGATAAAGTCCTTTTGGAATTAGGTTTGTATAATCTAAAAGTAGTTTGACATTCTCTATGTCACTTTCAATGCTATCTGCAACGCCAGGATACTGAATTTTCATTGCCACTTGAATACCAGCCTTTGTGACAGCTCGGTGCACCTAAAATTGTTTAAGAACTATGAGACCAACAGAAGAAAAATTGTGAACAATATAGAAGCAGACAACATCTGTTGATACCATTATCTACCATCATTACTCCTTTTCTCTTTCCAAAAGCAAAGATGATAGGATAAGACTAAAGGGATGGGCTTGGGATACAGGTGGGGGGTTGACAAGACTAGCATCCAGTGAACAAACAATACTGAGCAATGAAGCTGTCGTATCACCTGGCCTATGCTTGCAGCAGCAATTGGTTCATAATCAAAACTAATCAACTTCGATGACCATTCAGGACCTAATTCAGCATCCAAAACTTGGTTGAGCTGGCTTCTTGGCATCACATCTGCGCCTTGACGGACAATATCCAGAGCAGCCAAGATCTACATGGAATTGAAAGATGTCAAAAAAAACATACTGAAGCATAAGACACACACACACACACACAAAAATAAGACTTAATCAGTACAAATAAACCTTCCCAGTATTCCAAGCATATGTAACACTATTAAATACAACAACCAAGAAAATGAGAATGAGCACAATCCATTTTCCTAGAAAAGCCCCCATAGCCTAGTATAGTTCTACTAGGCTTGATAACAGATTCATATTTAGTAGAATTATGACAATTGATGTAAAATCCTTCCCATAGAACCTGGCAGTCATCCCTTGCAAGATGGCATTTAGTAATCACTGCGCTCAGCCACTAAATTCAAATGATATATTTTTATAGCACAGCCAAGTCAAAAGCCCTCTAACGGAGAAGTTATTTGATTACAGTTTAATGAAAATATATGAAAAATTAAAAAAACGTATCGGATCGGATGGTTTTCAAGCCGAGCTTCAGCTAAAAAATGCTGACACTCGGCAAATCATTCCCAAAAGTTGGTAAGAAAGAAGAATCATCATCATCGACCATGAACCTCTTCATTTAATAGTACACCTTCTCGTGAATAAAGAAGCAACTGAAGTACAAATATAAAGGAAAAAAGGAATGAGAATACCGGAGCAGGGACGAGGGATTCGTCCTGTATACTCAGCATCTGCCCTATTTTAAGCGCTGCTCCACGCATTCTGCAAAGCGCAAGGGCTAGACGTTCTGCATTTTGTTCGGAGATGAATGGAGAGAGCGCAGATTGCTTGTTTTGTGATGGCGCGCCAAAAACAAGCCTCCTGGTAGATTCCTGAAGGGTTCCCCACGCAAGGCCAGCTCCAAGACCAGCAAACCTTATTAAAAAGATAATAATAATAAGGTTGAAGAACTCTAATAAGCGAAAAAAGTTATGTCATCCGTATATAATACATGCGGCTATAGAATCGAAAGAGCACCGACCCCAGCGCTCTAGAAAATGGAGTGGAAGGAACTCTCCTCTCCCTGGGCTTCCTCCTCTTAAATTCCACTTGGGCATTAATGCCCCTGTCCTCCGTAGCTTCTTTGACCGACCCAAACCCATCCGTAGTATCCAAATTCTCCACCGCAGAAGAAGAAGAAGAAGAAGATGCATCTTCCCTCACATTGTTATTGGTATCATTGCTAGCATCGAATGATGAGGGTTGTTGTTGTTGTTGAAAGGTAACAGGCGTGGCCTCCTCGGAGGACTCGTTACCGGTGGTGGTTGTGAAGTGAACGACGGAATCGGGGTTGGAGGAGCCCGCGTTTGAAAGGCTGCGGACCTTGCCCTTGGTGAGGCCGGAGAGGTCCGTGGCGGATACAATGACTTTCTTGATTAGGTTTTGGAGATCTCCATTCTTGGCGGCTTCCAGAGCTTGGGAACGTTTCACCAACTCCTTGGCGATTAACGATAGCCCGTTCACGAGCCTATCTACCTCCTTCAACGAACCCATACAATTAACTATTTCAGCAATTTGTTTTAGAGGATTCTTCTGCACCTTGCCCTTTGCATCTGCCTTTTACTACCAAATTCTTCTGCGCCTTGCCCTTTGCATCTGCCTTTTACTACCAAATTCTCTTTTCAAACTAAACAGCTCTACAGACGCGAAAACTCCTTCAACGGTAAGTGGATCTTCTCCATTTGATTGAGGTTTCGAGGTTTAAACGGTTGGGATTTCACAGAAGAAAAAGTATCCTAAGGCATAGAGACTGCCACATCACTAGGACTATGACCAAAATAGCTTCCGGCTGTTGAACGGGCTATCCGTGAAGTTCTTAGAATAAATACAGCCCAATTGCAATACGATCCACGGAGTTTGGACCAGGTCCAGAACGTGGGCTTGGGCCACGATGCAACAACCGCTGCTTGTAGCACAATTGCTTCTCATGCGCAATTGTGAAATGAAGTGAATGCATAATGATATAATCCCCTATGTTAAGCTTATTATAGCTCATCTCCAAAAAAAAATAAAAAATCTTATCCCAGATGTCACTGCAGAATGGTCTCTGAACTGCCTCTATGAATTCATATATGTGACACAAACTTGTTGACGACAATACATGCCAATTTTGTATTTGGATGGATCCACCCAATTAATAATACATGCTCCTCTACCGCCAGCTTATTGAAAATCGTCAAGATTTTCCTCAGCTAAATACAAAGTATCTCCCTTACAGGATTTTTCGCTAAATCATTTGCAAACTAAACTGATAATTAGGAAAAAGAAAGAAAGAAACCAAGGGGCACAATGAATCAACAGATCAGTCAGCCATCTATGGGCAGCTCTCCGCAATTGACGATTCTGCACGGCACACGGGGAGTATCTGACCTGCTTGTCTCCTGGGATTCCAGTTTCCTCACAACATCAATTCCTTCAATAACATTTCCGAACACAACATGGCGATTGTCCAACCAGGGAGTCTACATAAAGCAAATTCACAACATTATCCATAAAGAGTTTGAGCCATAGAGAACCACTTAACCAAACACAAAATTAGGGTATAACTACTTAAATTAACCAGTGAAACCAAGGTATTGGCTGATGTCATGAGATTAACAAACAAGCAAGTACGTGGGCTAGATACAGTCAGTGCTGAAAACATATGCTTACAAAAAAGACAGAGGTCCTTCAACCTGAAACGAACACGGTTCTACGATAATAGATAAAACTCAATGAAAGTTCCTGAGCATTCTGGTCTCCTATTCATGTGTAATGTTTGTTTATCTGAGGTCATCTGTTCAAGGTCTCTACTTCTGACATGTTGTATTTTGACAAGCAAGGATCATGCCTTTAGGTTTGCCTTGAGGAAGAAAAATGTCAATGATTAACCTTGACGACGAATGAGTAGGAAGATGAGTAGTCCATATAGAGTGAATGGTTTATTAAAACACTCACGGGTGCTAAGTCCCACATTACGTATTTACTAGATGAAATTGAGCCTTAATAAGTGATTATAGAGAAGCTCCAAACCAACTAATCCTTTTACATTGATAGCACAAATATGGTTAATGCTTTCTTTGGACCATTATACTTGAACCCAAAACTCACCTTATCTCCTAAGAATAGGTGGAAGAGGTGATATTTTAGTATATTTTGAGTTGTAACAGGCTTTATACTTATATTTGTGAAGAACCATGACACCGCATTATCGCTGCCATGAGAATGTCCACTAGGGGGGAAAGAACATTTCTAGGCGGTCAAAAGACACATTTCAATATTCAAAGATTACTGAAAGTAATATTTGCAAATACCCATGGGAGATTAGATGGCCAATATGGCTCTAAAAGTGAAAAGAATGATATTTCAGAAATGCTGTCAAACAGATTGAAAATGATTACAGCAGCTATCTCACCTTCACTGTGCAAATGAAAAATTGGCTGCCATTGGTATCAGGACCAGCGTTGGCCATGCTCAAAACTCCAGGCCCAACATGCTTCACTGCAAATTAGTGCCAGAATATCAGTACCATACTTGCCGTTCATTCAAATACCTCCTAGAAAACTGAACAAAATTTCTTTTACTATGCTCCTCATTATTAAAGCGCAATACTCTCATTGAGGAATAGTAAGACATACATGTAAAGTTCTCATCTTCAAATCTAGAACCATAGATGCTGATTCCTCCAGTTCCCTGCAGCCAGTGAACACCACAATTCTTGGCTTAGTGTTAACGCACCTAGCTCTCTGGTCCACAGAGAGAGAGAGAGAGAGAGAGAGAGAGAGAGAAAACTAACATCTCCTTCTGTGAAGTCCCCTCCCTGGATCATGAAATCTTTAATAATACGGTGAAAGGAACATCCTTTGAAACCAAAACCTTTCTCTCCTGCATTAAGATTATTACGATTTCATCTTTAAAGTGAACCATAATACAATCTATATCAGAACAACAGCAACAACAAAAACAAAAATAAAAAAAGTAGTAGTGCCTCTAAAGAATTACGACTAGTGTGAACAAAGCTTACCTGTGCACAAGGCTCGGAAATTCTCAACTGTTTTTGGAACCACGTCTCCAAAGAGGCCAATTACAATCCTACCTGCAGGTTCAAGCCCGATTTCTACATCAAAGAAGCACTTGGTTGTCACTTTGGCTTGCAGCTCAAGATCCTAAAATAACATAACCAATATAAGATAATGAAACCACCATATTCACCAGAATCAAGATAGCTACAAGGATTACAGGAACCATTCCATGACATATAACAACAATGTAACCATGCTGGAAATAGGAAAGTAATACTGATACAAATTTTCAGTGGCAAACAATGTACTTGTGTCAGTATCATGAGATTTATGGTTTCTATTGATGGAAAATCTGCCTTCCATTGTTTAAGACAGGCTATAGAAATTCTTATTAAGAATTACCAAAAGCACAGCGATTAAATGAGAACATTTACATTTGCCATTGAGTTGCACACCATTCTCCGGTACTTGATTGAAGGTGCTCTAGAAAGTCTAATAACTGAAAAACTTGAGGCATAGCGTGATCTCGATGTGAGTGCTCTTGAAGGACAGCTTAAATTTGGAACTTGGGAGTAGCCTGACCGCAAACTTGTAGAGCCCCACATAACATGCGGCACACGCAGATTAGACACGCTTTGGCTATGACTCCCCTGAAAAGGCAAACATAGCACGGAATGAGTGAAAGTAGTGATTAGTAGCTATAAATAACAATTGTTGGTGGGCAATCCAGGTATGTTAAAAGAAACCCAGTTGCGCATTATATCATGAACAAAATTGAACAAACATGTTGCGCGCGACATGCATGTGTATCAACAATCTTTACAACAGAATGTCGAGATTAATTGATTGCCTCTACGAACCACTCAAAAAAGAATCGCGGCTAAGAGTGCCAAAGATTTAGTAAAGCGTACGTAGCTGAAAATCAAAAGCGCGCTTGGGATGAAGTTGACTGGTTTTGATTAATAATAAGGAAAGTAGAAAAAAAGAACCTGGAAAACAGAAGGGAGAGTGGTGTGGCAATACACCACTTGCATTGGGACTGCAGAGGCCATAAGGCTATTGACAATTGAGATTAGTTACAGCAGGAAATGCTTCAAAACACTTATCTCAGCTCTCAACTGCAGAATAGGGCTTTGGATAGGATACATTTAGAGAGACGAGTTATGATAGAGAGTGCACACGCCCGTGTTTTTTTAATATTTTTTAATATTAAAATAATATATTTTAATATTATAATTAAAAAATATATATTAAAAAATATTAAAAAATAATAAAAAACACGGGCGTGATTCTCTGTATCATCACTCTTAGAGAGACACTGAGGGTAATCTTGTATAGAGACTTGGGAAGTGATGATAGAGAGAACACGGTCGTGCTTTTTTATTATTTTTTAATATTTTTTAATATATAATTTTTTAATTATAATATTAAAAAGTATTATTTTAATATTAAAAAACACGGACGTGTTTTAATATTAAAAAACACGGGCGTGCATCATAACTCGAGACTTGGGAGATTGAGATTTGACAGGCGTGGACTTTTTTTCTTCTCTCTCCATTTTTTGGTCACAGAGGGCCGGAGGGCTTGTCGTTTACACACACCTTAGGGTCCACGACGACCGAGGCCCGTATGAGTATTTTAAAGTGGTCTCCGAATTCTTCGTAACTGAAAAAAATAAAATAAAAAAATAGCCTTGTCAATTGAATGATCTAGTTGGCATAAATTTAGGAAAAAATATTTTAGAGGTCATTAAGTTTTCTAAGTTTTAAATTTCATCAATTTACTTTCTAAGGCTATAGCTATTATCAAATAGATTTTTTATTTTTCTATTACAAACCCTGCCAGCTCAAGTAGGTATTCGTGCAAAACAGTTCTGCCTCTCTCTAGAATTCTTCTATTTTTTCTTCTAAACAACATTAAGAAGAACTTCAAGATGAGGGAAGATCTAGATCTAGATCTTCCCTTCTCCTCTTTCACGGTAGTAGTGCTCGGTATCTTTTCTGTAGGCTTCACTGATCTTCGTTTTTGACGGGTTTTTTTAGATCTAGTTTGTAGATATAGATATGGATCTTCAACCTTAGATTTGATCGTCTGCCTTGCTCTTCCGCTACTGTTTGTGGGGTTTTTGTTTTTTGTTTTTTATTTTGTTTGCCCTACTCTTCGAGTTGAGGATGAATCTATTGTCCTGGCCTTCGGGTTGAGGATAGAGTAGATCGGTATGGGGGCTTAGCTCTCACGGTAAGGATTTTTATTTTCTAGTTGTTTTTAATTTTTGTTTCTGTATTTGGGTTACCCATGTCCTAAATCTAGTCTACACGAAACAGATCTGTTCCTTAAATGCAATTGTATATGGGTTAGCGAAAATTTAAAGTCATTTTTATGACTTTGTACCTGCATAACTTTAGGCTCTGGTTTTTTAGAGCTATACTTTGTGTTGAAAGAGCTTTATGCTTGTGACACTTCATCAATGGAAGCTCCATATTTTTCAAAAAAAAAAAAAAAAATTTCTATTAAATTTCTACAATTAAAAAGTGAAATGTGTCTCCTTTAATAAAAAAGTAAAAATAAAAATTTTAACTTCAGAGAGTAAATTAATATCATTTAAATCTTGATTTGATAAAAAAAAAAAAAACATATATTTATTTATTTTATTTTATTTTTAAAAATATGGAACTTTCATTGATAAAATTTTATGTGCATAAAGTTCTTACAGCATAAAGCATACATCTCTGAAAAATCATAACCAAAAACTATGAAGGTTACAAAGTCATAAAAATGACTTAAAGCTTCTGCTAACACATGTACAATTACATTTAAAGAACAAATCTGCTTCAAGTAGACTAGATCTAGGACATGGGTAGCTCAAATACAAAACAAAAATAAAAAATAACTAGAAATTAAAAATCCAGCTGTGAGAGTTAAGCCCCTACACCGATCTACTACATCCTCAACCTAAAGGCTAGGACAACAAATCCATCCTCAACCTGAAGGTCAAGACAAACAAAATAAAAACAAAAGAAAACAAAAATAAAAACCTCACAAGCAGCAACGGAGGAGCATGATATTGTAGATAGCCTTTCGGAAGACACGCCTTGGCCAAAGAAGACGATCAGATCTAAGGTTGATGCAGATCGCAGGTCCCCTGGAAGTGCGATCGAGCGCACGTGTACCTGCGATCGAGCGCACTTCCAGACACTTGTGCACCAGGCCCCTGGTTGTGCGATCGAGCGCACTCAGAGCTGCTTATGTTATATTATGCGTTTTAAATTAGGTTAAGCCGTCTTTATTTCCTTGTTTTAGTAGGATTAGGGTTTTGGGAGTCAATATTTTGTTATTTTATTAGGTTTAGGGTTTTGGGGTATTTATGTCATATTTTATTATGTTTAGGGTTGTGGGATATAAATATATGCTTATACCCTCCAGTAAAGACAGTTGTAGTTTATTATTGATTTTGATTAATGAGAATACTCAGAGTTGAATTTATTCCTATTTTCCTTCAAAACCTAGAGAGTATCTAGTTTTGTCAAGAAGAATTCTTAGATCTTTGATAGAATCTAGATCTTGAGTTATTTATCTGCTGCTTATTGATGTTCTTCGTTGCAGCCCATTAAGTCACGCTGCATCAGTTGGTATCAGAGCTCAGTTACTTTCCATGAATGGGGAGGAGCAACCGCTTTGCAGACATGAACGAGGTGTACGTGCGTATGGAGACAGCACGTAAGGAGCAACCGGTGATTCGTTTGAGGCACATGAGTGGTGGGCTGAACAATTGTTCACTGAACTGAGTCGTGATTCGCGGAGGAGAAAGGCAAATCTATTGCTGAACCTTGGCAACACACGAGGGATCAATTCAGGACTATGAGGGATCAAATTGAAGACCTCACTACCCAATTATCCAACTTGTGTGGTCAACATGGGAACGAATCTAGAAACCCGTTTGCGAAGCGCCGAACGCACGGACGTCAGCACCTTGCGCAAGCTCATGCCAATCGGCAGTTAATTAGATTCGAACTCAAAATTTCAAAATTCGACGAGGATCTAGAACCCAATGAACTTTTGGATTGGGTGTTGGCTGTTGAAGATGTTTTTGAATTCAACAGGGTGCCCGATGAACAATGAGTCCCTTTAGTGGTATATACATTCCGGGTAAGAGTTGGTGCGTGGTAGCAACAACTAAAGAGAACTAGGAAGCGGGAAGGCAAATTGAAGATCAATAGTTGGGAGAAACTATTGAAATATATGCGCGTCGCTTTCTTTCCCCATAGTTATACGATGGGCCAGAAGTCACAAAATTGGAGACAAGGGTCTATGGCTGTAACAAAGAAAATAGAAAATTCCTACAAAAAAAAAGTGTTTAGGGAAACATGAAGTGAGGCGAAGAGTCTACGACAGGCCAATTGGACCCTTACTTGCCAACCACAAATCATAAACCGAATCCGTATTCTGTGGAGGAGGAAAAAGAATTTGTGGATGAAGAGTTTCAGGAGTCCGAATTCATTGATGAAGAGTTCAGACATGAAGATGTTGAAGATCTTTCGCAAGGATTTGTGGATTGGGATTCCCCACCAACCTATGATGACGAAGTCAATGAGGAAGAACCGAGTGAAGGACCTTTGGCATCCGACCTAGAGGATGAGTACGAAGAGGATGGATTTTCTCCCATGCTTGATGGCCTGTACCCCGAAGAAGATGACCAAGAGGAAGAGTACAAAGAAGATGGTTTTTCTCCCATGTTCAGCGGCCTCTACCCCGAAGATGATCAATTGGAAGAGGAGGAGCCCACGGGTGACATCAACAATTATGAAGAGGTTGATGAAGACTTTTCAGGTAAACTATCTAATTATAATGATGAAGGGATTGATTATGTTGATTTCCTTGGTGTTGAAAGTATTTTAAATTCTACTAACAACAATTGTGATGAGTTCTATGCGGATGAGGAGAATTATATGTTCACAAGAGAAACAACGGTTGATCCGTCCTGGAGTATCTTCATGGCACGTGAAAGAGAGAAAAAACGGGAGAAGAACGGCAAATCTAAAGTATTGCCGAGTGGTGTGTGGGGCTTTCATAACAACCATCAAAGTATTTTGATGATGAGGAGCGTCACGTTTATTTTGGGGTGTTGCCTTTTCTTGATCTTGAAGAAGGGCGAGTGGAATGAGTTGACTGGACATCCGAGGGACCGTGGAAAGAACCGGTTGAATTTGAGGGCGAATTCTCTCCAACAAGGGGAGAATGATGCAGATCGCAGGTCCCCTGGAAGTGCGATCGAGCGCATGTGTACCTGCGATCGAGCGCACTCTGAGCTACTTATGTTATATTTTGCATTTTAAATTAGGTTAAGTCGTCTTTATTTCCTTGTTTTAGTAGGATTAGGGTTTTGGGAGTCAATATTTCATTATTTTATTAGGTTTAGGGTTTTGGGGGTATTTATGTCATATTTTATTATGTTTAAGGTTGTGGGCTATAAATATATGCTTATAGCCTCCAGAGAGGACAATTGTTGGTTAT
>NC_081542.1:17841144-17844719 GCF_901000735.1 Corylus avellana
TAAATTCTCTCCAACAAGGGGAGAATGATGCAAATCGCAAGTCCCCTGGAAGTGCGATCGAGCGCACTTCCAGACACTTGCGCACAAGGCCCCTGGTTGTGCTATCGATCGCACTATACCTGCGATCAAGCGCACTCGAAGCTGCTTATGTTATATTCTGCGTTTTAAATTAAGTTAAGCTGTCCTTATTTCCTTGGTTTAGTAGGATTAGGGTTTTTAGAGTCAATATTTCGTTATTTTGGGTTTTGGAGGTATTTATGTCATACTTTATTATGTTTAGGGTTGTGGGCTATAAATATATGTTTATAGCCTCCAAAGAGGACAGTTATTGTTTATTATTGATTTTGATTAATGAGAATACTCAGAGTTGAGTTTATTCCTCTTTTCTTTCAAAACTTAGAGAGTATCTAGTTTTGTCAAGAAGAATTCTTAGATCTTTAATAAAATCTAGATCTGGAGTTATTTATCCGCTGCTTATTGATGTTCTTCATTGCAGCTCATTAAACCACGCTGCATCAAAGGTTGAAGAGACTAGATCTGGATCTAGATCTACAAACTAGATCTAAAGCAACTAGCCAAAAATGGAGATCGGTGGAGCTTGCAAAGAAGACACTAAACACTGCTACAATAAAAGGGGAGGAGGGAAGGTCTAGATTTAGATCTTCTCTCCTCTTGAAGTTCTTTTTGTTGTTTAAAAAAAAAAAAAAAAAACTTATACTTGCAAGACCTTTTGCGGAACTTTTATCTACTACTATAAAAGTCTATAAGGGTAATGCTATTCAAAAGCATTTTTTTGCGGAAACTGTCCGCAAAAAGGCTGGTTAACCCAACCTGGGTTAGCCAGCCTTTTTATTAAAAAAATTTTAAAAAAAATTAAAAACTACACACGTTCACTTTTCACTTTCACTTTCACTGTTACCCCCAAATCTCCTACCCCTCTCTCTCTCTCTCTTTCTCTCTCTCTCAATTTCTCCCGCCTCCTCCCACCTACCACCACAACCAGCTGCCACCACTGTCCACCACCGCACCACCGCCGGCCACACTATTCACTATTCACTTTCATTGTTACCCACAAAATCCCACTTTCACTGTTACCCCCAAATCTCCCGCCCCTCTCTCTTTCTCAATTTCTCCTGCCTCCTCCCACCCACCACCACAACCGACTGCCACCACTGTCCACCACCGCACCACCGTCGGCCACACTATTCAGTGGCTACAAAGCGCCGCCAACCACTACATTATGCTTATAGAGCGCCGACCTGAACCCAATTTCTCCCTCTCTCCCAAACCACCGGCCGCCGCAATCCAGTGCATTGGCCACCACGAAGCAGCAGCGCCACCGCCCTCAATGGCCTTTCCCTTGGTAAGAAACTCTTCTAAAATTTAAAAGACTTTTAGTCCGCTTGGTATTGCTTTTTGTTCAAGTTTTGGTATTATGTTCAGAACTAGTTTTCTCAGCAACCAACATAGAATAAGGATAATGGGACCTTTTAAAAAAAAGGAAAAATTGTACCTAAGCTAAACATGAAGCTTGTGATTCACTAACTTTGAAACACCCCCATCGAAATAAATCATAACAAAGAAAAAAAAAAAAAAAAAAACTATGAAGGAAAAATTGAAGCAAATTCTTGGGCACCAAATAGGACATATAATAGAAAATTTTGGGAAACCCTAGAAATTGCTTGGCAAGGGAATGAGAAAATTGGTGGGGTTAGAATAAGGAAGGCAGGGAGGTGAAAATGAGCTCCATTTTTTGTGGAGTTGGGTCGAAGATTCATTGCTAATTTTGGAGGGTTTTGGACCATTGAGTTCATGTTTCTAATTTGAATTTTTTCTTGTAATAACTCCTAGATGGACTAGGAAAATGAATGCGAAGATAACAACTTGCGTACACATATTCGTGTTGGTGATGATCTGCCCCCTGAAATTGTCCTTGAAAATGGTCTATTAGGTTTTTCTTCTTTCATTCGTACATTTTATGCTTCATTTGTTGAATTTTAATATATACGCATCTTGGCTTGTTTGTTTATTTATTTATTGTGTTGTAGATGGAAATGAAACTATAAGGGATGAGGACAACAATAATGGCAAGGGCAAGGGCAAGTATGAGTGGAAGCTCGTAAGTGAAGACGAAAATGTTGAGCAACCTCAGCAAGGTATGACGTTTAGCTCCATAAACGAACTTTTCTCATATTATAGGAGGTTTGGCCGGAAAAGAGGTTTTGGGGGTGATAATCAAAAAAATTACTAAAGACAAAATCACTGAAGAAGAGATACATGTCACCCTTGCATGTGGGCGTCAAGGCAAGCCACAACCCACGACAAATAAGCCATATCCCACAACAAAAACGGATTGTAAGGTGAAGTTGAATGCAAAGTTGGTTAAAACAAAGTGATATGTGACTAGTGTAATTATTGATCACAATCATGATTTAAGTCCAAACGAGGGAAGATATTATAAATGCAATAGGAATTTGAATTCTAACGTGAGAAGAAAGATTATAGTAAATGATATATCTCGGATTGGACTAAGTCGGAGTTTTAACTCTCTTGCTGTTGAAGATGTGGGGTATGAGAATCTTCCTTTTATAGAAAAAGATTGTAGAAACTTTATTAACAAGGAAAGACACATTCGGCTTGGCCAAGGAGGTGCTAAAGCACTTCTAGACTATTTGAATAAGATGCAAGCAACCGATAGTAGTTTCTACTTTGCAGTTGATTCTGAGGATGATTCTAGGTTGAAAAATGTGTTTTGGATTGATGCAAGAAGTATGGCATCGTATGAAAGTTTTGGGGATGTCGTGACATTTGACACAACATACTTGACTAACAAATACAGTATGCCATTTGCTCCATTCGTGGGAGTGAACCACCATGGTCAGTCAATACTTTTTTGGGCAGCATTAATATCTAATGAGGATACATAAAATTTTGTATGGTTGTTTCAGAATTGGTTGAATTGCATGAACGGCCGAGTGCCAATTGCAATTATAACAGATCAAGATCGGGCTATGAAAAATGCAATCGCAAGAGTTTTCCCAGGAACCCGACACAGATATTGTCTATGGCACATTTTGAAAAAAAATTTCAGACAAGTTTAAATCATATAAAAATTATTCTGCCATTAAGAGTGCCATACATAAATGTGTTTATGAATTTCAAACATGAGGTGACTTTGAGGTAGGATGACAAAGTTTACTAGATAGTTATGACCTTAAAGATCATGATTGGTTGCGCCGGTTATATAATGAGCGGACTTTTTGGGTACCGGCATATCTGAAAGGTGTGTTTTGGACTGGTATGAGAACTATACAGCGGAGTGAAAGTATGAATGCCTTTTTTGATGGCTATGTGTGTAACATTCTATAAATTTTATAGATTAAAATAAAATTATAAAGTTTTTTTGTTTTATATATATATATATATGAGGACTCTTTTAGTTAGGAGAATATTAGTGGGGTTATTAGCCTATTACATACTTTGGAGCTTTTAAATTGATTGCTTAATAACAATAATAATTTTATTAATAATAATAATAATAACAATAACAATAATTAAAAAAAAAAAAAAAAAAA
>NC_081542.1:17844886-17845079 GCF_901000735.1 Corylus avellana
ATAGTTGTTTTACACTTGTAATAAGCTAGTTATTTCTTATATCTCTGGGCTCTCCTTCCTCCACTATATATATGCTCAAAGCCTTTTATTTCTCTCACAACCACTAGTAGCAAACAAATCTTATTCCAGATTTTTCTTCTCTTCTTTCTCTTGCAAACCCCCATTCTAGCACAGTAAGTCCCCTTCTCCATTA
>NC_081542.1:17845099-17845417 GCF_901000735.1 Corylus avellana
TTTTTGTTATTTTTTTTATTTTGTTTTCTTGAAAGAAATTAGGATAAGTTAGTATTTGCTTTTTATGAGTATTTTAGGGTTCTTTTTAATATTGAAATGTTAGTTTGTAGATTTTATAGAGATTATATATTTTGTGTAGACAGATTTTTGTGATTAAATATTATACATCCATAATAGCTATAATAAAATTTGTGTTGTGTTAATCTCTTGAATAAATGTCTAGCACCTCACACATGTGTATATATATAGTCATGTTGTTTTATATATATATATATAAAACTTGACTAAAACTTTAAATACTCTTCTAAATTCATCTTT
>NC_081542.1:17845517-17888544 GCF_901000735.1 Corylus avellana
TGTTTATATAGAAAGAGAAAAATCATGGAGAGCAGTATGGTTTTTTGAGCAAAGTGACAGAGAGACGAGATTTCTATATTTTGGCTTGCTTTTTGAGTGTATGGTTTACTGAGCGAGAGATGGAAGAAAATATTGAGGGAGAGAGATATACTTTGAGGACTAGCAGAGTGAGAGAGACGATGGCTTTATTACTCTGCTTTTTTCTGGATTTTTTTTCTTCTTTCTAAGCACTTTTTTTTGCATTGTTTCTGATGCGGCCCCTTTTTCCGCTTGCTTTTTCTGCATCTTCACGTGGAGCACGTCGCCCCGTTTGAATGATCTCATTATTTCTTTCTCTCTCACACGTCGCACTCTCACGTCACATAGCCTTGCCCTTCTGTCAACAGAAAGGATAAGAACGTGTGTGAACCACAGAGATTTAGCAGAGATATTTTGTAATCTCTTTCTCTCTCTCTCTCACACCACCGAATCATGCCTTCTTCTTTGCAATTATTTTTTTATTTTTTTATTTTTCTAGGCAAAAACACTCCTGCAAAACTTGATTCCAGCAACTTCATTTTATATATATAATCTCTCTCTCTCACCACCAACTCATGTTTTTGTCGTTTGCAACACTTGATTCTGAAACATGCTCAATATATATATATATATATATTGTAATCTTTTTCTCTCTCTCACACACACCACCGAGTCATGCCTTCATCTTTGCAATTATTATTATTTTTTTTTGTAAGTAAAAATAGTCCAGCAAAACTTGATTCTAGCAACTTCATTTTATATATATAATCTCGCACTCTCTCGCCACCAACTCATGTTTTTGTCCTTTGCAACACTTGATTCTGAAACATGCTCAATATATATATATATATATATATATATATATATATATATATGAAATTTATGAAAGGGGAAAGTGACAATGGCATAAAAAATAATTAATTCACGTGAATTATTTAATGTATTTTTTTGTTGCAAAAATTTGATTCCATTATTTTTTGATATTGCCCTTTTGTTTGATGGACATGTATATTATTTATGTAAATATGATTTTTTTTCATTCTATCAATTGATCAATTTAAACAAATTTTTAATTGTTAATAGTGTTTAACACACTTTTTATTTATAATTTTATCATATTATTTATTGTGTGACAAAATGAGTAAAAAAGGTCAAAGCAACGTTGCTGCTACGGCAGATACTCAGATAAAGAAAGTAGTTTGGACTGAAAAAATGCTAGAAGATTATCTTGACATATGTATTACTGAGATTCATGCTGGTAACCGCCCAATAACACATTTCAATAAGACATGATGGAAAAATGTGATAGATAAATTTAATGAAAAAACTGGAAAACAATATTGCTATAAACAACTAAAGAACAAGTGAGATAGTTTGAAAAAAGAGTGGAACATTTGGAAGAGATTGATAGAGAAGGAAACTGGCCTTGGATGGGATCCGATGAAAAAAGACAATTGATGCACCCGATGATTGGTGGGAAAAAAAATTGCAGGTATTATATTTGTACTTGTTTGTTTTTTGTTTAAATGATTTGCACAAATGTTTATTATTGATTTTTACATATACCTAATTACAGGAAGTTCCAGAAGCAACCAAGTTTCGCACGACAGGTTTGGCTTATGCTATGAAGGTGAAAATATTGTTTAGAGATATAACTGCCACTGGGGAGGGATCTTGGGCACCATCCATTGGGTTGGTTCCTAATGATATTGGTTTCATAGATAGTGCAGAAGTAATGTTTAATGAAGATGGCAATGTTGTAAAAAGTTTAGATGTTTTGGATGATGAACCAAATCTCAATACACATGGCATTGATGATATTCCTACTGATTTAGATACGCGGGATAAATGAAATAAGGAGTTTGGTCTTGCGGTTCAATGTAAGAAAAGAAAGAAGGGAGTTCTAATTGTTAGTCAACATTTGAGTCGTATTTGTGATGTAATAGAAAGTAAGAATACAATGACATCTAAGAGCTACGATAAGCCTGAATGTAATATTGAAGAGGTCATGAATGTTGTTCGGGGGGATTGCTGAAAGAGAAAATGACATTGATATCCTTAAGTTTGCAACATAGGTATTTCTTAAGAGATCACATAGAGAGATGTTTGTGACTATTAAAGAGCCATGGTTGCAGATTGACTTTATCAAGCGAATGGGAAATAGAGAAATTAACCGTCGTAGTATAGATTAATGTTGTTATTTTTTAATGTTGTTCTATTATGAACTATTTGAGAAGTTATAAGGATTTATTTGAGTGTTATTTTTTATTTTTTTTTATGTGTTGATTTGTGTACTAAGGTGAGTATATTATAATATTTCATAACTATGTTTGGATGATGTTTTTCTTATTTTTATGGGTGCTTATATATTTATTTTGTGTTTATTTCTTTATTTGTTTTCCTTACAGACATGGACAATAGTGATTATAGCACTCAAGATGATACAAGTGATAGTGATTATGGCGAAGAGGAAAATGAAAATAAAAATGATGTTTTTATTCTAGCAGCTGCAGCAGTAGAATTTGTTGAGAACTATTATATGCCATATATTGCAAATGAACCTTGTAGGACTTCTTCTCAAACAGGTTATAAGTGGGTTATGGAGATTGTACAAGGTAATCCTGATAGACGCAAACAAAATTTCAGAATGGAAATATATGTATTCATTTACTTGTGTATAGAGTTGAAGGAAAAATATCATTTAAGAGGTACTAGAAAATTAATGGTGAAGAGTTGGTAGCTATGTTTTTTATTACTTTAGGCCATGGGTTTGAGAATAGGATAGTGCAAGAAAGGTTTCAACATTCAGGAGAAACAGTTAGTAGACATTTTACTTATGTTTTAATGACTGTTTCAAGAATGGCAGTTGACATTATTAATCCTATTGATAAGGAGTTTATGGATGTTCCAAGAAAAATTCGTGATGATAAGAGGTATTGACCATACTTCAAAGATTGTATTTGAGCCATTGATGGAACCCATGTGCCAGTTAAAATTTCTCCATCAAACCAAATACCATATGTTGGTCGAAAAGAGACTCCTACTCAGAATGTTATGGCTGTTTGTGATTTTTATATGTGTTTCACCTTTGTTTGGGCTGGATGGGAAGGTACTGCACATGATACATGCATTTTTTTGGAAGCTATTCGAAAGGAAGAATTGCGATTTCCACACCCACCTAGAGGTTTGTATTTAATAAAAATAACATTTATGAATTATACATGAAAAAAAAAAAAAATTATGACTGTTATTCGTATATTTTTTGTAGGAAAATATTACTTGGTAGACGCAGGATATCCTCATATGAAGAGATACATGGGGCCATACAAAGGAGAGCGGTATCATCTACCAGACTTTCATCGCGGAAGCCAGCCGAGGAGTATGCATGAAATTTTTAATTATGCACATTCATCACTTAGATGTACTATTGAAAGAACATTTGGAGTTTGGAAAAATACGTGGAAGTTCTTGCATTGCATGCCAAGTTTTCCTTATGATAAACAAGTGAAAATCGTGATGGCGTCTATGACTCATCATAACTTCATTAGGAAGCATGCAATAAAGGATGCTGAGTTCCAACCATATGATGATGATGAGGATTTACTACCTACTGACAGTATAAGCGATGACGAAGCACAAGATGAGTCAAACATACAACAATCAGAGACATCATATGAAAATTCTATGAACATTGGGAGTGATCATATTGCTAATCTACTTATGACCCGTTAATGTTTATTTTATTTTATTTTTATTTTATAAACTACTTAAAATGTTGTAAGGATTTCCTTGAATGTTGTTCTTTTTTATGTGTTAAATACTTTTAAGTGTTGTGGTGTTAAAAAGTGTGTTAAATAATTTGAAGTGTTAAATAATTTAAATAATTTTTTTTTTTTTTTTTAAAAAAAAAGAAAGAATATGTTGATGTTTTGTTACATAAACCATTACAAAATAATTTTTACTTGTGAAAGCTAACATTAACCATTTTTATATATAAAGGTTGGTATAAAATGGAAAAAAAAAAAAAAATTATTACCAACATTAGGCCTTTATTGAAAAACATGTAATAATTTTACGTAAAATGACATATATTTGGTGTCACATAATGATTTTTTTTTCGGCCTATATTAAAAAAAAAAAAAAAATCATTACATGTCCTTTATTGCCATTTTTTCAACTAAAAACACTTTTTTTGTTTTGTTACCAAACATCAGTAACATCAAAAAAACACTTAAAACATGCGGTTACCAAACATGTAAACAACTTTTAAATAATAGCACTTTTGACAAAAGCTCACTGGCAAAAGTACTTGCAAGACCTTTTGTGAAACTTTTATCTACTACTATAAAAGTCTATAAGGAAAGAAAGCAGGAAAAGAATTAATGGGGCACAGAAGTTAAAAGGCCCGGGCTTGTGATGAATTGGATTAGAAATAAGGCGGGCACGTCGCGACTGAACCTAAGGAAAAAGCATGAATGGAAGCCCAACTCCCCGCGCCACTCCAAAAAGCCGAAAGTGTGAAAAGAGAGATGTAGAGCAGAGAGTCGAGAGATAAGAATAATGTGATTCGGACTTGCCATGGCTGCTGTTGTTTTGCCGTGTGGCAGGTGGGCGGAGGGGAGGAATATGCGCGCCTTTCCAATAACCTCATTACTAGAACCATTATCTTCATCTCCGGTCTTCTTCCTTAACGCTGCCACCTCTGCTTCTGCTTCTGCCATAATTATAAATTTAAATAACCCAAACAATAAGACCCCCCAAATTCTTGCTGCTCCAAAAAGGAGCATCTCTTTCCTCAAGTTCATACGATCGTCAACTTCAAACGTCGATTTGGGTGGCGATGATTCTGATGTTGACGATTATTCTTCTTCGCTAGATGAGGAGGAGGAGGAGGAGGGCAAGTCAGACTTGGAATGTGGGGATGGTGAATACTTTGAGATTGAGAAGCTCGGGAGGAACACTCGCAGAATTCGATCCAGAATTGCGATTGACGCTCCCCTCTACACCATTTGGAACATTCTCACTGATTACGAGAGATTGGCTGATTTCATTCCTGGTCTTGCCCTTTGCCAATTGCTCCATAAGACTGACAACTATGCTCGACTTTTCCAGGTGATTACCCTTGACCTCACCATACCATTCTTCTGTCCTCTTATTTATTTCATACTAAGACATGATTTAAAATATTTTGTACGTTCCCATAACTAAATTTTATAGTTCGCATGTGCTCCAAATCCACACACTGCATAACACTTATGGATTCTCAATTTAAGTGGATATCCCTTTTGAATCTTTGATGATTTTCACGATAATGGTGACGAATTTCAGCATGATATTCCCACAAAAAATAATAACAATTATCAATGGCCCTTTATTGATTAAATGTCAGTATAAACTCCAAGGTAATGAACACAACCGATAATTTGACAGAGGAAACCTTACCAATAGGCCCCTATACCGTTCAATAATCTCTGCAGTACCTAGAGAGAGAGAGAGAGAGAGAGAGAGTTAAGGATTTGAGGTTGCTCGGCCTTAAAGGCTTCGGCTATAGGACTACATTGTGATTATGAGAATAACTTATACAGGGACCTGACACAAACCAACTATTTTGTGCCTTTCAATGAGAGATGAACACATCAGCATGTATCACTAAAAGCCATTAAGATGAAAACACTGGATCTTAATCTATTCTTCAACAAACAAGCCATGGACATTCCCCATTCAACGGAAATCCTACTTTCTTTTTCCTCATCCTTTCATAACATATCATCATCTTGCTCTCATTAGCCAACCTTATCTAAGAATTAAACCTAGTAAAACAAACCCCTTTCCTCACAAGCCATCCAAGATCAACATGATTCCATGGCTCACAAAGAAGAGCCTAAAACCAATACCCATTGGACACAAACTCCTACAAGATTCTTGATGAAGTTGGTGTTGGTGATAGCGTTGTTGTTTACAAGGTCATATGTGTGCCCATGAACTCCATGGTGGTGGCAATTAAAGCCATCGATCTTGATCAATCGCCGGAGGATTTAGAAAATGTTAGACGTGAAGCGAAGACCATGTTGCTTCTCTCCCACCCAAACATCCCGAACGCTCGCTATTCCTTCATAGTTGATCATCGCCTTTGGGTGGTGATGCTATTCATATCCGCTAGCGATGATCAATGAATGTCCATTGGCTTGTTTGTTGGCCTTCGATTCTGTTGAACGGGGAATGTCCATTGGCTTTTTTGTTGAAGAGAATAGATTTAGATCCAATGTTTTTATCTTAATGTCTTTTGGTGATACATGCTGATGTGTTTATCTTTTATTGGAGGGCACAAATGAGTTAGTTTGTGCCAAATCCCTGCATAAGTTATTCTCAATGATTTTATATTGAATTGTATATAATTTTGTTACAATTAGTTTATAGAGTAGGTGAGGTAAGTCATACAAGCCAAATATTGTAAATATGGTGAGAATCCAAAATACATTAATATTGTAATCCTTGCAAATATAGAATGAAATTGAATTGATTCTAACATCCCCTCAAACCCAAGATGAAAGCTTGAGTTTGGAAGGAAAAATAATTAGGAACTTTTTTTTAATTGAGTTGACTCGGTGAGTACATTCGCAAGTTGACTCTAGGGGTGCAAGTGAGGGTTGGGTGTGGGCCACGGGTTTGACAATGTTAGGTTGGGCCTTAAGATCAGTCGTAGTTGGGCCAAAGTGGGGCATAACATGGGTTGGATTGTGGGTCGGACCAAATTGGATTGTGGAACAGAAGATCTGATGGACGCCTAAGAGGCGTGTGAAGCATGTGGGTGAATGAGGCAGGTGAGAAATACCCGTAAAGAAACATGGTGGCACATGGAATGTGTGGGAGTGAGAGACATATCTTTAAGTGACCCGTGCATCATAATGTGAGACTTTTCTTGGTCCAACTGATTGGCAGCCTCAAAGTCTATTTTTGAAATTAATTCGCTAGACCAGCTAACTTAGGTGGCTTATGATGGCTGTTGGCGGTGCATGACGTGCTTGATCTGCACAAGCATATCTCCTAGGGGCACGTGGGCATGCATGAAGTGTAGCAATAGTTTTGCGTTACTTGTACGGTGTAGATCAAGGTTTATATATGATAGGTCCCAGTCAGAGTAGCACAAAAGAACTGAATTATAATAAAGATAAGACTCCACTTCGGGTGGGAGTAGGAAACCTTATACACATAACAATAGAAAATTACACAATAATCAATAATAACCACATAACATAAAGACACTTAAATATAATACTCCCACTATGCTACGTAACCTCCCCTTGATAACTTTCCATGATAACACGTTCACCCCATAGTCCCACTATGGCACACCTAACACCACTACACTTATCTCACACCACACACATCTGACACACGTCCCACACTTACAACCACCAACTGTTCATCCTCTTCTCCACTCTTCCAATCCCCCACGACCCATGTCTATCCGAGGAACTTGGGATTTGGCCTTCTCACACGATGTGGTCTATCAATTGCTCCTTTCTCCGGAAGAACCTTGTCCTCAAGGTTACAATTAGGAAACTGTTGCTTCAAGTCTGTAAGATCCTCCCACGTGGCGTCGTCAGCTGGCAATTGTTTCCATTGCACCAAACCTTCTACTACAAACTTGGAACCTCGACGTACCCAGCGGTAATCCAAAATAGCGTGGGGTTCGATTCGCATGTCACCATCATCAGTGATGGGTGGCAGTTTTGGTTGAGGGCATTCAGAATCACCAATCTTCTTCTTAAGGGTCGAGATGTGAAACACTGGATGAATACGTGTACCTGGGGGAAGTGCAAGCCGATAAGCCACTTTACCCAGTCGTTCCACAACCTGATATGGTCCAAAATACTTGCTGGCCAATTTTTGATGGGCACGACGAAAGACAAAGTGCTGTTTGTAGGGGTGTAATTTGAGGTAGACCCAATCACCAATTTCCAGTTTTACATCGCGTCTCTTCTTGTCTGCCTGTTGTTTCATCCGATGCCGAGCGATCTCCAAATTACTTTTGAGCTGCTTCAATAGTTGATCTCAAGCGGCTAAACTTTTGTCGACCTCATTTACGGGAGAAGATCCAATTGGGTACGATGGAATTAATGGCGGTGGACGTCCATACACAGCCTGAAATGGAGTCATGCCTAATGATTGGTGGTAAGAACTGTTGTACCAGAATTCGGCCCATGGCAGGAAGGTACTCCATTGTTTAGGTCGGTGATGAGCCAAGCAACGGAGATATTGTTCAAGACAACGGTTGACTACCTCTGTTTGACCGTCAGATTGCGGGTGGTAGGCGGAACTGGGCTGTAACTTTGTTCCTTGTAGCTTAAAGTACTCCTTCCAAAAATTACTTAGAAAGATGGGATCACGGTCACTGATGATGGTACGGGGGATGCCATGGAGCCGGGCCACTCCTTCCACAAATTTTTCAGCTACTGTCTTAGCAGAGAATGGGTGAGTCAATGGTAAGAAATGAACATATTTGCTTAGACGATCGACTACCACCATGATAGTGTCCTTTCCTCCAGAGATGGGCAGGCCTTCCACAAAATCTAGACTGATATCTTCCCAAACTTGATCGGGAATGGCCAGTGGCTGAAGCAACCCAGCTGGCGACTGTGCTTCATACTTGTTTTTCTGACAGACATCGCAAGAACTCACATGTTTTTTGACAGCTGCTTTCATGGTAGGCCAATAGAAAATTTGTGCTAGTCGTTTGTATGTTCGTAGCACTCCAGAATGGCCCCCAAGTGTGGAGTTGTGAAATTCCTGCAAAAGAACAGAGATTAGGTTTGAATCAGGTGGAATGACCACCCTATCCTTGTAGAAAATCAGCCCTTCACGTGAACTAAAAGGCCCTTCAGGGTGAGCTTGTAGTTGCTGCTGTAATCGAAGCATATATGGATGCTCTTGTGTCTCCTTTTTTAATTCATCCCAAAGGCCAATCCTTGGGCTGGAAAGGGCATTCAAGATGGGACTGTCGGGCTTCCGAGAGAGAGAATCGGCAGCTGAATTGTCACAGCCGGGTTTGTAGATGATGTCGTACTCATATCCCAATAATTTAGAGACCCATTTTTGTTGTTCTGGAGTGAGGACCCTTTGCTCGAGGAAATACTTTAAGTTTCTCTGGTCAGTGTGAATATGAAACTTTTTGCCCAATAAGTACGGACGCCATGTACGAATTGCTTCCAAAATAGCCAACATCTCTTTGGCATATACTGACCAAGCTTGTTTGGAGGGCCCAATCGCTTTGCTCATCTAAGCTAGTGGTTTCCCTTGTTGCATTAATACCGCCCCAATCCCCTTGTTCGATGCATCAGTTTCAATAACGAAGGTGTCATTGAAATTAGGCATAGCCAGAACGGGAGTGGTGGATAAATCCCTTTTCAGTTGGATGAATGCTTCTTCAGCTTGGGGATCCCACCCAAATTGCCCCTTTTTCAAAAGGTTAGTCAAAGGTCTAGCAATGATGTCATAATCTTTGACAAACTTTCTGTAATACCCAGTCAAGCCTAAAAAACCTCTTAACTCTGAAATGGTTTTTGGTTGGGACCAAGCTTGCATAGCCTCAATTTTAGTTTGGTCCACCTTTACTCCTATACTACTTATTATATGGCCTAGATACTCCAACTCTGTCCGCCCAAATGCACACTTGCTGGATTTGACAAAAAATTGGTGCTGTTTCAGTACTGCAAAGGTCTGCCTTACATGGTCCAAGTGCAACTCCCACGTTGCACTATAAACTAAAATGTCATCGAAAAACACCAATATGAATTGACGAAGAAATGGACGAAAAATGGCATTCATGGTTGCTTGAAAAGTGGATGGAGCATTACATAACCCGAACGGCATTACTAAATATTCATAATGACCATTATGGGTTCGGAACGCTGTTTTATGGGTGTCCTCCGGATGGAGCCGGATTTGATGATACCCAGCTCTTAGATCAAGTTTCGTAAAAAATGACGCTCCATATAATTCGTCGATCATGTCATCGACAGTGGGGATAGGAAACCTATCCTTGATGGTCACCGAATTTAATGCCCGATAGTTAGTAAAAAAACGCCATGTACCATCTTTTTTTTTTAACCAGCAGGATTGGGGATGAAAATGGGCTATTACTAACCCGTATCAGTCCCATGGACAGCATGTCATTGACTTGCTTTTCTATTTCAGACTTTTGAAAGTGAGCATACCTGTAGGGTCTCACGTTGATGGGCTAAGTCCGTTCCTTAAGTAGTACCCGGTGGTCAAATTCACGGGTGGGAGGTAGTTGGCGTGATTCCACAAAAATGTTGTCATACTCCAGGATAATTTCCTGCAGCTCCTTCGATATTTGTTCATCTTTTTTGTCTCCTAGTGAAATGTGTACAGCAAACAACTCACCTCCTTGTCTAAGCTCCTTGGCCATCATCTGCAGTGAGGCATATTGGGCTGGCAATTGTTTTGTCCCTACCAACTTCTGTTGACCATTCCCCCACTGGAATTTCATCGTCAAACACTTCGAATCACATAACACAGGACCGAGTTATGCCAACCACTGTATTCCAAGAACCTCATCCAACCCTTTCAGTGGCAATGAATAGAGAGTAATGACAAATGGAATGTCCTGGATGGACAGCTCCACGTGTTCATGCTTCCCTTGGCACTGTAACTTCCCCCCATCTGCGATCTTGACTGAAAACGTTTTTGTTGGGATAACAGGAAGATGAAGTAATTCTGCCACTTTATCATTGATAAAGTTATGTGTTGAACCGCTATCAATTAACACCATAACCTCCACCAATCCAATCCTAGCCGCAACCCGCATGGTATGAGGAGTGGACCACCCCGTGAACGCATGGAGAGAAATTTCCGGTTCTCCCTGGGAATTATTCTCCATCTTAGCCAGCTCATGAGTTTCTTCAGGATTCGAGTCTGTCTCTTCTTCAACCGTGTTGTTGATGTTGTCAATAAGAAATACCTGAGGGGTTTGACATTTGTGCCCTCGGGTGAACTTTTCATTGCAACTGAAGCATAACCCCTTCTCTCGACGTCTTTGCATTTCATCCCATGGTAACCGTTTGACAGTGGTTTAATAGGAGCAGGTAGGGCTAGGGATGTTCTGGATGGCGTAGCATATTTGGCTGGCTGCCTTGGCTGACTCAGTTGCTCATCTCTCATGCGAGCCAAACTAATCGTATCTTTGAGCGTCTTGGGTTTGAACATTCTAACCCCTTCTGCAATCTCCGGTTTAAGGCCTCCAAGAAAATTGCCTATCAGGTGCTTTTGAGTCCACCCTTGAACTTTATTTCCCAATCTCTCAAACTCCTTCTGATAATCACGTAAGGATCCTACTTGCGTTAATTTCGTCAGAGACTCGTCAAAATCTTCATAGTCAATTGGCCCAAACCGAGCCCATAGTTCCAGTTCAAATATTTCCCAAGTAACCGGTATAGCTTCATCTTGATGACTCTTCTGCAGCCACTGCCACCATTGATTCGCCTCACCTTCAAGATGGAAAGATGCCAACACCACCTTTTGGTCTGAAGGCGTGCCATGGTAGTCAAAAAATTGTACCACCCGATTTAACCATTCCGTAGGATCATCTCCTTGGAAACGTGGAAAATCCATTTTTGCATAACGTGGCACCACTCCTTGTCACCCAGTCTCCCCTGTATGATGGAAACCTCTTGAAGGACCACCCTGCTCAAATGTGCTGAATGGTTGACGTCCCACGGTTCCATGTGGTACCACGAGAAGGGTTGAGATTTCCTTTAATGCATCTTCAATTCTTTGCATGCAATCGATGGAACCAGTTGCTCCCTCCTCCAATCGCCGAATGCCATCCTTAACGTCATACATGTCCGTCTCCAAAGATTCAATTCTATCACTATTAGTAGCCATGCTCTGATACCAATTGATAGGTCCCAGTCAGAGTAGCACAAAAGAATATAATAAAGATAAGACTCCACTTCGGGTGGGAGTAGGAAACCTCATACACATAACAATAGAAAATTACACAATAATCAATAATAACCACATAACATAAAGACACTTAAATATAATACTCCCACTATGCTACGTAACCTCCCCTTGATAACTTCCCATGATAACACGTTCACCCCATAGTCCCACTATGGCACACCTAACACCACTACACTTATCTCACACCACACACACCTGACACACGTCCCACAGTTACAACCACCAACTGTTCATCCTCTTCTCCACTCTTCCAATCCCCCACGACCCATGTCTATCCGAGGAACTTGGGATTTGACCTTCTCACACGATGTGGTCTATCAATATAATTGTTGGGTATTGTTTTTGAGCCAAGAACCTAAAAGGCGTCTGATTTTGAAAAGAAACGTGCAGCGGTGGTTTTCAGACACACTAGTGTTGTGGCGGTGTGTAAAGCACATGAAAAGCAGTACTTATAGAAGTGCATGAGCGCAAGTGATCTACAATGCAGATCCTCTGGAGGTGTGTGAATGCGCGTGATCTGCAAAAGCAAATCTTCTAGGGGCGCGTGAAATTTTGGAATAACTTTGATTGCAACAGTTTCCAGACACACTAAATGACAAGGCTTGCTTGACATGCATATGAAGTATTGGAATAGTATCTTGGCGGTTTTCAAACACACCAAAAGAAACTGTAGAAAAGTGGCTCTGATACCATACTAAAATTATGATAAATAAAATATAAAATAGTGGAAGCGGAGAGAGAAAAAGATAGAGATTTGAGGTGATTTGACATAAGAGATATATGTCCACTGTCATAATGCCCAACAAGGCTACATTGTAATTATATATTGAATTCTATATAATTGTGTTACAAGTAGTAGGTTCTATTTATAGAGTAGGTGAGTTAAGCCATACAAGGCAAATCCTATTAATATTGTAATCCTTGCAACTATAAATTGAAATCCTATGGTTTCTAACAAAGATTTTGAGGTTATTATACATCAAATGTTTGGGAGAACAATCTACACCATGAATGCTATGACCATAAGGCTATCAACAGTTATGAATTCTTTCAGGCTTCGGTGTTGGGAACTTTCGTGCATAGGCACCTATTGTCTAATGGTTTTCAACAAATTTATTTAATGATGTACGCAGGATGATACTTTTGAATGACAACGCATTAGTTACTGATGAATGATATTCTTTGAGGCCTACTGTTGTTTTAGATCCAAGAATTTGACATTTGAGTTTTCAGGGTTTAATTTCATTGCGTGTGATTGTGAAACTTGATTGTACCTCTTTCTCAACTCTATTACAATCAATATTTTTTTCCTCTATCAATCTTCGCATGCTTTCTTTACTACACATTGATATTTTTATGTGGACTAGACTGAAGATCTCATCTTCAACTAGGTTTTTCCCATGAAGGCTAGTTCGGACCTTTTGTCTTTGATCCTACTTACTGCACTGTTACAACCTTTCAACAGATTGGACAGCAAAACTTGGCATTTGGGCTGAAATTTGATGCAAAAGGAATTGTAGATTGTTATGAGAAAGAACTTGAGAGCCTTCCTTTTGGTCAAAAGCGTGATATTGAGTTTAAGATGATTGAAGGAGACTTTGAACTCTTTGAAGGAAAATGGTCTATTGAAGAGGTAAGCTTTTGTTGATTTAGTGTCATTGGGTGTCTTCTATGTAAATGGTGTTGACTGTATTTCTTTATGTTATTCTCAATTTTGTCTTACACATGTCATGCATTCGTTTTTAATGCTAGATTTTTTGTGTTTGTGTTTGTCTCTTCTTCTTCTTTTTTTTTTTGTGGGGGAGCAGTTGCATGTGTATGTATGCATTTGTAGGTGCTCGTATATTCAAACTGGCTCATTTCGAAAGCACTTGTTTTATAAATATGTGTGCGACTCGTTCTAACTTTCCAACACACTGTTTAGAGCATAGGTTTATAGCAGGCAAAGATTGCATATGACTTGGAAACTTACTTGTGACTCCAACATTGTCTCTGTGTCTTACCAATTTCATCAAAGATCATAGCTGGCCTTTGGCAGGTGAAAAATACATTCTAGCTTAGAAACTTGAATCAAGATAATCCAGGTCAGGGGACTATGATCGCCAAAAAAAAATCGACAGCCAAGCTGCAGGCGTCTTTTTATTTGCATATGAAGCATTTCTTTGTTTCTGCCATTTTTTCTTAATGAATTTTTTGAAGATAGAAAACTATTTTAGTTCATGGTTGAGTGGGATTAATATACAGCTTCCCATATTTCAATCATTGATCTAGGTTTTAAATGATATTTGGCAAAAGTATAATGAACATGATTCCATGAAGCTATAGATGGAATTTGTATCGCAACTGCAACTCTCTAATGTGGTTCACACTTAACACATTCAAGTGGAATTGTGTATCATATTCAAAAACTTACTGTTTCAACAACAATGGGTGATGCAGTCCAATAGAGGAAGAGATGAAGATAGTGAGTCCTTGGTAGGCCAAAAATTTTATACAACTCTTTCGTATTTAGTTGATGTAAAGCCAAAGCTGTGGTTGCCTGTTCGGCTGGTTGAAGGTAGACTCTGCAATGAGATTCAAATGAACCTTGCAAGCATCCGAGAAGAAGCACAAAAAGCAGTTCACAACACCCTGGATGTTCCTTAGTATTATAGACTTGTTCTGATTTGTTGTCCTCTTCAAGTGTATTTTCTATTAAGTTTTAGCGCAGTTAGAATCTTACAATATACGATATGATTTACTCTTTTTTACTTTTTTATTCAATTATTAGATTGAAAATAGTTGTGAAGTAGAAAATCAAAGGTCAAGAGAGAAACAAAGAGCAAAGGATTGAAAGTTCGGTGAAACTATTATTGTAATGAAATAATAGCTTCTGTTTTTTGTTTCCTAAGCACCATCTTTTGTCATCCTGTACTGTAGTGCCGCATTGAACATGCAACAACTTTCTATTAATCCCGAAAGATGAGGCTCAAAGCTTTGGATTATTAGCCAACAGCGTTAGCGTATACGCCACCACGGTCACTTCCTTTGTACTCATCCAACTCTTAGCCAACGTGAGTTGCTCACTAAACCCATATTAAATGATAGATGTTATAGATGGAGCAATTTTCAAGGCAACTTAATCCCTTAAGACTTGTAGCGTGTTTGAGATTGCATTTGAAAAATATAGTTTTTAAGTAAAAAAACCTTTTTTGGCAAAAACTTTATTTTTAAGTTTTTGTCAAAAGTGTATTTTGACTATTTTTAGGCTTTTTGGACCCTTAAAAACGCTTTTTATTTTTTTACCAAATGACTACTTTTTTCTTCAAACAGGCTTTTTGAGTATTAAATGCACTTTTAGGCTCTTTTAACGCAATCCCAAACAGGCCCTCACTCCTACGTGTTTGCTGCTTCAATTTCTTTTGGATCCCGACTACTTCCCACAGTGAAATAATCAACAAAATTGATCCAATTAAATTTTCATACAAAACTTGTTTTCCCACTTTAACAGCTTTCCAACTCGCTAAAAATCATTGAAAAGTTTCCATTAAATATAAATGTGACTACCAAAGCTTTTATTTTATTTTATTTATTTATTTTTTATGTTGTCCTATTCCTACTTTTGTCTATTGCACCAAAAAAAAAAAAAATTAATTAATAAATACATCTAAAAGGTTGTGATGAACCTTGAATAATTGTATTGAGCAATAATAATAAATTGTTGATTTATTATAGTCCTTGTGGAGGATGAAAAGCTTATCAACAGACCCTGGGATTGAGGAAGAGGATCCTCTCCATTTCTTTTTTTTTTTTTTTTTTTTTTTCTTTTTTTAATTATTTTTTTTTGACATGTCCGTACAAGAATGTGAGGAGATTCGAATTAGTGATCTTCGCTTCATTAGGCGTGGTTCCAGCCGATTGAGCTATCTCTTGAAGACGATCCTCTCCATTTCAAATCCCCCCCTATTTCCTCTATTTAGTGCATTTTGAAGAGTAGTGCATTATGAAAACTTTTGGACAACACTACCCTTTCAAAATGCACTAAATGGAGGAGATTTAAAATAGAAATGATCATTTTCTTGGGACTGGGAGGCGTGGGACTGATTTTTTTAATTTTGTTGTTTTCTTGCTTCTTGCTGTGAAAAAGAGATAGGAAAGCAGCTTTGAAGGCCTTGTTGTCTCGATAAAGCACAAGGATGAGGAAAAAAGCGGGGGGACAAAAAAAAAAAAAAAAAAAGAAGCATTATGTATCTTGTAATTAGGAGGTTATTAAATTTTGAAGATTAAAATGCAAACATACTAATATTTTGGGAAAGTAGAGCGTATTTATTTTAACATAACAACTCTCATTTAGAATGACGGAAAAAGAGGGTTAGGGATGCTTTCTTTTAATTTAAGAGACTCGTATCAAAGACAAATCAAACTTTTCTAAGACTTCTAAGAGGAAAACAATGCGGAAATTAACAAAGCCAAGTTTTAAATTACTTAGCAATTAGGTTGAGACTCTGAATTAAAATGAGATTTTCTTTTTCTTTTCTTTGTACTTCCTCTCCTAGGCCACAAAATTCATTCTCTTTTGGATACGCTGAATGTATTATAGGAGCCAACACAAATTGTTGGCAATGATGTTTTCTTTTATTTATTGAATGAAAACGAGTTTAATTCTTTTGGATTGGAGAGGATTATAGTTCGATTATTCTGACAGTTAATAATTTATTGAAGCCTTTTACCGTGTAATTGAGGAGACATGTTTTATTGGGATATGAAATACGATACCCGAATGGGTATAGACACAATCCAAGTTAATGATGATCTTGTAGACAAAATGGTCAAAACCTATGAACTTTTGGCAAGTAATAATCAACCAAACACCTACAAGTGGATCTCCGACAAAAAGGAATAAAATATTTGTAGTGACCACTTTGATGACATTCTAATCCATATCTCTTCTCAATTCATCTGCCCACTCCTCCAACATGTATTTCTTTTTCTCCCGATGGAAAATTTGTCTTAAACAATTGATGTATGATTTGGAAAGGAAGCAATCAGATTAGACTTTATTGTGTTTTGTTTTTTCAATCTTTTCTTACTTTTAATATTATCCAAACGACCCTTCCTGACTTACAATTTTGTTTCATTTGGATGAACTGTCCGGTACCCCAAGTCCAAATAATATATATAATTTTGTGGGCTTAGACTTGTTTCGAGATGTCCACTTCAACCACCTTTTTCTATGCAATGCCCTTATATTATTGAAGTGTTTTATTATTATTATTATTATTATTAATGCTATATATCACATTATTATCTCATTATTAGCTCATTATATTAATTAGCTTATAGCCCGTACTATGCGTGGGATTACAGTTTTAGAGAGAGATAATATATGATAGGAAATACAATAAATAAGAAAATAAGAGAAATTGAGGAAAAAATTTTAAATCTAAAACCAACTGTAAAATATATATATATATATATATATATATATATATATTAGATCAAAAATAGTATACTTTTCCGAGCACCAAATCCACCACTTTTGTAAGAATTGAACCACAACGATTATCACATAAACGATTTCATTACATTTTTTTTAAAAAAAAAAAAAAAAAATCCAATATATGGTTTTATATATATATACACACAACGAATTTTATGGTTTTTATTTTTTTTTAATCGCATATATTGGATTTTAATTATGGTTTTTTAAGTAAGGTATATATATATATATATATATATATATATTAAAGGACCGATTCACTACTTAATAAATATAAAAACGTGGAGAGAGGAAACAAAATATGATTTGTATTATTTGTTTCCTTATTAAATTTGGACATTAATAATAGTTAATTTATTGAATAATTTACATATGGAAAACTCTTAAAATATAATTAAATGCTCTTAATTATGCAAATTTAATGACCAGTTTTTTAAGTAAAAACCGGTTCACTCTTAAAAAATTAGTTAAAAAAGTATGACTTAAAAACAGGTTTTGTTTTTTTTTTTAAATGTTCACACCACATGTTGCAATATTAAGGCACTTTTGAGAGTAATTCGACTATTATATATAATATATATGATATGATATGTCACAACCAATTTATTTTCAGCATAGTGTGATAATAGTAGAATAATAGTGTGGTATAAAGCATTACTCATGTTATTTAATTAAGCAATGCTAATTAATATATTGACACATAATTAATATATTAACAATTGTGTACACAGTGATCTTGAAAATCTAATAATATTATTAGTGAACACATTAATATATTAAAAAAAAAAACTTTTGGTCTGAACAAGATCTATTCTATTAGCGTTGAAAAGAGAAAAGAAAAAATAAAAAAATAAAAATAGGACAGAGGATTTGCTTCTTTGCCGTCATCATCTAGTGTGTTTGGTCAACAATGTGGGGGGAGTGGGTGCTTGTGGAGTTGGCAGTGCATGTTGATACTGGGCAGGGCTACTCTTATTAGCTATTACTTTTCTCCTTATTTATCATAGTTTCGAATTTGGGTATAGGCTTTTTCCTTCTTTTGTTTTTTAATTGGCGGCGGTGGATTTCCGCCCTACAAATCTCAACACCTATGTATCAATAAATGCTTCTTTTTTAGTCGGGAATAATAAGAGGAACAAGATACTAATGAATCATTTAAAAGTTGGAATAGGATCCTCCAACCCTTTCATGGTCCATCCAATTAATACAAATTTCTATGGGTGGAATATCACAATTCCCATTATCTATCTGATTGATGCGGGTTGGGTTTCTTGCCATTTTGGTGTCATGAATTTTGTTGATGCAATTTTTGGTCTATATTACTGTTTGCAAGCCATATTTCTTCATGGTTGAGTTACGAGCAGAATTTCTCAAGGGCAAGGGTCTCCGATTGGAGCGCTGAAGATTCTTTGATGCTCAAGTTAGCGCCTCATATATGAGTAAAAATATATAGTTATGATATGCCACAACTACTCAATATTTTATGTGTGTAAAGTGAAATATATAAAAGGGAAAGAGAGGCGATGGAGAAAGAACAGCCTCCTGGAGAGGAAGAGGCGTGAGAGGGAGAAGACTAAAGAGAGTCTAGAGTCTCCAAGAGAGGGAGACTGAGAGAGACTCGGTTCCAAGAGAAAGGGGTACTTTCTCCTTTTGTAAGCCAAGGTGGACACGTGTCACCTTTTGAATGGGCAATGACAAAATAGTAAATAAACATAAATAGATGGACATATTTTATCCCCAACAAATTTGTTATGTGGTTAGTCAAAACTGTGCTTTTAATCAATCATTTTAATGTGTAATCAAATAATTATGTGTGAACTCAAAACCTGGATTAGTAAAGATTAAAAATAGCATGATTTCTCCAATTTTATGTCTTTTTTTCCCCTCTTTAAAACACACTAGTTATCTTTAAAACTCAAATTAATAAAAAAAAAAACGTTGAATAACCCTATTTAATTGATACTTTAACAAGTTAAATGATGGCTTTTTTGACATGAGATATAATAATTTACAAATTTAATGGGAAACTGAATGTTAAAAAAAATTAGTGAAAATCAATAGCTGAATTTCTTCTGATATAATTGATAAGTAAAGGGTAAAGTCTACTTAATCCCCTCAAACTACCATCTCAATGACAATCTACCCTCTAAACTATCAATTGCGACAATTTACTCCCCAAATTATCAAAACAATGACAATGTACCCCTAATACTAGCAAAATAACAAAATGACCCCTATAAAATTTTCAATAAGACAAAAATGCCTTTAAAATTTAGAAAAAAAAAAAAAAAAATAGTATTTTTGTTTTTATTTTAGTAAGGGTAATTTTATCATTTTGTTAAAATTAGGGATACATTGTTATTGTTTGTGTAGTTTAGGGGGTAAATTGTCGCAATTGATAATTTGAAGGTAGATTGTCATTGGGGGTGGTAGTTTAAGGGGGTTAAGTAGACTTTACCTATAAATAAATAAGAGAAAATGGAGGGATTTAAGGAGAAACTTTAGGAGCAATTATCAAGAGATGTGAGGAATATGTTGACTCTTTGGGGATATAATTAGAAAATGTTTGGTTGAAAGAAGGGGTTCCGTGGTTGACTTGGAGGGTATTAATATATGAAGTTAAGGGCATAGGCTCCACAAGGGCCCAAAAAAAAAAAAAGAAAAAAATTGGGAGTATTTGTTCAACTAATTAGAAAAGAAAAAGAAAAAGAAAAGAAAAAAAAAAAAAAAACTAATGATTTGAAGATAACTATTTTTTATTTATTTTTATATATATATATAAACTAAATTAAATATTTCTTAGATATTCATTCTATCGTTATCGTTTATTGACTTTTTTTTTTTAGCAGGTTTTCATTAATTCAAATGTGTTGATAATTTTAGAACACCAGCATATAAAAAGTGGTTTTCAAGATTTTACTAAACAAAAAAGTTTTTGTCCTGAATTACCATTTTTTTTACATGTCCACACGGAAGGAGAAATAGGGATTTGAACTAGTGATTTTTATTTCATAAGGCGTGATTCACAGTCGATTGAACTACCCATTGGAGACCTGATTACCATCGGTTGAGTGTTGACACGGTGACATGTATTCGTGATTTATAATTATATTTCAAAAAATTGTGGTAAAACTTTGAGCTAGGAGAAGAAAAAAAAAAAAAGAGAGAAGAAAGGGGGATGGCATTGGCGTCCCCACTGCATCCCCAACTATCCGATTTCATTGATGAGCATGATGATGGGGTTAGTGCTTACTTATTGACTCCAACAGCACCATTACACAACCAATCATTTGTTAGAAAATTAATAAATTACGAAAAAGAAAAGAACCCAACCCATGTAAATTGTAATGTAATGTAATGTATGTTCTCACTTCTCAGCGTAATATTATATATATATATATATATATGGGCGTGGTTTCTTTTTATAGTTTTTACCCTCCCAAAACATTTGAAAACCCCAAGAAAGAGACCCTCCTTGATGAACTCAACTTTGATTCTCCATCATCAGACCAAATCCCAATTTTTTTAGTATTTTTTTTTTAATATATAAATATGTTTCAACCCAAAAACCGCATTTTCTGCTCTCTTCCTCTTCTCTCCCCAACTAGTCAAAATGCACACTCCAACTCTCAATCCTTGATTTCTCACCGAAACTCTTTTTCTCTGAGTCTCTTTTAATTCTCTTGGAATGCTCTCCTAGCTTTTTTTTTTTTTTTGGCTCTTGCACAGTTGTGTATGTCTGCATGATTCAATCATGTGGGTATTGCTTTCTCTTATTTGGATATTTGTCAGATTCCACAAAGATATATCTGAAATGGGTTTGCGTCTTTGTTTGATTCTGATGTGTTCCATTCGCTGATTCACTGTCCTTTGGCGCTCCTAGATCTGTTTTCGGCTCTGCTCGATCCACTGCTTTATTCCTGCTTTAGTAGCTTTACCACTACCCACAAGGTCAGATCATGGCATTTTACCGTTTATAGTTGTTGCTTTGTTTCGGTATTTTCTGCTTGCTATTTCTAATTGATGAGAGAATTTAGCTGGTTTGCACCGAGTGATGCACAAAAAGTTGGGTCTATGCTCTTTGAAAAACACTAGAGGCTCTTTGATGCTTTGAGTCCGACAACTTGATGATGCATAGGCACCGGAGCAATATTAAGGTGGTTGGGGGGTTTCTTGGGCTTTTGCTAATTCGGCTCAACTCTTTTATTCTATATTTGTTCATGGTGCATAGTTGCACAAACCCTCCATCTCAGAGGTATCTGTTATAAGTTGTGAAAGTAAGTAATGGGCAACGGAACTTCTCGTGTTGTCGGTTGTTTTGTGCCTTTCAATGGGAAAAATGGCGTTGATTTAGAGTTCTTAGAGCCACTAGATGAAGGATTAGGCCATTCCTTCTGTTACGTTAGGCCATCAATTTTTGAATCTCCTGCCATTACCCCATCAAACTCTGAAAGGTATACTGTTGATTCGAGTACCCTCGATTCTGAAACGTTAAGTGGGTCATTTAGACATGACATGATAGATGATGCCTCGGGGTTACACAGAACATACAAGAGCGTCCCAGAAACCACATTTAAAACCATCTCAGGGGCATCGGTCAGTGCCAATGTTTCTACGGCTCGGACTGGTAACCAGAGTGCACTGTTTGCCAGTGATGTCCAAGAGCCCGCTGCATCATTTGAAAGCACCTCCTCATTTGCCGCAATCCCTTTGCAGCCTGTACCTCATTGCTCTGGACCATTGAATGGATTCATGTCTGGGCCGCTTGAGAGAGGTTTTGCTTCTGGTCCTTTGGAAAGGGGAGGTGGTTTCATGTCCGGGCCGATTGAGAAGGGTGTAATGTCTGGTCCACTTGATGCTACTGATAAATCTAACTTCTCTGCACCACTTGCACGCATTCGGAGAAGACCAGGCCTCCAACGTCTCATGAGGAGTGTGAGCGGGCCTGTGAGGAACACTTTCTCCCGGACCTTCTCAAAACATTCCGGGGGGCCTAGTTGGATGCAACGGTTTTTCTTGCACCCGGTGTCTCAATTGGCCTGGCATCCTAAGGAGCCAAAGTTTCGAGCCGATGCCTCACGAAACTGTCCTGAAGGTGTGCAATCTGAAGGGGAGTATAGATGTATTCACAACCTGCAATGGGCTCATGGCAAGGCTGGTGAAGATAGAGTTCAAGTTGTGCTTTCGGAAGAACAAGGATGGTTGTTTATTGGGATATATGATGGTTTTAGTGGGCCAGACGCACCAGAGTTTCTGATGAGCCATCTTTATAAAGCAATAGACAGAGAACTGGAAGGACTGCTTTGGGATTATGAAGACAAACCTCTTATCGATCCATTGAAACCTGAACCCCATAATGCTGGACATAGAGAAGCAGCTTCAGAGTCCAGCAAGGTGGACCAGCCGAATCCTGATTCAAGTCAAATAATTTATTGTGGTTTAGAGGATGTGTGCAGACATCAATTTGTTAGAGGTCAATCTTCTAACTGTGAAATAGTTGAGGAAAATGAAGAAGTTAGGATGGGTGTCGAACCCAGTTGTGAAAAGCCCTGCATCTCAGGAACTGCAGCTGTTTCTGTGCCAGCTGCAAACTCGAGTGGTCAAGGCAGAAAAAGTATGCGGCTTTATGAGCTACTTCAGATGGAGCCTTGGGATGGACAAGGTTCTAATTTAGTCTTGGAAGTCGGGAACCGAAGAAAGGTTTCATGGGATTGTCAATTGAGCCAAGAAACTTTGGATTCTAGGCAAAACTTACAAGAAAATCAGGCAAGGTCTTGCTCGTTGGACCCCAAAGGAGATAGTTGTAGCCATCGGGGTGAAGATCCCACTACTTCGGGTGAAGACGTAGGGGTTAGGGTCGAATCCGCTAATCATAGTGTTGTAACTGCTCTTTCTGTTTCAAGGCAAAGGCAGAATACTAGAAAGTCATTAATCAGTTCAAAGATTAGAAAAATGTATCGGAAGCAAAAGTCCTTGCGTAAGAAACTTTTTCCTTGGAGTTATGATTGGCACAGAGAGGAGAGTTTTGTTGATGAAAGAATGGTGGAGCCCTCGGGGCCTATTAGGAGATGCAAATCTGGTGTTATTGATCACGATACGGTTTTAAGAGCAATGGCTCGAGCTCTTGAAAGAACCGAAGAGGCTTACATGGAAATGGTGGAAAAGGCTCTTGACAAAAATCCGGAGCTTGCTTTGATGGGGTCATGTGTTCTAGTAATGTTAATGAAGGATCAAGATGTCTATGTCATGAACCTAGGGGATAGCCGTGTGATCTTGGCTCAAGAAAGACCAAATGACCGTTATCCTAATCCAAGTTTTTTGAAAGATGATGTGAGACATAGGAATAGATCCAGAGAGTCATTAGTGCGTATGGAGTTGGACAGAATATCGGAGGATTCTCCAATGCATAATCAGAACAGTCAGCTTAGCAAGATAAATAAAAGCAGAGAGGTTTCGTTATGCAGATTGAAAATGAGAGCAGTACAGCTTTCCACCGATCACAGCACAAGTGTTGAAGAGGTGTGTTTCCAATTTTCTTAACGATTTAATTTTGTTACTGTTATTTGATTTTTCTATAAAAAATTTATGTCATTTTGATTTGTGTATTCTATCTTTGACATTTCTCTGTTACATTTTTTGCGTAAAATGTACCTATGTGCCCCTTTTCATTTTATGCAATTCTATTAACACCGATTGAGTTTCCAGTTCTTTTAATCACAAAGATATTGTATGCAATTGTTCTAATCAATTACTTCTTTACACTTTCTATTGAAATCGTTCAAGCAAATTAGTCACATGAGAACAGTTGTATACTGCAGGAGATGTGATTAAAGAAAGTTGCTGTTGAGTGAGTGTGTGGAGTCCTACATATCTCATGTGACCAATTCTGTTAATGATTGGAACAGGAAATGAATGGTAATAGTTGATTAAAATAATCGGTTACAAAAATTGATTGGAAACCCAAGGGGACCACAGGGCTCTAGATGTATTTATTTTACTTTCTCAGTTATTTTGTAAATTGTAAAACGGTGTTTTACCCCTGTTCTCATGAGTATTTGTGCATTTGAATGCCACATTTGTAGAACTTATTGACCATGGCTGCCAAACTGTCCACTTCATCTTAGAATTAACTTTTTTGTTGTATATTATCTAAATTATATAATACATCTTATAATTTATATTATAAATTATATAATATAAATTTATATTATAAATTATATAATATAAATTTATATTATAATATATAATATAATATATACCTTGTAAATTATGCCTTTGATTTAATTCCCAGTTTTTATGTACTTCACATTTGCTTATGGACTATTTGTCATTACACTAGAACAGTAGTTAGTCATTTGCTCAAACAACAACTGGTCTTTCTGTTGTGCCTATTACTTAAATCTAAATTGTACTTATAAAAAAAATAGATCTAATTGGCAGAATTTGGCTGCCAAACCCATGCCTACTAGTTAGGGCTGTGACGAGTCGAGTATTGCATGTTCGGACTCGGCTCGACTACATTAGATATGTGTTCAAACTTGGCTCGAACTCGAGCTGAGTTTTGGAGACCTGTTCAAACTCTGCTCACTGAGACCCTAGTCATGTTCAAGCTTGGCTCGAACTTAGTAAGGGTCCCTAGCCGAGCCCCCAAATGAGTACACGATTGGCTCAAGCTTGAGATATTTTTATTATAAATTATGATTCTTAAATAATTGAATTAAGAATCTGAAAGTTAAAAATGTGGCAAATATTAATATTTCATTCATGCATCAAGCTAGGCGTGCTATGCACAAGTTATTTAGATTTACAAACCCAAGCATTAGCTTCCCTTTCTATAGGGATTCTCTTGTGGGATTATTTTGCACCTTCCCAATGTGGGATTTGGGAGGAAAGGATAAATTAGTAAGTCTTTGTTTGGTGCCAAAATTCATTTTGATCCCTTTGGTCTTGATGCATTGGTTCAAAGACCTTGAAGTCTTGCTTAAGGTTCGCACTCCCAGGGTTTTGATCGACTTTGTATTCTGTGAGCTTCATCCGTCTGGTGAGGACAGGTGCAAGTGAGGCAAATGCCTAGAGTCTTTTGTTTGTTAAGCAAAGAGCAGGATTTGTTGTAATTCATCTCAAGGAAGATTGATTATTCTAGCTGGATCTTGATTCTTACTTCATCTCAAGGAAGATTGATGATTCAAGTTGGATCTCGGTTCTTACCTCATGTACAATGAATAAAAATTGTGACGTTCTTTGGCCAGTTGTAAGGAAAAGGGCCGCATCAGCGTGATCATGAATTACCGAAAAACATGATTGTTGTGTTTTCAAAATTGTCCATTACAAGTGTCATCTTAGATTCTGTGTGAAATTTGTCCAATGATCGAGAAAATGCAGTCTTCGATGCGTTGAAGCCGTTAGATAGAAAAAAGAAAAAGAACTTTTTACTTGTACAAAATATAGTTCAAAAAGAAAATGCAATCTTCGAGCTTCGATTCTATTAAAGTATTTGATTAAATGATTAAATTTATCTCTTCCCATCAGCTTAAGCTTGTAGGATAAATAGTAATTTAACATGGTATCAAAGTTAAATGTCATGAGTTTGAACCCTAACTCTACTATTCACCTTCCATTTAAGTATTCTACGTGTTTGGCATCACCTATTGAAATAGAGTTTGAGCCCACGCGTGATGGTATCAACTTAAGTTTTTGAGATAAGTGGTAATTTAATAGATTCTATGTATAGAGTATAGTTTAGATAAATGTAAAAGAATGAACATTTTGCTTTGCTTAAATGTGCTGCTTATCTTTTTCTTTAGTTACTTCTTGTATAATCCACTTTCAATTGAGGGAATATTGTTTCTAGTTGTGTGGTTCCAATCTGAAAGAGTGAAGGACTGTTCACTGGACTAGATGTTTGGCTCATAATAGTTTGGCAAAAAACTATGTCTTTCAGATATTTAATTGGGTAATATTTTGGAAGGACCAACAATATGGTACGTAAGGATATAACTTGATGTCGCACGGCTAAGCAAACATCATCTTCTCAATTATGCTTAGGTGCTTTTTTATTTTTTATTTTTTTATTTTATGAATAAGTGCAAGTTTTTGGGCCACATATAATACTAATACTATATACTATTATATGATATACTTATATAGTTATATATATTATATTACTTATCAAAAAAAAATAGTTATATATATTATATTATATCTCATATACTTATAATTATAATTCGAATCCTCTTGGATGCAAACAATTATTTGGGGCTAGTCCACCGGTAAAGCCGGAGTATTACCTAATCCGTGTGGAGATGGCGCTTTACTCGGGTCCGAGGTTTACCTAACAAGAGTGGGTACACGAAGTGGCCCTGCTTTGAAGGGGTTCCACGTTATCAAAAAAAAAAACTTATAGTTATAATTCGTATATATATACACTAACTAATTTATTAAATCCTATATTCATATAACTAATTATCATATAACTAATTTTTTAAATTAAGCAGGCAACTTATCAAAAAAAAAATATATGTATAGGAATTTATTATATTTAAATGCAAAACATTTAATGTAATAATGCTATATAATTAATATTCTTACATGGTGCTATATCATTTTTATTAATATGTTATTATCCTAAATGTATAATTTGTAAGATATACTTTAATACTTATATAGGGTAATTAGGTTTACGTTCTCAATTTTTAATGAAGCCTAAAAGATCATCTTGGAATGTGAGAGGATTTAACGAGGGGGATAAATGATTGATAGTGGAAAGTTGATATTGTCTGTTTTCAAGAAACTAAGCTAGAGGTCGTGTCTCGCAGTGTAGTTCGTAATTTGTGGGGTTGCCATCATTTGGATTGGTGTTGTTTGGCCTCCAAAGGGGCTTCCAGTAACATTTTGATTATGTGGAATAGGAGAGTGGTAGAAAAAATTGACGAGTGTGTGGGGAAGTTCATCCTAGTTGTTTCCTTTAGAAACTTTGAGGATCACTTCTCTCGTACTTTTGGGGGTGTTTATTGTCCTAATTCTGGTGGGGATAAAAGGCTTCTTTAGGATGAATTGTTTGGTTCTAACGTCACCTGTTTCCCTAGTGAGAGATTGGGAGAAGCTCGTTTTTGCGCAACCATGGTGGAGTTCTTTGTTTTCATTTTTTATCATGACATGATGGACCTTCCTCTTGTTGGTGGAACGTTTACTTGGTTGAATAATCAGGATACACCCTCTTGGTTAAGGATTGATAGATTTCTTGTTTCTCCGGTTTGAGAAGCCCAATTTCCTGGTCTGTCCCAGAGGAAGCTTCCTAGACTATGCTCAAACCACTTTCCGATCTTTCTTGACTGCAGTGACTTTCAAAGAGGTAGTAGATACTTCAATTTTGAAAACATTTGGCTAAAGTCTGAGGGTTTTGTGGATAGGGTGAGACAGTGGTGGGACTCTTATCACTTTCAAGGTTTGCCGAGCTTCATTTTGGCCTGCAAGCTCAAGGCTTTGAGAGTTGATTTAAGAAGATGGCACGGGAATGTGTTGGGCAGTGTAGGGAGGAAGAAAAAGATCCTTTTGGAAGAGTTACGAGTTCTTGCAATCTTTGGAGAAGAGAGGGCATTAGGTGAGAAGGAGAGATTGAAAAAGGCAAAGGTGTTAAGTGAGATAGAGAGCTCCATTCTCACGGAGGAAGTGAGTTGGAGGCAAACATCTAGGGCTTTGTGGTTAAGGGAGGGTGATATGCGCACAAAGTTTTTTCACATAATAACCAAATCTAATAGAAGAAAAAACTCCATTGATTCTTTGTTAGTTGATGGTACAATTTCTACCGATTGGGTGGAGATTAGTGAGCACATTGTCCAATTTTACAAAAATTTGTATACAGAGCAATTTAGTTGGCGGCCTATGCTAGACGACCTTTCTTTTGGCCTATATTGGTGAGGTTGAGGCCAATTGGTTGGAGAGAGATTTTGAGAAAGGGGAGGTTTTGGAGGTGGTGAAAGATATGAATGGTGACAATGCGCGGAACCCCGATAGTTACTCTATGATGTTCTTCCAAGCTTGTTGGGATGTTTTAAAAGAAGACCTTATGAAGGTCTTTCATGACTTCCATGCTAGAGGGAATTTTGAAAGAAGCCTAAATGCTACATTCATTACTCTTATTTTGAAGATTTATGGGGCCATTGATTTCAAGGATTTTCGCCCAATTAGCCTGGTGAGTAGCATTTACAAAATTATTGCCAATGTTTTAGCTAATAGGCTACATATGTTGTGGAGAAAATTATTTTAAGTCTCCAAATGCCTTCATCCGGGGAAAGCACATCCTAGACCATGTTCTCATTGCTAATGAATGCCTTGATAGTATTATAAAATGTGGGGAGTAAGGTGTGCTTTGCAAATTAGACTTAGAAAAAGCTTACTATCATGTTAATTGGAATTTTCTGCAGTACATGCCAAGGAGTAGTTTTGGGGGAAATGGTGTACTTGGATAGCCCATTGTATCTTGTTGGTACATTTTTCTGTGTTAGTGAACAACACAGCCATCGAATTTTTTTAGTAGTTCTCATGGCTTGAGACAAGGAGATCCTCTGTTTCCACTGTTGTTTGTCATTGTGAATTTTTTTTTGTGTGGACAGCTTCTCATGCGAATATTTTGACATTGGATAATTTGAGAAAGAGAGGAGTCATAGTGGTGGAATGGTGTTATATGTGTAGGAGGAGCGGGGAATTTATTGATCATCTTTTACTCCATTGCGAAGTAGCAAGAGAATTATGGAGTGCGATCTTTACCCTGTTCGGAGTCGACTAGCTTATGCCTACAAGGGTGGTACATGTTAGATTGTTGGCGAGGTCAGTTGGGTAGCCGCTCAGTTCTAGATGTGTGGAGGATGGTATCGTTGTACTTGATGGAGAGTCTTGGATTGCAGGGTTTCGTCTTTGCCTATGAAGTACCTTGGTCTTCCTTTGGGTGTTTCTTTTAAAGCCGAACCTATTTGGAATGACATTATTGAGAAGGTGGAGTGTTGTTTGGCTGGTTGGAAGTGGTTGTACTTGTTTAAAGGTGGTAGGATTACCTTAATAAAAAGCACTTTATCTAATTTGCCTACCTACTTCTTGTCATTGTTCCCCCTCCTAGCTAGCATTGAGAATCAAATATGAGAAGTTGTAGTGGAATTTCTTGTGGGGAGGTATGGGTGAAGAGGTCAAATTCCACATGGTGAGATGACTGAAGGTATGTTCTTCCATCATTGAGGGGGCTTTGAAATTTGCACATTTTCAACCGACCCCTTTTAGGGAAGTGGTTATGGCATTACGCCTAGGAGAGAAGGGTAGTGGTTGTTAAATATGGCATTTAGTGGGGTGAGTGGGGCTCTAATGAAGTCTCTAGGTCTTATGGGGTGGGTTTCTGGAAGTTCATTAGGAAATGATAGGAGGAGTTCTCTAGATTTTCTAGTTTATGGTGGGTGATGGCTCCAGGATTAGTTTTTGGTACGACGTGTGGTGTTGGGAATGGCCCTTTAAGGCAACATTTCCGGAGTTGTATAACATTGCTTGCCTTAGGGATGCTTCCGTGGCAATTCATCTTCAATCCTCTAATGGCTCCCTCCGTTGGAACGTTAATTATGTGTCACTCTATGATTGGGATTTGGAATTATTTTCCTCGTTTTTCTATCAACTATATTCCATATGGTTACTAACTTAGTATTAGTATAATATAATATATTACACAAGCACATTTTTGTGTTCGCAATTTGCTCATTTATTAAATGAACCAAGACCAAGTCAAGTTTATCCGAGTTGAGCCCAAACTTGTTTGCGAGCGGCTCTGTTCGTTTAACAGCCCTACTACTAGTGGTTCAACCAATTAGTTGTGTGCATTGTGTGCAGTTTCTTCATCAATTAAGATAGACTTCAAATAATCTACTTTCATTTATGATTTATGACGCAATCAAATTAAATTTTAGTTAATGGATATATCTAAAACCAGATATAAATCAAAGAAGAGCAATTTGTGCTGCAGGAAGTTTTTATGTACCAACAAGTTGAGATCTTTTATTTTCTTGCAGGAAGTTTTTAGAATTAGGGCTGAACATCCGGATGACAACCAGGCTGTATTTAATGATCGAGTGAAGGGGCAATTGAAAGTCACCAGAGCATTTGGTGCTGGGTTCCTGAAGAGGGTCAGTTGCTTTTGTAAATTTAACCTATCTGAAAAGTTCTTTCTTGGCCACAACATCTTAGGAACTTTTATTTCTTTGAATGCTTCAACACAATTGCAGTTATAGTATGTAAATATTATGTCTGTATCCATATGTGCCTTTGCATATATGCTTGGGATAACTCGCAAGGTTGCTTAGATTCTGGAGAATAGAGGATGAAATGCAACCAGGAAAACATGATGCATACATTATATTATTCCGAAAGAGGCCTTTTTTTTTTTTTTTTTCTTCCGATTGAAACTCTCTCTCCCAAATTTTGTCTAATTAGTTGAACATTTTTCTCATAGTCAAAGAATTCTCAATCTCATTTAAACTTATGTCTCAGTATCCTTTTATCTTTTGTTTTTCTCTTATATAGTATTATCTAATTTTCACACATGCTAACCAATAATTAAACTCATCGTGCCTGTGGCCTTTTGGCCAGATGCTGCTGTAATTCTTCCATAAGAATGGTTGGTGAGTTAGTGGATGGGTACAAATCCTGTGAGGGAGTTATTTACTAATACAAAAAATAACTATAATCTACCAATAAAAATGATAGCAAAAGCGATAAATAAAATGATGGTTTGGAACAAATCTTATATATTCACTGATAAATTTTGGATATCTACACTTCTCTCTTTTATGTCTTTCTTCCTTGATGTTGGAGTTACCTGGTTGTAGGAGTGGTCAAACCATAGATCATGATTTTGTAGTCTTTCCAGTGTGTGCTGAATCAAGTTGAACTTGATTTGGGTCATGCCTTAATTGCGGCACTATAATCCTGTATATATTATATCTGCTAGTGCATGATTTTACATTTTGATTTATATCCATTTTTCAGGAAGGGCAAAAAAGCCCATCTATTTGCTGTAATCCATCTTGGACAACTCTACATGATTTTACATGCATATAATGTCTCCTAAGGATCAATAATAGAAATGCTTTAGTAGTTTAGTTATTAGTATGCCTTACGGAAAGCAGAACAACATTGTAATATCAGAAAGAGTGCTTCTTAAATGCAATTGTGGTAATAAATGTAGAATTCTGACAAGAGTTATCAAATATGCTTTTGCTCTGGAACTTATCATGGTGAAAATGTGGAGGTACTGCATTATTCGAGGCACACATTTCAGTGTGTGTGCAACCACAGCCATAGGTGCTAAGCCTAATGCAGAACCTAATGCAAGAAACCAATTAGTGTTAAATAAATATAAATATTTTTCACATTTATGTGTGGGTCATGTAATAGTGCTTATCTGCATATAATTTGAATAATATGATTTAATATTTTTGAAGCCTTGCAGTTGCTCTCTTTCTTGAAACTTTAATTACCATACAGATGCACCATCTCCATATCTATATTACAAACACACAAAATGGTTGCTGCTAACGACTTGAGCAGATACTGTTTAAGCAGTAAGGGTTAAAAAAACATTTTTAGAGCTTTGAAAAAGAAGTTGGTTTGGTTGTTTGTCTAATAATGGTTTCTGTTTTAAACTTTCTGGTAACATGATTGTTACCTAAGTCATTTCAAAGTCTTTGTGCTGCGTCAAACTCTTGCTGACACTCTCCAGACATACAACAATAGTCACAATTTCTCTTTCAGCCGTCAGTGTCTGACACTGTGTGCCCATTGTTGGGTGGCATTCTGTGTGACGTTTGTGCAAAAGCAGTTCAACAAATGAAGGCATATCTAAACAATATATTTTTATATTTTGCTGTGGAATATGTGAATTGTCTGAATTTAAGCTCCTTGTTAGACAGTTTACTCTGGTTTGCTTCCATCTGGTTGTGCTTTTTTCCAAGAGTTACTTGGCTTATAATGCATCTTCAGGCTACTGTGCATATGGGACTACAATAAAGTTGAGATCATATGACTCTTAAGTGTTGAACTAAGACTACTGTGCATCCTTCATTTCCTTGAAAGGAGTGTCATTGATGTCTACCTTTGCAGATCATACGTTTACAACCCATCTCTTTTATTTAGCTTTGTGTCATTGCATTTATGTAGAAAATTAATTGAACAATTTTATGGTTTCACTTGTTGGGTGCAGCCAATTTGTAACGAGGCTCTGCTGGAGATGTTTCGGATTGATTATCTGGGAACTGTTCCTTATGTCAGCTGCATTCCTTCCCTTATTCACCACAGACTTTCCTCGAGTGATCGATTCCTGGTACTCTCCTCTGATGGACTTTACCAGTACTTTAGCAATGAAGAGGTAGTTGCTCATGTCACTTGGTTCATGGAAAATGTTCCTGAAGGGGATCCTGCTCAGTACCTAATCGCAGAGCTTCTCTTCCGTGCTGCCAAAAAGAATGGTCAGTTGATTGATGTACTAGTCTTTTTCATTTTGTTATCACTCCATGTAAGCTTTGATCGGATGATACTTTTAAGAAAAGAAAAAGGAAAATCTTCAGTGGGATGGCAGTAAATAGAATGTAGTCTTTTTCAGTTTGATATGCATGGATTGCAGGGTAGCACACCTTCCTTGTGTATGTTTGTTAAGCACATTTCCTTGCTCAATTTCTTTTACCGTAGTATGATTTGTTTGACTTTTTGAAGCCATTACAGAGAGAGTTGATATCATTGTGTATGCTTTGTTGCTTCATTATTTGAAAGCTAGAGGTGCTACGCTCTTGCTTGAGCTTTTGTTTCCCAAATTAAAAACCGATTGGAGGAAAATGCATGCGTTCCTATAAGAAAAAGAAAAGAGGAATTACATGAAAGAAAATTTTAATGGAAAACGGTAGTAATTGATGTCTGCTCTTCTCTTTGTCATTCTTATGAGTGCTTCTTGATGATTGTTTGCAGGAATGGATTTTCATGAACTGCTGGATATTCCTCATGGGGATCGACGCAAATATCATGATGATGTTTCTGTTATGGTTGTTTCACTGGAGGGAAGGATCTGGAGATCATCTGGATAATTGTTTACATCTATTTTTTATTTTAATTTTTTGTTCATTTTTGGTTCCTCTCTCTCTCTCTGCTAGGTTATTTCACGTTTGCACATTGCATCAACAAACAATGTCACAATTTTCAGGCAAGGAGTAAATCATTTATGCATTTCAGAAATCAGAATCAGTGTCTGGACATTTTTTGAAATAGAAGTTTTCCTTTTGTTTCTTTCTTCCTCCTTAATGTTTAATATTGGTAATATAGGGCAGGATGATCTAACCATTACCATGTTGCTAAAAGGCTGCCACCTTGGAGCATCTCTAGCAATGATCATTTTACCTACTCAAAATGTTACTTTTTGTTGGGCTATTAGGTTTTTTACTACAATCTCTAACAAAAACATCTATTCAACTCTCTACTTTCTTTGAATATATATATATATATAAAAGAATAAAAAAATCTTATAAGGTGCTACATAGACTTGCATGTATATGTGAAAATTTATTGTAGCAAATTTTAGAAAAACTTATATTTTGAAGCGTCTTTTTGAAAAAAAAAAAAAAAAATCATAATAACTATATTTAAGTATAAGAGATGACTCAGAACATATGCTGGATATGCTCATGAATCACTTCATAAATTTTCAGCATTCAAGAAGCCATGGTTACCAGGTAGGGCCCAGCTTAATCCCACTTCCCCTTCTGCCTATACGAAGTTCTGCTCTTCAGATAGAGTTAATTTGACTGGTCCATTGAGACACTAGGGAAAGATTACGGCTAGAAGATTGAGGAATAGACCCAGTGTGCTATGTCATTGCCACACTAATTTATGCACTTTAGATGCCAAAACACATTTCGATAAGTAGGAGTGTCAAGGCGGTTACGGTTAGCGGTTATTGGCGCTAACCATAACGGCCTTAGTGGTTAACCGTTTTTTTTAAATTGAGCTTTTTTTTTTGGCTTCTTGGGCTTTCTTTAGGGCTTTTTAGGCCTTTTTGGGCTTCTTCTTTTTTTGGGCTTTTTGGGCCTTTTTGGGCTTTTTTTTTACCTTTTTTTTTAAATTTTTTTTTAGTGTCTTATTGGGCCCAATTGCTATAAAAAGAGCCCATATTCGAAAATCAAAAATATTTGATGCAAAATTTACATTTACTTGTACTTTAAAAAATTTTCCTTAAATATTAAATCATAACCGGTTAACTTTTTTTTTTTTTTTTAAAAAAAACAACATAAAAAAAAAAAAAATTCAACACAATATATAAAAAAAAGTTCAGAATTCAGACAACTGTCACAACGTATAAAAAAAATATAAAAAAAGTTCAACACAAAACATATAAAATAAGTTCAAATAAAACATTAAATGATACAAATAAAACATTAAAACTTCATCAATCATCTCATTTGGTCCTCTAGCAAATCATGTTGACATCAAAAGAAGAAAAGTTATAAACTTAAACATAATAATATTAAGGCACAAGCATGTACACATATCAAAACGTGCTTAGTATAATTGTATTGTGATTAAAATAATATGACAATTCAAAAAATGATAACCTTCATTACTAACAAACCACTAGGCAAAAGATGAAGCAGCACTTGAACTTGAAGGTTGAGTCACATCTATAAATAAATAATTAGAATAAATTAATAAATAATGAAAACTAAATGAAGTTGCAAATAACTAATTTATAAACATTTACCTAGCTCATCCAATTATGTCAAAAACTCCTCCAACTCGGCATCGCTTAGGCGGTTCTTTATCCAGTTGTGTGTGCAAGTCAAGGCTTCAGCAGTAAGTGGAAACAATGAACTCCTAAAGCAATCCAATACACGCCCACCGGTGCTAAATGCGGATTCAGAAGCAACAGTGAGCTTGAGAGAGTTGAGAGACGAGAGTTGAGACGGTGTCACGATGAGAGTTTGAGAGAGGCTACTGTGCTGAGTGATTTTGAGTTTTTTTTTTTTGTTTAAAAAGGTTCAAGGGTAAAACTATTAACTATCAATGATTCAATTTTAAAAAAAAATTGTTACAAATGGTTCAAAAAATGGTTAAATTTCTTTTTCTAAAAAATGTTCAAAAAATACATTAATACTTCAATTGTGATTATAAGTAACACATTGTTGAATCTAATGTCAATTACTTAATTTGATATTATATAATCATATAATCTCATTAAATTATATCATATGATTAATTATTTAAATTATTATCATATTTACTTATAATCTTTTTTCTTTGAATTGAACTTAATATCTAATGGTAAATGGTAATGTTCAAACTCCTAAATCCTAAATTCCTAAAATATCTAATAATGCTTTTATTAAATTGTAGTTATAAGTAATATATTGTTTAATTCAATTGAATCAATTGTGATTATCATTGTACATGAATCATATGATTAACTTGTAGACTTATGACTTATGAGTTATGTCATATTATATATGTATTATTTATTATTATATAATCATATGATTTAATCATCAAGTCATCATGTGATATAGTCATATCAATTATAGTGATAATATATAAATTACTAAAATTATAATGATAATACATTAATACTTAAATTGTGTTTATAAGTAACACATTGATCATTGTTTAATCCAATGTCAATTACTTAATTTGATATTATACGAATCATATCATCATTGTACATTAGTAATATGATTCACTTGAAGTCTTGAATAAAGTATTTGAATTGTCATTGAATCATATGATTAAGTATTGATATTAGACATTTATATTATTTATATGCATATGTAGACTTATATAGACTTATAACATATATAGACTTATAAGTTTATAACATACATTAAAAATAAGTCTCTAGATATTTAATTGTTGTATTAGTATGAATTGGTATACTTATGAGTTATGTCATATTATATATGTATAATTTGTTATTATATAATCAAATGATTTAATGATCAATTGATAATGTGATATAATCATATAAATTATAGTGATAATATATTAATACTCAAATTGTGATTTAATTATTTTTTTAAAAAAATTGTGATTTAATGATCAAGTGATTATGTTATATGTATAGCGGTTAGGCGGTTAGCGGGCGGTTAAAAAACCGCCCGCATTGACACCCTTATCGATAAGGCAATTAGAGGCAGATTTCTATTCTTTTGCCCTTTACTAGCTGGCAGCTGCATATTACTTTATGATCTAATGCTGGTATACAGAATTAGTTTGTATGCATTTTTCCTCGTACGTGACAAAGACTAAACTCTGTTTATTTGCATTATACACAAAGTTATTTTTTGTGTCGGAGAAACTTTGAAAATGAACACATGGATATAATTAATACTACGAAAGTGAAGGGGAAACAATGCAGTAGTTGTGCTGTACCATCTGCGCGTTGTCTCAATTAAGTTTGGTGGACGATGCCAGCGTTCGCTAGCTACTATATATATATATATATATATATATATTTCTTCGGTAATTATAAATTGTGCAAAATGTTTCTGCCACGTCTTTTTGACTGTACGGAGCAAAGTTGCTTTATGTCTTTATCACGTTACCATCTCTCACCAACCTGACCTAGCGGTCCTAGCTCGTTGAATTTGCTTTTGCTGTTGTGTTGTGTTTTTTTTTTTTTTTTTTAAAGGCAAAACGGGGAAAGGGTTACATGGAAATTTACTGTTGTGTTTGGTTTCAAGTTGTGTCGCTCCTAAAGTTGTCCCTTAATTAGTAAGTTTGTTCAATTAATGCCGGCAGGCTGGCAGTTAGCTTTTCCCACCCATATTGCTTCGTTTTGTGAAGTTTAACCAACACATAACAGTCTATGATCATAATAACAACAACAACAACAAAGAAAAGAAACCAGAAACATTAAGATCGATCGATGCACGTAGCTGTCTTCTTCATCATTTCTTTGCTCCATGAAACAAATGAAAAATAATTTTAATATATATGGCTCTTCATTCGGATTATTGCTTGTCATTTAAGTTGAAATCCTACTCCATCTCTGCTTGAGCATCACATCAGACTTCAGAGTCTCTCCCTATCTGTAACGACCATTCGTTCTTTATATATATATATATATGTGTGTGTGTGTATAAAGCAGCCTGGCCATTCTTTCTCCATATTCAAACCAAAGATTCAACTGATCTTTTCTTAGTTTCACTAGCTAATATATCAATTAATCTCTTTGCCACCCCTTTGAAATTTCCAAGGATGGTTGCGAATGTTGTTGCATATCTGATCGTCTTTACTGCAATCTCCAGCACCGTTGCATCCGATCCTGACAATCTTCAGGATGTCTGCGTTGCTCTTCCCTCTTCAGGTAAGATGTTGATTTGGTAGCTAGCCTCGACGACTGAATGGAAAAAAAGGCCTATTTATATTTTTAACTGCTATATAAGCCTAGCTAAGACCAAATCATGGGGCTGTTTGTTTGTCTTAACTCTTGGACTGAGTTGTTTTGTTATCATATATATATGTAATAGGGATAAAGGTGAATGGGTTTGCATGCAAGGACGAGGCAAACGTTACGGCAGCTGATTTCTTCTTCGACGGCCTGGCTAAGGCAGGAGTTATTAACAACTCAGTTGGATCAATTGTAACAGCGGGAAACGTGGACAAGATTCCAGGTCTCAACACGCTGGGGGTGTCACTGGCTCGCATTGACTACGCACCTGATGGTGGGCTTAACCCTCCTCACACGCACCCGCGCGCCACAGAGATTGTATTCGTTCTTGAAGGCGAATTGGACGTAGGCTTCATCACTACAGCAAACAAGCTGGTGTCCAAGAACATCAAGAAAGGTGAAATCTTCGTGTTCCCAAAGGCTCTCGTTCATTTTCAGAAGAACAACGGCGACAAGCCCGCCTCTGTGATCTCCGCCTTCAATAGCCAATTGCCTGGCACCCAATCCATTGCTGCAACACTTTTCACGGCAACACCTTCCGTCCCAGACGATGTGTTGACAAAGGCCTTTCAGGTTGGTACCAAGGAGATTGAAAAAATCAAGTCAAAGCTTGCTCCCAAGAAGAATTAAGTCAATTCCCTATGAACAAGTGGTGGTAATCTGCATGTGTATCCCTAGCTATATGTGAGTCTTAATATGGTAATCTATGTAAACTGCGCGCAGACATTAATGTCTCAAAAAGAGATCGAAGGATATATACTTGTATAACAATGTGCTATGCTGTACCTGCAGAAGAAATAAAAAAAATATATTGTAATTTAAAACCGAGAGAGTTAACTATATATATATATATATATATTAATTTGGCGGCCTTCTTCTGCATGGTCTGCTAATTAGTTGTTATGTGAGGTATATATGAATGTTTGATACGTTGTGAATTCATAATATGAATTTTGTGGGTGATTAGTTGGATGATAATAAGCTAAGTGAAGTTTAATTAATTGGTTCAACAATTCGAAATGGAAATTACTTTGGCCATCTTTTCTGGTATAACTGTATATGGATAATGGTTGTGGTTAAAACGTAAATTTTATGGTAGGGGTAGGTAAAGTGGCTGTCTGTGAGAACCTACAATGAATGACTATAAATTTATTTGGATCGATCCGGCTTCAGTACAGCACGGTGCTGTAAAACTAAATTATGTCGTTTTGGTGAACTCTAGCTAGGAACTTATTAATTAAACGTTTTCTTTCTTAATTAATCTCCATCTCTGAGTTTTCACTCTTTAGATTCTCCCTCACTCACTTTCTCTCTAAAGAATAACAATGGCTGTGGCGGAAATGGCATGGGCTCTTCACAGAAATGGCATAGGCCCTAAGGCAAGCTAGCAGCAACTTCAACTTCTTATGGGTGGTGAAAGCAAACGAAGATACCAATTTCTTGATAGAGTCCGTGGGGCAAGGAAACCCAATTCGAAATATCTGCATCAACTAACGAAAGTGGAACATAAGGGAACTACTGCATCAGAACATGAATAAATCGTGGAGATCGTCTCTGTTTCAGTTGAGTAAAACAGAGGATTAAGAGCTCAAGCCAAACGACGTCTTTTTTGAGGGCCTTTTTTAAATTGATTTTTTTTTTTGTTTTTTTTTGTTTTACCTCAAAAGGGTATTTAGTAACTTAATGTCAAAAAACGTCGTCATATTGCATTTTTCATCCAATTTGACAGTGCCAACTAACGGAGTGGCTAATTTGACATTTTTTGAAACTTTGTGGAGCTACTTTATTACTTTTTAAACATTGGGGGCTTAACTTGCAACTGGCTGGTAGTGTAGGAGGCCATTTTATATTTTTCCCAAACTATTATGGGCAATATCTTAACTTAATTAGAATGCTTAACAAAGTATGCAGTATCGCGCAGTGTAAGAGCATTCCTAACTGCCTCATCAAAACTTTTGATTATCTTAACAACTCACCTTTTTAGAGTACTCACAGTAGTCTCACTACTTTAACAATCAACTTTCACTATTTCATTTAAATATTATTTTTTAAAGATTTGTTTGTTCTTTCTCTAGCTTTTATACTTTTGAATGTTTGTTAATGGTCTATTTTAAGAATATTTGTCTTATTCTAACGGTAATATTTTTAAAAATTTGTAAGATTTCCTTCATTTTCTTAGTTTTAATTTCTGTTGGAAGAAGATAATATTTTTCATCATTGATTTTGGATTGTTAGTAACGTCAGCTTATTTCCACTCTCATATAATTTTGGAAAGGTTTTTTTTTTTTTCCTGTTTAAAAAAAAAAAAAGACAAGAATTTTTCGTCTTTACTATTATTTAGCGGTAATAATATTTAATGCAATTACATGGCATAATATATACTTTGATTTCATTCAAGAGGGAGAGAGAAGAAAAGAGAAGGGAGAGAGGCTACGTAGAAAAGGGAAAGAAAAAGAAAAAAATGTGAGAAAAGAAAAGCAAAAGGAAAGAGAGAGAAAATATATTTGTTTAATGAATAGGTAAGTAAATAGTAAATTTTAAATTTAGTGAGTACCGTTTACCTCATTATTATTTTTTTGTTAAAGTGATGAGACTGAAAAATGTACATTTAAACTATTTTAGTTAAATTGCCTCACCAAAATAATCAAAAAAAAGAATTTGATGATGCTGCGAGGAGGAGTGCTGAGTGCTCTAATAGTAGAGGAAGCAATCCTTAGATTTCACTAAAACTAGCACATAACCCGAGCTATACGCGGAATTCTTCATTATAATTTAATTTCAAAACTTAAAGGCATCACATCTTACTTTTTATTATAAGTTAAAATAGGTGTATGAAAATACATATTAAAGGTTATATACCAGTAAATTACTAAACATGTATTTATTTATTTGTTTTTTTGAAATGTAACAAACATCTACTTAATGAAAAGTATAAAAGAAAGAAAGAAAAAAAAATAGCAAGAATGACACTTGAATTCTGATGATCAAAATATTAATAGAAAATTAGTAGGAAACTATGATATTGTTGATGTGATACTTATTATATTGTAATATAAATAAAACCCATAAAGTTCTAATAATTTCAGAAAAAATAGTAAAATAAAGAAAATCTTTTTTTTTTTTTTTTTTTTTTGAAACATATCATACTCATTCATTGATAAAAGTTGCGAGCCTAAAGCTCTTACAAACAGAGCAAAAAGTTATGAAGTAAATCATAGCCGAAGCTAAAGATACAGTCATCAACAACATACCAAATCAACCAAAACACAGCATCCGCTAACCTATGACTAAATATTAGGTTGAAAACTCAGATCTGCATCAAACAGACACCATCTAATGCATAGGTAGCGCTTATTCCTCGGCCTTGAGATCAAAACCCCCAAGTCGATACTTATTCCTCGGCCTTAAAAGCAAAACCCCCAAGCCAATACTTATTCCTCGGCCTTAAGAGCAAAACCCACAAGCCGATACTTATCCTCCTCGACTCGAAAGCCAGGATAAATTTCACATCTACAACTCAAAGGTTTGGACCAGTAAGATTAGGCAGCAACCGGGCGCAACAAAGCAAAAGGAGAAAGCCTTATTACAAGTATAAATAAAACCATACAGGAAAATAAAGGGAACAATAAAAATAATGCAGGAAAAAAAATTACAGCAAATAAAACCAAATACAGGGAAACTCAAAGGAAATACAAAACAGAAAAACAACAAAACATGAAAATAAATGTGAAAAACACTCAAAGCGGGTCACGACAGCCGAAGGAGGCTGATTGCGAGCTGGCCGGAAACCGCCACGGAAGTTGGCACAAAAAGCTTGGTGTGGGAGGGGCGCGTGAAAAGACCCGACAGCGAGCGGTGAGCAACGAAGCGAGCGCGGAGGAGATCGGCGGCACACACAAACAAATAGGGAGGGGGAGAGTTTGAGTGAAAACCCCCAAAAGCAGTACCCACCGAGAGAGAACACAAGCACAACAGAACAGAAAACACCAAAGACAGAAACAAACCTAAAACAAAAATCGGAAAGCAAGGAAGGGAGGAGGGATGCAGGCAACATGCATCCCTCCTCCCCTGAGGCGGCGGCGCTCTAGATGGGGGCTTAGGGTTTCACAAGGCTTAGGGTTCTTTATGCATTCTCTCTTCTTTTTAATACAAAATAAAACACACATTCCACTCAATATTTAATGCAATCAAATAAATTTCTTTTAACACTTTCAAAAAATGCTAGAAAATTAGAGTAAGTCACAAAACGAAAAAAAAAAAAAAAAATTCAAACGAATTAAAACATAAAATCTTATTGGTGTAATACCTATTATATTTCAATACAATGAAACTTTTTAAATAAACAAACATAAAAATAATTAATTTACAGTCGTGAAAAATTTATACATAGATACACAAAGATAAATCCAAAAATGATATGATAAGTGTTCTACAAAAATGAAGAAGAAGCATTTTGGAAGGAAAATTCTTTTTGATTACCTCTACAAAAATGAAAAAGAAGTATTGATGTATCTATTTATACATAGATACCCTAACATATAACTCGCGCTCTGCGCATGCAGTGGCGGAGCCAGCTATTTTATATTGGGGGTGCTGCTAAAAAATTTTTTTGCGTCTTAAAAATTTGGTAATTCACACAATATATGCATTACAAAAAATATCTATAAAAGTTCATAAATATGTTTTGAAATTGATATATTAGAAATATAACATGTCGACACTATATCAAAAAGATAGAAATACAAAAAAAAAAAAAAAAAAAAAGAGTCTAAAACTGCACTTTACGGTCTCTGACCATAATCATGCCAAGAAAAACAAGAGAAATTTGACCAACTACACATCATTGAGATATTACATCAAACATGTAATGTGTGTTAAGTTTGAGGGTGCCGTAGTTTTTTTTTAAAAAATTAAAATTAAAAATCCTTGGCACCCCCAAGATACCACGTGGCTCCGCCACTGTGCGCATGGTTCTTTATTATATTTGATTTTAAAACTTATATGAATCTTCATTTTTTTTTATTAATTACAGGCTAAAATAGTCATGTTAAAAAATCAATCATCACTCTTTCAATAAAAAGACATGC
>NC_081542.1:17888644-17910230 GCF_901000735.1 Corylus avellana
TGGAGAGAGAGGAAAAAAAAGGAGAGACAAATATATGAACTGGTTCAAGAGAGAGATGTGGAATGAGAGTAAATGACTTGGAAAAAGAGAGAGAGAGAGAGAGAGAGATGTTGAGAGAGAGGAAAAAAAGAGAGATAGAGAAAACAAAAATATGAACCGTTCTATTTTTAACTGTTCACTTTTTAATATAATGAGTTAAAAAATCGGTTTAATCTTAAAAAAAAATTGGTTCACGCCACATGTCGCAATTTGAAGGCACTTCAAAAGAAGGCTTCAGCTATTATATATGATATATGATATTATTTGATTTGTATTATTTGTTTCCTTATTTGATTTGGACATTAATAATACTTAATTTATTAAATAATTTATATATGGAAAACTCTTGAAATATAATTAAAAACTTTTGAAATATTATTAAATGTCATTAATTACACTGATGTAATAACTGGTTTTTTAAGTAAGAACCGTTCACTCTTAAAAAACGGGTTCACAAATTATGTCTTAAAAAATCGGTTTAGCATTAAAAGCATTAAAATAAAAAGGGGAGAAAGAGAAAGATAGAGATGGAGAGAAAAAAGAGGAGATATATTAATGTTGGAGAGTAGAGGGAGAGAGATGTTTTTTTTTTAAAAAAAAAAAAAATTAAGAGAGAGAGATGTTGAATGAGAGTGAAAGACTTGGAGAGAAAAAAGAGAGTGAGACGTGGAGAAAGAGAGATATGAACCGGTTCAAGAGAGAGAGATGTGGAATGAGAGTGAATTACTTGGAAAGAAAAAAAAAAAAAAAAAGAGAGAGAGAGACGTTGAGAGAGAGGAAAAAAAGACAGATAGAGAGAGAATAAAAATATGAACCGTTCAATTTTTAACTGTTCACTTTTTAAAATAATAAGTTAAAAAATCAGTTTAATCTTTAAAAAAAATTGGTTCACGCCACATGTCGCAATTTGAAGGCACTTCAAAAGAAGGCTTTGGCTATTATATATGATATATGATATGATTTGATTTGTATTATTTGTTTACTTATTTGATTTGGACATTGATAATACTTAATTTATTAAATAATTTATATATGGAAAACTCTTGAAATATAATTAATTGTCATTAATTATGCTAATTTAATAACTGATTTTTTAAGTAAGAACCGGTTCACTCTTAAAAAATCAGTTCACAAATTATGTCTTGAAAAACCGGTTTAGCATTAAAATAAATAGAGTTCATGCCACATGTCGCAATATTAAAGCACTTCTAAGAGTGATTCGGCTTTTATATATATACTAACTTCGAACCCGCGCAATGCGCGAAATTATTCATTATAATTTAATTTTAAAACTTAAAACACATCTCCATTGTATTTTGTATTATAGGTCAAAAAAATTGTGTAAAAAAATCTATCATGTCTATTTCAATAAAAAATACTAAAGGTTATTCAACAGTATATTGTTGAACATAGTGACACAATTACACATAAGTTTGCATGAATATATAAATCACATAAAAATATACTTTCATAAAAACCATATATGATTTTAGTTTTAATCCATATAAATTAAAACATATTAAAAAAAGAAAAGAAGTGTAAAGAAAAAAGAAAACATAGTTAGGTTTAAATGAATACCCAAAACAATTTCAGCCTTCCATTTTTTTACAAAAGATTTAATAGAATACCCAAAACAATCTCAACCTTCCATTCTTTTTACAGCACCGTTTACAGCACTGAAGTCGGATCCAATTTATAAATACTCAAAAAGAAAACAATAAATAGCAATACTCAATTTCTTCAAACGGTCGAAAGGTATGCGTTTTGGGAGAAGTGTCAGAAACGGTGCGTTCTAGTAGGGCACTCCGCACGCGTAATCGTGAATATTATTATGAATGTGCACTTGAAAAAAGGGGCGAGCGGAATCAGAGTCAGAGAGGAAGAAGAATTGAGAGCTTTTTGGATTTTCTATATATATATATATATATATATACATATATATTTACTGAGGTGGTCGGGTTGTGCGTGAGTTCGATGGAGCTCCTGCAGAGGAAGAAGAATTTCAGGAAGAGAAGTGTAGAGGAAGAAGCAGAGGGGGAGGGACACCCTCATGTCAAATCCGATGACGAACAAGAAAGGAGGTATAGGGTTTCTTTCCGTTTATTCGTTGGATTTTATTACAAGATTATTTCTTTCAATGATTCGTTGGATTTTTATCACTAACTCTAGTTTGAGAGAATAGGATGGCACTGGAGGAGGTGAAATTCCTGCAGAAACAGAGGGAGAGGAAGTCAGGGATTCCTGCCGTTGCTAGTAATGCATCATCGTCGTCGTCTTCAAAAACAACTGGCGGTTTAAGTGTCGGGTTTGGGGTTGGCTTTGCTAAAGTCGGCGGCCATCGTGACAGTGCTAAGAGCGACGCTGGCGGTGCTCCTGACGCCGACAAGGAAGACTTGGTTCTCCACGACAACTTCGCCCAGGAAACTGCTGTCATGGTTGAAGATCCCAATATGTATGTCATCTAATCTCTTCTCTTCCAGTTATACATAATCTTGTGCTAAGTCTACTTTGTATTGTATGAGTACTATGAACGTTCAAAAGCTATTGTGATGTAATTTCTCTGTGCTGCCATTTTTAAAAAATTCTTAAAATCTAATTTTGAATTTGCATAGGGTTAAGTACGTTGAACAAGAATTGGCCAAGAAGAGGGGCAGGAAAATTGATCCCACAGACCAAGTTGAGAACGACTTAAAGCGTGCTGAAGATGAATTATACAAAATCCCTGACCATCTTAAGGTGACTCATTCAGTGTCTTCCATCTTCTCTATCCTTTCCTTAGTCCGAAATGTCCCCCTTCCATGCTATGGTTGACGTGCGACAGTCTTATAGTTGATTACATCTAGTATTACTCCTACAAACAAATCGATGGATAAATATTTAGACTTATGAATATTTTTACTACTTTCTTTGCTCTACTTATTTATGGACCAAAAGCTTGTGACATATGCACTGGGCCAAACTAGACATAATGAAGCATGTATGTATGTATGTAATGGGTGAATTATGAAGGAGCTCTAGTAACAGTGAGCTTTATAAGTGATTTTAGGGAGCTCCAAATGCAACTTGACTAGCCATTTTGGAATGATAGCGCATATCAAGCCATTACTTTTGTTGGGTCATTACAATGTATATCCCATTTACTAGGATTAGCTACCAGATTCCTTCCTTGTCATTCTCATTTCTTTGTTCTATGATGGAACAATAGAGCCAGATAGGACTAAGAGGACACATAGGCCTAATCCAATGTACATGACCATGGAAGGGGTTGACAAGTAAGAGACCCATGTTGATAAGGAAGAGTCCCATGATGCTGCAATAGATGAAGAAGTGTCCAGACCAAGTGGAAGTCCTAGTTGGCGTGCAGTAATCCTATCAATAGTGGAAGCCCAGTCCTATACATATTTATCTTTTGTCTTCTTTAGTCTTTAAGTTTCTCTTCCGTAGTGTAGTCTTCTTTTACGTTGTCTAGTTGTAGGAGTGTTTCCTTTACGTATTGTGTTATTAATTCCTTTACGAATTGCTTTAGTAGTCAGGGAGTAGTATAAATATGGAACAAGTGTAAAGAGCAAATTATTGAGAATTATTAAGACTTGTTTGTGGTTTCCAGCCCCAATTGGAGTTTTGTGGTGTCTCCTATCCGAAAGGGGTTAATATTTCTAGGAGATTTATGTTCATTGTTGTGTGTTCCAATCAGTCTATGTCAACATTCTTTTTGGGATTATTTCCTGGCAGGTGAAGAGACGGAACTCAGAAGAAAGCTCTACTCAGTGGACCACTGGAATCGCTGAGGTTCAGCTTCCTATTGAGTATGCCCATTTTCCTTTCCTTCTCCACAGGATATGTATTATCAGCTTCCTATTTTCTATTATTTGTCTGCCCATGTTTTATATTTCCAATGCTACTTTTGTACTCTATTTTCCTTAACAAGACTGGGCTATTGGCCTTGAGGTGCTTACTACCATCATGACACAATCATGTGTATACATGAAAAAGAAAGAGATTATTATAGCCCTGTTTAATGGTCAATTGGGTTTCTTTCTTTGTGTTGAACGGTTGCAGATACAAGTTGAGAAATATCGAGGAAACAGAGGCTGCCAAGAAGATTCTGCAAGAGAGGAGGCTCATGGGGCGGACGAAATCAGAATTTACCATTCCATCAAGTTACAGTGCTGATTATTTCCAACGTGGCAGGGATTATGCTGAAAAACTTAGAAGAGGTTGCCTATCTTTGCTTCTTTTATGTCTTCTTTGTTGCTTTTTTGGGCCGTGAGAATGATACCAAATCCAACCAGTTTTAGTGTCTGTTTGTTTTGGTTGTTTTAAAAAGCCTTATTTGAAAAAATAGCAATTTCAAAACGTAGTTAATAAAATTTTAATTGCTTTTGGTAAAATCACGGTTCAGCTTTTAAAATCGTGCGTTTTTTAAAATACACCTTCTTACTTGTGATTTGAAAATGCAGATTTTTCCACATTTTCAAATCGCAATTTTGTTTTTTCAAATGCATTTCCAAATGGAGCACTTTTCATGATTTTGTTTAAAAATGCATTTTGACCTGTACAGATTTTTAATGGTTTGAGTAAATTAACTTTCATTGACTTCCCACCAAATTAGGGAGGTGAAAGGCCTAGTTAGTTTGGACTGCTTTGGTTTGCATGTTAACCTTTTATTCAACTGTTTTGCATTGTATCTGTTTTATTTTCTTTGGGCCTTTAACCTTGTTATTCTTTGGAACCAGTTATCTTTTTCTGACTACAAATGAGAAATCCGCAGAACATCCTGAGCTGTACAAAGACAGAAGCTCACAGGACGAAGGCGCTGGATCCAAACAAAATGAGACTGGCACGGATGCACCAGGACAAAGGCAAGCTGCAACAGATCAGTTCATGCTAGAGCGCTTTCGCAAACGGGAACGCCATCGTGTGATGCGGAGATAACTTGCACTTGATTCTTGTCGCAATTTCAGCAATAGCTAAGTTGCAAGAATGGTTTTTGTACTGATTTGTGTCATATAGCATGTCGTTTATGCTACATTGCAGCTCCTGGCTGGTAAATTTAGTGGCTGGTAAATTAAGTATAACACATTACTCTTCTTGCTGCAGAAGTTGTTATTACCATTAATTGTACGTTATTTGAGTAGATCTACTTACCTGTATTACGCTGATGTGAACTGATGGGTCCAACTCCTGTTTTCACTTTTATTGGATGAAAAATTTTCTCCATTCATCCAAAATGCTTTTGTACATTGCTCCGGATCTCAATTTTCAAGGTTTTTCCAGTTTACGATGAAAGATGGATTCTCGCCAAAGAATTTGCAGTATTTGCTTTAGCGTTAAGGTTGGGCTGTTCCATGAACTGCTAGATATTTGCTGTACCTTATTATTGTTTTGTGACTGGTAATGCACAATGTCAATTTACTTCGAATCTCCATGCATTGCAACTTGTGCTGTGCTGTTGTCTGGATGTTAACTATGGGGTGCGGTTGAGAACCCCCCCCTCCCCAATCCGCCCAATCCGGGGTGCACGCATAAAGAAAATATTTTATCTACTACGATGAAATCGCTGCTGCTTGCTTACTTGCTGCATATGGCAAGCCGTGAAAACCAGTTGTTTCTGTATATCAACTTCTCAAGTCAAAACATTGTGCTTGTGGCTGTGGGTGTCTTTGTGATCTTTTCTGCTTTTCGACATGGGTTTCTGGTGCGGGAGTGAGACACAAAATCTAACCTCTCCGGAAAGCCATCGTTTATGATGGATCATCTGTTCCCACTAATTAACACAGTAATTCCAGGGTTGATTTCAAGATGGACTTTACAGGGCTACTTTTTTTTTTTTTTTTTTTTTTTTTTAGATATGGACTTCACTGTTTAGAAGATGCTGATTGTCTTGCCTTTAAATCCAATCTTAATGCAAATATTAGTTTTTTGGTTGATTCTTCTTTACCAGTTGACAAAATATATAAATAGCATCTTCAGATTTATGTATATGACCGTATTATATTTAGTCCACTGAGCTTACATATTTTGCCTAACTTGTTGGGCTGAGCTACAACCCGAAAATAATACAGAAAATTAATGCTAAAAATCATAAAGGTTGATTGACACTATCACGTCAACAAGGTTGACGTGGAATAGTGAACAATGAATATTTTGTATGAATGATTTAGAATTGAACATTACTTTTAAAGGACTGGCCAAACTTCCAATTAGAAGGAGCTGCGTTAAGAGCTGTGCGGATTTGTCCGTTACTGCTTTGGACTCTAAAAGACAAGCTCTGGCCATTGAGATAACTTAGGCTCTGCCAGTTGGCACCCCAATTTCTTGACATGGTTTCCCATTGATTGGATTTAGATCCTTTGATCCAAACATTAGAGATATCTCCAGCTCCCCCTACGTTGGATATGAGCACTAGTTCGAAGTAATCTTTCCCGTTGATGGTAAATCTAATGCCTCCGCTTCTCTTGCATCCAACTCTGGTGAATTAAATTTATGTCATACAACAAATACATATGGCATATATAGTTTCTCATTTGTGGCATTTTAGTAGAAAGACCAAAAGGCATGCTTATAGGAAATTAAGATAAACAAATTAAGTTAACATAGAAAGACCAACCAGATAAGAATGATAAACAAAGTTGTATATATATAGCATACTTCCTATAGAGAACAGGTACAATCCCAGCCTTGTATATGGCAATTGTCTCAAATGCAGGTTGAGACATGTCAAAGTGTGGTCGAGGAGGATTGCACCAACCGCCATTGTCACTAGGGAGATCATAGTTTGGAGGACAAAAGTTTGTAGCCGTAATTGTAATAAAAGTACCCTTGAGGCACCATTGGGGCACCTGGGTCGAGTCACAGACTATCTGATAGCACCCACCACATGACTTGCCATCGTTGAACAAAGCTGTGCTAAGAGCTGCAGTTTTTATTCCATAACCGTCGGTGTTGAGGTTTCCATAACCACAGGCGCCCCCTAATTAATATATAAAGAAAACAAAAACAAAAACAAACAAAAAAAGCAACTCCTCTTAATTAATTACCGACCATATATATATCCAGGCATGTTGTGGAAGCAATTTGTAGTACTGTTGCTAATTAATATAAGCTCCAATAAGGGAAAAAAAAAAGGTAGTAAGAAAAGTACTTACCCATCGTTCCTGAAGCATCACTTCCACCATAAAATGTTGCATGGGCTTGTAGCCAAACAGCCAATGCTACTCTAAATTTTGTGGTGAATATCCACATAAACATTAATATAAAACTAGCGGATGCATGGAGCCGTTCCATTCTCTCTCTCTCTCTCTCTCTCTCTCTCTCTCAAATAAGCTAGCTCCTGCTTCATTTGATGGTCGAGTCCCCTGGGTATTTATAATGGCTAGGAGATATGTGATAAGAAGGAAATAGTAAGCAGTGGAATGATTGCAAATGCGTTGACTGAGACGTTGGTGTAGAGGGAGTTCAGGTACATGCATGCAGCCCTCTTCAATTCACACCAGATATGTAATAATATATGCAAACCCGATGGCGATGGCAACAGATCGAATATTATCAACTTCTTTTAATTGTATAGTACCGGGAGTCTTTCGTAATTAGAGATGCAATAGAATTAATTAACTAATTAATACAGTTGAGGATTATCCGTGGTACGTCAATTGTACCGTTTACCTGCAAATTGCATATTTGCAGACATACCATGTATTTAACTAATACATATATTTAATTATTTCTTGCTGTTTCTGGTTACATGCATGCTTGTACTTCAAGCTTCAATTCGGTGATTTAAAATTCTGTACTTAACTAGCGCTTCATATGAAATAGAAAGAATAGAAGAATGGGCTACTGAAAATCAAAGTCAATTGAACCAAACCAACAAAAAAAAGTCAGAATTTGTATGATTATTATTATTATTATTATTATTGCAGATTTGCAGTAACATGCAATTGCTAATGCACATGCAACTGCCGTGACTTCTTTATCAAGAAATTACATTTTAAATAAAGGGGAAAAAAAATTGCGTCTATATATATATATGTATATATAGTGTAAACATAATTTCTTCGGCATGTGTTGAGTGGCATATATTAAGCCATGTCTTGTGGGACTTCCACCGGTATGGCACATGGGTGATGCCATCCCTGATGATCTCCCTGGCACGATACTCATGGGGCACGAGGGAATAAAGATTTGTCTTTATTCCTTACAAGTATGAAGTAACAATGATGCCGAAATATTCAAAAGATCATTTTCTACGTATCTTGATTGTCGTGACTATCTCTGTGGTAGTTGAATTGCTTAAGTACTGTTTGTTCCGTAAAAGTGCGGTAATAACTACTTTTTTTTTTTTTTTTTTTTTTTTTAATTGAGTGAGGAATGGCTTACAAGAAAGGATCCTTTCCACTCTTGATCCGAAAAGAAGAAGGAGAGGGCGATCCTAAAAACGAAAAAGGGGTGGGCTCCTCAACAATAGACCCAAAACAAACTAAAGTAGTGTAAAAATAATTACAAAACCTAAGAAATGAGACAAACAAATGACCCGGTCCTCTCAATGGGCCGCGCAAGGCGGTGCGAACCTATCTGAACCCCCACTTGTAACCAGCAACAACCGCCGAAAGGAGGCTGAAGCGATAAAAGCACTGCTAGAGTCTGTAACTAGGACTGTTGAAAAGAGAGGAACCAGCACAAATTCAGTTACAAAAGTCTCAACTAAAGTAATAAAACAATAAAAAGCTAAGAGACAGTAACCCACAACACACAAAAACAACAAAAAAAGACAGTTCATAAGAACATCAGGAAAATAACAAAAAGACCAGAAAACAGAAGCAACGGCCAGAGAGCGGCGTTTGGCAAGCACTAGCAGGCGCCCCGGAAGTAGCTGATATTTTCAGTTGATCTTAATCATATGCAACTTTTAAGTACTATAGTAAGTACAGGTGGCAGTAGTCTAATGGTATTTCTCATTTTGGAAGAAAGTTCAACCCATATGGGTACTTGGTTTGTGAGAATAAGGGCCATGATAAGTGAATGTCTCATAGAAATATACCATTAGCTAAAGATGAAAGGTGTTAAATTACTAATTATTCTAAAAGTTTAAGCTGATAGGAAGAGATAAATTTAATCACTTAATCATTACTTTAACGCTTTCCCTCATGTGTCCTAAAGGAGCAGCTCAATCGGCTGGAGACCATGCCTCATAAAACGGAGGTCACTAGTTCGAATCCCTACTCCCCCCTCTTGTGCGGACAAGTAAAAAAAAAAAAAAAAAAACCTCCCCCTTACGTGTGGGCTCAAATTCCCTTTTAATAAGTGAAACCCAACATGTGAAATATTTAATTTAAATAAGGGACGATTTGACAGAATCAAAATTCGATCCAATGATCTTTGCTCTGATACCATATTAAATTACCAATTATCCCAAAAGTTAAGCTTTTGTTTAAATTTTTCTCTTCCTATCAGCTTAAACTTTTGGGATAACTGGTAATTTAACAAAAGGCATCGATCATATTTTCCTCTTCAACTTCTTAGAATCTTATTCGCATGGAAGGAACAATTTAGGTTGGCAGAGGAAGGGGATGGGTCATGGGTATGTCTATCTGTGATTGGCTGGCGATCAATGAAAAAAGAGGTATTAATAAAGCAGCAAGGGGTACTTCTTGCTTGGTATGCCATGTTTTAGGCCTTAGGGAATTTTTTTGAGATCTCAGTATAATCATCACCAAGCAAGAGCTCCCACAGTGGCAACTGACATATCCAGAGGAATTGGAGAGTTTTAAGAAAATAGACAGCTGGAGATGGGATATTGCGGGCATACCATGGCAGATGGAGCCTCAATTAACTGACTGAAGCAAACCATCTTTCAGATTATGAGAAATGTATGCAAAAAGAAAAATATAAAACCATGAGAGGTAGAAGATCAGCTTAGAGTAGATCGCATGTATACCATCTAAACTTAAATCTTTGTCACAACTTGTTGCATCACAGTCGACCAGCACCGCTTTTGTATTTACATGAAGTTAAGAAACTTTCAAATTCTCCTCTTTTCTTTAACTACTCCGTATACTAAAGAAATTCTTACAATATTAATCAGGCAGCAAATTGTTCAAACCAAAGTGCTAAAAGAAGTATCTTCTAGCTTGATTTCATCCAACGGAGTGAACGTCCTTGCTCCTTGACAGAGTACAGGAAAACCTGCTCAAAAGTACCTAAGCATCAGTTTCTCCACAATGTACAATGTCAAAATGATCTGCCAGATATTGGTTTGGATTATTCATACATTTAAGGGGGGAGATGCATATAAACCAAGCCACTCTAGACTCAAGTGAAGCTCAAATTTAACTGGTCTAGTTGCATAAACTTGAGGAATCCAAATTCAAGCCCGTTTTAAAACTGAATTGCAAAATGAGGTGGGTTCATTCAACCCGTAGCTTGGCATGGCTTGTGAACATTAATGAACTTAACTTGTTCCTTAAACCTAAAGTACTCAATGTACAAGTACTATTTACTTACCGGACCACATCGTCTTACTTCTATAAATCTACTCACTGGTATTATGACTACTTGGATCATCCGTACATCCTTAAAAATAAGTTTCCTATTTTAAGTCATCTATGAAAAGAGAAAAATAGCTTCAAGCTCCTTACAAATATGATGAAAACGACTTGAAATTTCAATGAGCCAAGATGTTCACGAGATGCTCTTCTGCCAACTAAGCCAAGTTGAAGTTGATTTGAGCTCAAACACTAGAGAAGTCCTACTCAGACATTATGATAAATACCTGGCTAAGCATACCTCTGTTTGGTCTATTCACAGCCCCAAGATTGGGATATACTTTTGATTGAGAAATTTATCAATATAAAATAATTGCAGCCCAAATCAACAGGCCTACTTCCAAGTGAGAAATTTGTCGATACAACAGAAAGGATATGTCCAATATACGTTGCAAGCTTGTTAAAATGGAATGAACATATTGGAAATTACCTTCATGAGTCGATGTGAGCATTCTCTAGTAAGTATTGAGCATTACGCAGGACAGCATTGGCCTCCTCATTCGAGGTATCAAGCAAGCGCAGTTCTTTAATCTCGTCCTGCCATTTCTCAATTTGTTCCTTATGTATCCTGCAGGCAGAAAATTTAAAGTACATAACAATAATAATAATAATAATAATAATAATAATAATAATAATAAAGCTCAGGTTTAATGGGTTAAATTCTATTATATTTTGTAAACTCACATAATCATCCGCTCCTCAAATGCGTTAGTCAGTTCCTTAAAGATTGTCTTCCCTGATTCCAGCAGCTCAGACACCTGCATGAGTAGATGACAATGCATAAAGAGCTTAAGAAGAAGACTGTCACCATTTAAATTATGTTTGAGCTTTCAGTTGAGCATGGTATCATCTCAAACTTGCGATGTTCATGGGCGTTCCCAATAACTATTTCGGGTAGAAGACTTGAACAAAACAAACAAAAATCTAGGTTCACATACAAAATGCAGTTAATAAGATCAGATCATCCAGCTACATAAGGTATAGTATTGAACATAGCTACCAGCTGGGTGAAGCGTTCAATCTTTTCAAGAATGTGACTGATATTAAGTTCCATCTCCGAAGATCCAGCAATGTCAGTATGAAATTCTTCCTTTTCTACAATCTCTGCAACTGCTACATCTCCTTCATTCTCTTCCATCTAATGAGTACGAAAATTCAGAAGCAAGATAGATTTTTTTTTTTTTTTTTTTTTTTTTTTCTAGCTAAATCTTCATATAGGCTTTGGAAGGGCAAAGGATAATTTACACACGGACATACAGCTGGTTTCATGCGTTTCCTCGTAACTTCAGTTCCTGGGCTTTCCATTTGTGCAATTTAGGTTAAGGCTGCAGAGGCCAGGGCAGGAAATATTAATGTCATTATTTGCAACATAAACGTCAGAGAGCTTGAGGAATCAAGATGGTAGCTGGATTTACGCTTAACTATATAGATATGCATAACATTATGATATGCGATATTTCCCTTGTATAATAAATATGTCAATAGTTGTGATTTTAATCAATTTGCTTTTCAGATTGATAAACAATGTATGACATTAGCATATAACCACAATCTAACCGGGAAAGGCAATGTAATTAGGCTATACAGCACTTAACAATGTGATTTGAAGGAAATACATTCTTGCTATTAAAGAAAAGATTTATTACAGATAGCAGAACATAGTGGATGAACCGCTATCCAATTTACACGAAGTACAGAGCGCTATTCATTTTTCTGGATGATTGATTTGCAGATTAGATGCATGTTTTAACTAAGCAAACAATAATAAAAACTACCTAATTAATTTGACGACGAAGAAGAAGAATGAGTAATCGATCAACAATAATACGCACGGATTGTTTTGTCAAGTCAAAATGAATCAACAGAAACAGCAAACTAAATAAGCAAAAGTACTGATTACCTATGGTGCGCAGCGATTAATCTGATAGGCGCTTCGCTATAAAGACAGCACGGAAAGAGCGAGAGAGAAAGAGAGTTCAATTTATTTATTTTTTTCCTGAGCTGAGAAACTTCGATTTAAAATATATATATATATATATAGTTTTCCCAATTTTTTTGGGGAATTTTGAAATGCGCGCTAATCTTATGGGAACACCAACACAAAATAAATACTAAACAAATAAATTTAAGTCAAAAACAGTTGGGCTCCAGTTGTACGGAGGAATGTTCAAAGCCCAACAGGAATTGGAATTTTGAGCCCAAGATTGCTGTAGGCTATTTTTTAAGAGCACGTCAATGGTATTCCTTACATTTATTTATTATACTCATTTTACATAAAGTGATATGGTGTGTTTTAAATAAACTTTTTTTAAGTGGCTGATATACGAAGACACTTAAAAGTTAAAACACATCAAATCAACAAATATAAAATGCGTGTAAAAAATAGCATTGTTCTTTAAGAGTATATTTATCATGTTACGAGTCTTGCTGAGTCACAATGACAGTAAAAAGCTTGATGTGAAGGGCCATGATAATGATGAATGTTTATATTGTGGTCCTGGCTCAAGAAGCGGACATTTTTAACCTTATTTTCTTTTTAGGGATTTATTTTCTTTTGATGATAGTGTGCCAAGTCCTACTATGCCCATAAGGCTCTTCTACCCCAAGATCCCTTGAACCCAAATACAGTTAGAGTTCTTTGCTACTGAAGTGCCCACGAGGCTTGTCTGCTAAAGGGATTGGGATCCTCAGCAATAGATGGGGAATTGCCCATCAATTTTTTTTTTTTTAAAAAAAAAAATCTTGGCCATTGAATCTCATCTAAGGGTCTAGGATCTGCCACGTGTCCCACTAATTAAGAAATAATAAAATATTATTTAAATTTTAAAAGGAAAATATAAAACAAAATAATAAAAAAACAAAAAAATAGTAAAAATATATGGGGTGGCTTTGGAGCCATGGGGGTGGTTTGGCCACCCCCAAGGCCAAACTCAAAAAAATTTGATTTTTGAAATTTTTGAATTTGGAGGAACCACCCCCTAGGGCCATGGGGTGGCTTCGCCCATTCCCAACCGGCCCTTGGGGGTGGCCGAAGCCACCCCCCATGGCCCTAGGGCCAAAGCCAAAAAAATTGATTTTTGAAATTTTTGGGTTTAGCCCTTGTGGTGGGCCCTAGGGGGTGGTTTGGCCACCACAAGGGCCCCCAAAAAAAAAAAAAAAAAAAAAATAAGTTTGAAATTTTTGGGTTTGGCCCTTGGTGGTAGTTGAACCACCCCCTATAGAACCGGCCCTTGGGGGTGGCTTTCCCCATGTCTCAAGTGGGGTGGTCGGCCACCCCCTTCGGGCCACCCCATATGGCAAAAAGCCACCCCATATATTTTTATTTTTATTATTTTTATTTTTTATATTTTCTTTTTAAAATTTAAATAATATTTTATTATTTTTTAATTAATGAGACACGTGGCAGATTTTAGACCATTGGATGAGATTCAATGGCCAAGATTTTAAAAAAATTTGATAGGCAATTCCCCAACTATTGCTGGGATCCCGATCCCTGCTGCAGAGCTTGTCTGCTAAGGGCTCAATGGCCTACAAGAATAGACTGGGACTAATGGGCTAAGAAGACACTCATCAATCAGGCCCAAGATCAGTCCTATTCTAGAACTAAGATATACTTGGGCCTCGATGAGACACCACAGTTGATTCCCCATCTCATCAGGTCAGGTAACGACTTTCTCACATCAAAAACCTCTCTCGATATATGCTCACATCTTCAACTGCATGGTCTCAACAACATTTGATTCCCTCAACAATATTCAAGTGGGAGACTCCCAAAATCTAGCAAGGAGAGGCGGGAATGATTATCCTATATAAAGAGGGGGACCCTCTTTTAGGTACGCATTCATACACACACTTTTTTTTTTTTTTTCTTCCTATTCAATAATGAGAAGATGACTACAAGGAATCGAATAACCATAAATGGGTGGCACCCCAAGACCAAAGTTCAAACGATGAAGGCAATACAGACACAGAAACAAATGGTAGGCAATGGATCCATTAATGATCCCAAATGAACCATAAACAATCCAGGCCTTTTCAAGGGCCATACAAGGTGGTAACATATGGCAAGAGGGCACAGTGAGGAGCCCCATGACGTAATGGCAACAATCACCATGAAATGATTATTGAGAGGAAGGTATTGCCGATGACCGAACAGACTCTGTTGATGAACAAAGAGCAAAAGTCTCCTTTAGTAGATCTAATCACATAAGAACTAGGAGACATAAACCCAAAACAAAAGGCAACAACATCAGAAAAACAAAGGAAAATACGCAAAACATTAAAAAATAAAAACACAGCAGGAAATACATAGAAATAAAGCTAAAACATGAAATACTAACGACAACAAAAACCCTTTGACAATAGCAACAACGGGGGAGGATCTAGAAGGCAAGGGCAAGGGCAGGACACGTGATGGCACGTGAAAGACACGCGCTAACGCTTGAGGGTCACGCACCGGCGTGTGAAGACCACACGTCGGCTAGTGGGAGTTCGATGATGGCGCGGAGGTGGGCGACAGGATGCGGAACGGCCAAGGAAGGTAGTGATGAGTCGCGTCTGTGGATAGAGCCGATGTAAAAAGATAGATATGGTTTAGTGAAAACCAAATTTATAAAAAGTGCTAGAGCCAGTTTCATGGGGGAGAAAGGGATGTGCGGTTTGGTGGTGGAGTGGCTGGGAGGCTATTATGGACAAGAAGGAGACATCGTGGATCTGCTATAGAAGGGGAGAAAAGGACAGAAAGGAAAAAAAGAGAGGAAGAAAACCAAGAGAGTTGGGAAAAGAGAAGGGGGGAAGGGAGAGGGATGGAAAGCTGCTCTCTCTAGAAAAAGGAATAAGCGGTCTTTACACACCCTTATTTTGTCAATTTGCATTTGATCCTACTCATTCTAACTTAATCATCAGAGGTAGTTCCTGTCGAACCTTTGATGAACCTCTCTAACTATTTGTAACATGAGTAATAAAGCTCTTCATTAGAGAATGAAATTAGTTTTTAATGAAATTAGGCCAACTTTGAGTTTGATATTTAACATTTTTTTTTTAAAAAAGGACATACGTTTTTTATTTTAACAATTAAAGATATGAGTTTTGGTCAAGTGATTAATAGGTCCATTCGTTATATTATATTATTCATCCAATTTAAGTATTTTTTCTTGTAAGTTCAATAAGAATTTCCCATGGCAATTAAAAGTTATGTTACCATATCACATATGCACTCTTAAAAAACACAGAAGAAGAATATATAAGCAAAAAAAAAACTAATTAGAGGGACGGTGGAGGTAGGGTCCACCGGCCTCTGAGGGTGGACCTCCACCCTTTCAACTCTGCAGAGTGAGGTTGGGGGTGGAGCCACTCCGGTGACATCATTTTAATATATATGGCAAATTTTTATTAGACTTGTATGGAAAAATGTAACTGGAATTTTTTCTGCGTCAAAATTAATTTGGATATTTTACTGTTTAAAATTAAGAGCTAAGTTCTTATGTGTCACAAGTCCAAAACCCAAGGACTTTTGGAACAATTTTCCTATTTTAAATCTCATTTTTAAGGAATGGGTGAGAGATATAGACACAGATGTTAAGTCCATTAATATTAATCATTTGTTGGAAATAGGGGTCAAGGGATTTTACTGGGAAACAAAACCAGAAAGGAAGGAGTACAATCCTAGTAACAAACTTGTTGGGAACGACTTCATTTCGAACAATTAGTTACTCGAAGTTGATTTTATCACAATTCATCTCTACCCTCCTAATTTGATTTGAATAAAAAAAAAAAAAAAAAAAAATTGTTGGTACCTTATATAAAATAATGGTAGGTTAACGGGCTCAAGTTGCTTTTGTAGATGAATGGATCCAACTTTCAAGTCCACATTGAAGAATATCTAAATCCTGCTGTGCGAGGGACAGTAACTTTGGGAAAGCTGTATAAGGCCATCTACAACAGCGCAAGTATTGGGGGGCCATGTGTAGATGGGCTTTTCTGGCAGCTAATGGCCCAAGGAATGGAAAACTACAGAGATGGTTATGAAGTTGTACTGGAGGAAAGCCCTTCAACCGCAAGTGTGATCGCAGGCTATCATCTCTAAAATGAATAAACTTTTCTCAATCATATGCTAGCACTTGGGAGTTAATGATCATAAAAATCGATCTAACATTTTTTTTTTTTTTTTTTTGACATGTCCGCACAAGACGGGAGAAGAAGATTCAAACTAGTGACCCCGCTTCATTAGGCGTAGTCCCAACCGTCAATCAACATTAAGAGGTAGCCAAGTAAACTTGAAAACAGAAGCACTACATACTCTTTCACCACCATAATGCAATTTATGCTCTCTCTCTCTCTCTCTCTCTCTCTCTCTCTCACATTAATTAAAATTATTAAGATAATTTTATCCCACTATTATAATCTATTATTAAAATTTCTAAGAAATGCACAAAAAAAATCATTATTTTTACGTAATCATAGACCTTTTAACTGGGTGATGTCTCCCCCTTCCCTATTAAGAATTTGGATTCTAGACTCTAGATGGGTGCGGTTGGGATTCAAGGGAAGGCTTCCCTTTCCCCCGGTCTAGGGTTCCATCTTTGCTGGTAAGTTGGGCGGCCAACTAAGCTAGTCTACTCTTCGCATGTGTACCCTTCATCTTTGCTAGAAATAAAATCACTTTCTAGGCATTGGCAGCTATACATAAATTTAATTTATGAGCATTGCTATACGCCTGAAATCATTTATCTATTCTAAGGTTGTTACAAAGATGTCCAAGTTCCGGCCTCGCATCCATCCACGATGTGAATTCCATCTCAGCTGCAGAGGTGCTGTAAAGGTAGGACCTGAAGGTGATTAAGAAGAAATACCGCCTACAGAATGGACAAAAAGAACACCATTATGAGAAGAAAAATGCGTGAATTACAACTCATTTGAGAAAAAAAGAAAAAGAAAAAAACACATTTTAGTTTGAGTAATTGGAGTCACATCATACACTCTAAAAAAAAAAAATTAACGCCCCCCAATCACATGCTGACATATATAAGCACGTTGTAAAAGAATTGTAAACTAGTGCAAGTCCAGCATTTTTCTTTTAGTTTATCAGCTTGACAGTAATGTATCCACTAAATCCGTGAGCAACTTCCTTTAAAGCTGACATTCAAAAATTAACTATACGCATAATAACCCATTGCTAAGCAGCATGAAAATAGAAGGGATGCAACCTAAACAACTAAACTAGCCTTGCCTTTTTCAGACCATTGACCAAAGCCAAAAATTGCTCAACACTATTCATCCCTAGCATGATCTGGTGGGAGGCAAGAATTAGAAGCTATGCCCCTCACTTAAAATGTGGACCATTTGCTACTGTCAACAGAAAACGAGCATAACTAGATATTGTTCCACTTGAAGTGCTTTTAGGGTGAAGACCATGGATACTGATAACCACATTCATTGGGAGATCCTTTTTAGCTATCACATTTCTAATACTTAAGCCAACAAAAAACAAAGCTCAAATGCTCAACATAAATTTCTGCTTTATCTCTGAAAGTAGGAGAAGCAAAAACTGGCACACCTAGAAAAAGAGTCATCAGGCACCACCATGCTTGATGGCGAACCACCTCTGCAAATGTTCACTCCCTTAACTTAAAAGTTTACACTCATCTAATACAATTAATGGAGGAGGTCTGTTGCCTGCCACAATGAGCCCGCTTACCCAAAGAAAAGGCTGTAGTGAAAGAGGAATAGACTCACCAAAAAGAAAGAGGAACAGAACAAGAAAGTCAGTGAAGGCTGTTAGACTCAATTGCTGTACATGAACTAACCTTAAAGCCTTTATACCCATATCCATGAGGTAAGCTCCGTGCTCATCATCAGCATTTGGGAAATTCCCAAGTTCCTTACTATAATCAAGAATATCATTTCGTAAATGCCCTGCACCTGCACACCTTTAAAATGAAGGAACCAACTCAGCACCGTCAGTTAAAAAGAGTCAATTTTACGATAGTGCCAACTCTCAGAAAGTATAAAATAAAACAAAAGCCAATTGATTGCATGAACACTCAAAACAAAAGCACCAGCCTCTCTCTCTCTCCACCCCTCCCCCAAGGAAAAGGGGAGAAAGAGATCCAGCAATAACAACTATTACAAGGTCAACTTATGACCATTTCCTTTTTTTTTTCCTCAGTCAAGAAGATAAGGAGTTTATACATGAGTACTCAAGAAATGACATTTGAGTTCTCAATAAATGACATACCTTTCAATAACAATGTCAACATCTGCTTTGCTTTGGGGACCATACACAAGTACTCTTGTAAGGCTTAGTATGTCACGGTAATCACCCATCTTGCGTGCTTCTTCATCAGAAGCTCGAGAAGGCAAGTTCTCTTCATTCATAGAGGGTAGATTTGTATCAACCAATGACTCCGGAATTTTTGATGCAAAGTTTTCCTCAGCACCAAGTCTAATACAAATGATTGCCATTGCATATGCAACTCCTCCAAACCCTGTGTGTGATACAAAAAGGTAACACCCTGCAGCACTATATAAGAAGCCATTGTTAATTTTATCTCATTACTTAATTGAGTAAAAACTACACATGCAGCTGGGCTACATCAGATATTATGCAGTATAACAGAGACATTCTGTAAAATTAATGACCCAGTCACCTCAGCTGGTGTAACAGCCTTTGGATGGACAACAGCTTTAAAATGTTGAAAAAAAAAGGACAATCACTGTAAATCTAAATTGGTCCAAAGCGGAAAGATCAGCACCCGATCATATATCGTGATCTTGGGTATAAAGAAAATCATTGTTATAATCATTATCAATATTTTTCTTTGTAATAATCACGTACAGACCTTAAGTAGTTGTGTTAATTTTGAGAAAGGAGAAGAAGAATAAGAAGAGGCAGAGAGAGAAGTTAACCTAAAGACTTTGCTTGTAGATGGAATTGAAAAGATATGAGGCATGAAGAATTGGGAGGAAAGAAATTTTGGATTGGATATTTAGTGAGACATAGGGATAAATTTATAACAAAATAAATGGAATCTTCTACTAATAAGATCTCACTACTCTTTAACAGAAGGGGTCTGTGAACATTTGACAGCCAGAGGTTGGTTGGAACATAAATGTAACGAGAGAAACTACATTTACCCCCTTCAATCTACCATCCTTATTGCACTGTTCCCCAAATATTTCAATTTGGTTAATGTACCTTACTGATCTATCATTGAGGTTGCAATGTTCCCCTTTCTACCCCAAAAAGACAAAAATACCCCTAAAGATAGAAAATAAATAAATAAAAATAAGGGCAAAAAAAAAAGTCGATGATATAGTAGTGACCCACGGAGCGGCGCTGGGGCCATGGGTCACCAGCTGACCCAAGGCCACGCCATGGGTTAGATTTTAGATTTTTATTTGTTAGGAGTATTTTTGTCTTTTGAGGGGCAAAAGGGGTTGCAACCCCAATAGTAGATCAGTCGGTACATTAACCAAATAGAAAGAATGGGGGAACATAGCAAATTGGGTAGCAGGATGCAGCAAGCTGACACAATTAATTACTAATATACTACCTTACCGACCATAACATCCATACTGCCGATAGCACACATGTTAGGCATGAATACTTACTCATCTTTACAGCACTGGATTGCATCAACATCAGAAGCTAAAGCCTCTCTCTCTCTAGTCAATGGTATTCTCCTATACATAATATTATAACCCTCATCTTTCAGAGCAGCATATACTTCAGCAGGTGTCTTCACATCATCTGCTAAGATGTTTTCCCAGTATCCTATGACACGGGACTGATTTAGTGCTGGACTATATTCTTCACGATGTAAAAGCATCCGTCCACCAGACTTTCTGACCTCAGATAATATATCTTCTTTTAGTCGTGCCTCCATGTGTTCCACCTGCATAAAGAGTACAAGAACATGGGAAAACATGTTGTGGCTCGTGACTTGATTTTAGAAAAGGATAACAATCACAGTGACATACCACAGGACCAGTAATTCCCATGTGCTTGAGTGTATCTACTGGCTTATTTAGGTCCCTTAGGACAAATGGTGTGCCATTAATGTAAACAACTGCTTCTTCCCTCAGATCAGTTAATACTACTTTATGAGCAACAGATCCTTCTGCTTTAGGCTTGGCACCTAAATATGCTAGCATCTCTTTTGCACCAGCAATTGTTGGAGTCGCCATGCTATACACAGGGAATCTGTCTACCTGAAACAAATGGAAGTTTTAGGCTTAAAACAGTGTAGAAACTTTTCATAGTGTAGAGTTTATCTCTTGATAAGCACATCAAAAGCTGGTTATAAAAGGAACTTTGCTTATATACTTTTCAAATATGTAAACTAGAAACCATATTGGAATGTTTCACAAATGGCTTGACCTTATCCAACCAACAAATTGGACCTAAAGAAGGCCTTTCGCCAAGCTTTAGGGAGGATGCATAACATTTTGAGAATAATGCATCAAACAGTGTAGTGAAGAAGCAGTCCTATGAGATCTAGCTGTAGTTGATATGTCTTTGCTTTATGGCCTTTTACCTGCCTACAAGAGCACACAATACATTTACATATTCTTACTCATAATTACGTGCATACTATTGTGAAGCATTAAGGCTATGTTTCTCCACTTAATTGAATTGCCTTGTTCATTACCTTACTAACTGAACTTGGATTATATATATATATATATATATATATATATATATATATATAAACTTTAAATGAAATTATATGTAGGCTGGCAAAACGGGTTGGCGTGTCGGGTTTGAGTCGACCTGCCAACCCGAACGCAACCCGTTTAGCTAAACAGGTCAAACCCTTCAACCCTGACACAACCCGTTTAATAAACAAGTTGACACGACACGACCCATCTAACCCGTTTATTAACCGGGTCGTGTTAGGTTGACATGACTCAACATGACCTGTTTGACCTATTTAAAGTCAAAATCCCATTTTTCACCAAACAAACGCCCAAATTTGAGTTTTTCATTGAAATTTCATCAC
>NC_081542.1:17910330-17917538 GCF_901000735.1 Corylus avellana
CATAATGCAATTTATGCTCTCTCTCTCTCTCTCTCTCTCTCACATTAATTAAAATTATTAAGATAATTTTATCCCACTATTATAATCTATTATTAAAATTTCTAAGAAATGCACAAAAAAAATCATTATTTTTACGTAATCATAGACCTTTTAACTGGGTGATGTCTCCCCCTTCCCTATTAAGAATTTGGATTCTAGACTCTAGATGGGTGCGGTTGGGATTCAAGGGAAGGCTTCCCTTTCCCCCGGTCTAGGGTTCCATCTTTGCTGGTAAGATGGGCGGCCAACTAATCTAGTCTACTCTTCGCATGTGTACCCTTCATCTTTGCTAGAAATAAAATCACTTTCTAGGCATTGGCAGCTATACATAAATTTAATTTATGAGCATTGCTATACGCCTGAAATCATTTATCTATTCTAAGGTTGTTACAAAGATGTCCAAGTTCCGGCCTGGCATCCATCCACGATGTGAATTCCATCTCAGCTGCAGAGGTGCTGTAAAGGTAGGACCTGAAGGTGATTAAGAAGAAATACCGCCTACAGAATGGACAAAAAGAACACCATTATGAGAAGAAAAATGCGTGAATTACAACTCATTTGAGAAAAAAAGAAAAAAAAAAAACACATTTTAGTTTGAGTAATTGGAGTCACATCATACACTCTAAAAAAAAAAAATTAACGCCCCCCAATCACATGCTGACATATATAAGCATGTTGTAAAAGAATTGTAAACTAGTGCAAGTCCAGCATTTTTCTTTTAGTTTATCAGCTTGACAGTAATGTATCCACTAAATCCGTGAGCAACTTCCTTTAAAGCTGACATTCAAAAATTAACTATACGCATAATAACCCATTGCTAAGCAGCATGAAAATAGAAGGGATGCAACCTAAACAACTAAACTAGCCTTGCCTTTTTCAGACCATTGACCAAAGCCAAAAATTGCTCAACACTATTCATCCCTAGCATGATCTGGTGGGAGGCAAGAATTAGAAGCTATGCCCCTCACTTAAAATGTGGACCATTTGCTACTGTCAACAGAAAACGAGCATAACTAGATATTGTTCCACTTGAAGTGCTTTTAGGGTGAAGACCATGGATACTGATAACCACATTCATTGGGAGATCCTTTTTAGCTATCACATTTCTAATACTTAAGCCAACAAAAAACAAAGCTCAAATGCTCAACATAAATTTCTGCTTTATCTCTGAAAGTAGGAGAAGCAAAAACTGGCACACCTAGAAAAAGAGTCATCAGGCACCACCATGCTTGATGGCGAACCACCTCTGCAAATGTTCACTCCCTTAACTTAAAAGTTTACACTCATCTAATACAATTAATGGAGGAGGTCTGTTGCCTGCCACAATGAGCCCGCTTACCCAAAGAAAAGGCTGTAGTGAAAGAGGAATAGACTCACCAAAAAGAAAGAGGAACAGAACAAGAAAGTCAGTGAAGGCTGTTAGACTCAATTGCTGTACATGAACTAACCTTAAAGCCTTTATACCCATATCCATGAGGTAAGCTCCGTGCTCATCATCAGCATTTGGGAAATTCCCAAGTTCCTTACTATAATCAAGAATATCATTTCGTAAATGCCCTGCACCTGCACACCTTTAAAATGAAGGAACCAACTCAGCACCGTCAGTTAAAAAGAGTCAATTTTACGATAGTGCCAACTCTCAGAAAGTATAAAATAAAACAAAAGCCAATTGATTGCATGAACACTCAAAACAAAAGCACCAGCCTCTCTCTCTCTCCACCCCTCCCCCAAGGAAAAGGGGAGAAAGAGATCCAGCAATAACAACTATTACAAGGTCAACTTATGACCATTTCCTTTTTTTTTTTCCTCAGTCAAGAAGATAAGGAGTTTATACATGAGTACTCAAGAAATGACATTTGAGTTCTCAATAAATGACATACCTTTCAATAACAATGTCAACATCTGCTTTGCTTTGGGGACCATACACAAGTACTCTTGTAAGGCTTAGTATGTCACGGTAATCACCCATCTTGCGTGCTTCTTCATCAGAAGCTCGAGAAGGCAAGTTCTCTTCATTCATAGAGGGTAGATTTGTATCAACCAATGACTCCGGAATTTTTGATGCAAAGTTTTCCTCAGCACCAAGTCTAATACAAATGATTGCCATTGCATATGCAACTCCTCCAAACCCTGTGTGTGATACAAAAAGGTAACACCCTGCAGCACTATATAAGAAGCCATTGTTAATTTTATCTCATTACTTAATTGAGTAAAAACTACACATGCAGCTGGGCTACATCAGATATTATGCAGTATAACAGAGACATTCTGTAAAATTAATGACCCAGTCACCTCAGCTGGTGTAACAGCCTTTGGATGGACAACAGCTTTAAAATGTTGAAAAAAAAAGGACAATCACTGTAAATCTAAATTGGTCCAAAGCGGAAAGATCAGCACCCGATCATATATCGTGATCTTGGGTATAAAGAAAATCATTGTTATAATCATTATCAATATTTTTCTTTGTAATAATCACGTACAGACCTTAAGTAGTTGTGTTAATTTTGAGAAAGGAGAAGAAGAATAAGAAGAGGCAGAGAGAGAAGTTAACCTAAAGACTTTGCTTGTAGATGGAATTGAAAAGATATGAGGCATGAAGAATTGGGAGGAAAGAAATTTTGGATTGGATATTTAGTGAGACATAGGGATAAATTTATAATAAAATAAATGGAATCTTCTACTAATAAGATCTCACTACTCTTTAACAGAAGGGGTCTGTGAACATTTGACAGCCAGAGGTTGGTTGGAACATAAATGTAACGAGAGAAACTACATTTACCCCCTTCAATCTACCATCCTTATTGCACTGTTCCCCAAATATTTCAATTTGGTTAATGTACCTTACTGATCTATCATTGAGGTTGCAATGTTCCCCTTTCTACCCCAAAAAGACAAAAATACCCCTAAAGATAGAAAATAAATAAATAAAAATAAGGGCAAAAAAAAAAGTCGATGATATAGTAGTGACCCACGGAGCGGCGCTGGGGCCATGGGTCACCAGCTGACCCAAGGCCACGCCATGGGTTAGATTTTAGATTTTTATTTGTTAGGAGTATTTTTGTCTTTTGAGGGGCAAAAGGGGTTGCAACCCCAATAGTAGATCAGTCGGTACATTAACCAAATAGAAAGAATGGGGGAACATAGCAAATTGGGTAGCAGGATGCAGCAAGCTGACACAATTAATTACTAATATACTACCTTACCGACCATAACATCCATACTGCCGATAGCACACATGTTAGGCATGAATACTTACTCATCTTTACAGCACTGGATTGCATCAACATCAGAAGCTAAAGCCTCTCTCTCTCTAGTCAATGGTATTCTCCTATACATAATATTATAACCCTCATCTTTCAGAGCAGCATATACTTCAGCAGGTGTCTTCACATCATCTGCTAAGATGTTTTCCCAGTATCCTATGACACGGGACTGATTTAGTGCTGGACTATATTCTTCACGATGTAAAAGCATCCGTCCACCAGACTTTCTGACCTCAGATAATATATCTTCTTTTAGTCGTGCCTCCATGTGTTCCACCTGCATAAAGAGTACAAGAACATGGGAAAACATGTTGTGGCTCGTGACTTGATTTTAGAAAAGGATAACAATCACAGTGACATACCACAGGACCAGTAATTCCCATGTGCTTGAGTGTATCTACTGGCTTATTTAGGTCCCTTAGGACAAATGGTGTGCCATTAATGTAAACAACTGCTTCTTCCCTCAGATCAGTTAATACTACTTTATGAGCAACAGATCCTTCTGCTTTAGGCTTGGCACCTAAATATGCTAGCATCTCTTTTGCACCAGCAATTGTTGGAGTCGCCATGCTATACACAGGGAATCTGTCTACCTGAAACAAATGGAAGTTTTAGGCTTAAAACAGTGTAGAAACTTTTCATAGTGTAGAGTTTATCTCTTGATAAGCACATCAAAAGCTGGTTATAAAAGGAACTTTGCTTATATACTTTTCAAATATGTAAACTAGAAACCATATTGGAATGTTTCACAAATGGCTTGACCTTATCCAACCAACAAATTGGACCTAAAGAAGGCCTTTCGCCAAGCTTTAGGGAGGATGCATAACATTTTGAGAATAATGCATCAAACAGTGTAGTGAAGAAGCAGTCCTATGAGATCTAGCTGTAGTTGATATGTCTTTGCTTTATGGCCTTTTACCTGCCTACAAGAGCACACAATACATTTACATATTCTTACTCATAATTACGTGCATACTATTGTGAAGCATTAAGGCTATGTTTCTCCACTTAATTGAATTGCCTTGTTCATTACCTTACTAACTGAACTTGGATTATATATATATATATATATATATATATATATATATATATAAACTTTAAATGAAATTATATGTAGGCTGGCAAAACGGGTTGGCGTGTCGGGTTTGAGTCGACCTGCCAACCCGAACGCAACCCGTTTAGCTAAACAGGTCAAACCCTTCAACCCTGACACAACCCGTTTAATAAACAAGTTGACACGACACGACCCATCTAACCCGTTTATTAACCGGGTCGTGTTAGGTTGACATGACTCAACATGACCTGTTTGACCTATTTAAAGTCAAAATCCCATTTTTCACCAAACAAACGCCCAAATTTGAGTTTTTCATTGAAATTTCATCACATCATAGGCTTAATATTCCAAAACAAAGGACCCAAGAGATCATAACCAACTAGGTTGGTGAAAATGGATTGAAAAAGAGAAACACCCAAATAGAGATTAAACCAGATATAACTGAATTTCATAGCGAACAAAGCAAGGAAAACACCAAAGCAAAATAGGAACACCTCAAAGGCCTTCTTTAGGTCCTGATCATCACCCCCACAGACGTCCCTCTTCATCAGCCTTAAAAAGTCTTGGAAGTCCAACATATTGTCCCCGTCCGAGTCTCATTTTTGTTAACAGCACCCTGTACCCCAGTCAGCTTGGAAATGCTAGCTCTCTGCACCAACTAAGCAATATGCTTGCATGCCATGGAGATGCTCAACAGCACAATAGTGAGCTCGGAATCAATTTCACCCCTATGTTCTTGCTTCAACAACCAGTTCATTAGCGTTTGAATCTCAACAACCATTTTGAGGTCAATACAGCACAGCTCACATTCAAGCCAGGTTGCTATCATGCTATTTTACTTGACGTTGAAGTAACGATTCACAGCAAGAGAGCGGGAGAGCAAGAGTCAGAGACGGTGGAGGGAGGGGAGAGTCCTAGAGAATGAGATTTGAGAAGCTTCTAGGCTTCTAGCCCTAAGTTTTAACTTTTAAAGGTTTAACTCTTAAACTTCTACTTAAAAAAATGATTTTTAAATAAATGGGTAAGAAGGGTCAACCCGTGGGTCAATTGGGTTGACCCGTTTGGCACATTTATTAAATGGGTTGACCCGAACCCATTTATGCCAAACCCTAACCTTATAACTTCGTGTCGGATTCGCAGGTTGTGTCAAAAATTGTCAGTCCTACTTGTACAAGCTGAGCTCGAGTTGTTTATGAACAAGGTTCATTTATACCCCCTCTGTCCAAGACAATATAGTTGGAAGACTAGAACAAATTCCATATGGAGCAACCATGCAATCAATCTCATTAAGACCAGAAATTAGCACAACCAAATTCTGATGGACCATGCAGTTAGTAGGCTTTCAGTAACCCAACATATAGGAGGTCCAAACTCCAAGGAAAAGAGGTCGAATCAGGGGCTGTACAGTCATCTAACCTATCAACAAAGCTTTCAGTGACAAAATACTTTAGCTTGAAACATTTGCTGGTAAGGCACACCCATTGATACCAGGCGCTGTAACAGAAAGAAGGAATATTTACTTTTGGCATGGAATACTAGCCAGGATAAGAATGAACGGATTTCAGGATCTTCTTTTATTTTTTGATCCCTGATATGTTATATTAAATGCCCTGTAAAGAGTACTGAAAATAAAATAATGCTTTCCAACTTAGTTCAGCTCAGATAAAAATATACTAAAACACCAATTTAATCAAAGTGCAATGCTTACGGACTAAATGAACTTATGATGTCAAACTTATAAGAGATGCTCATTCTACTTGCGCATAATCGATCCAGTAGGTTCCCATTGGATAATTTGTGTTACCTTATGCATGACAAAATTAATGATAATTATTTGCTTTTGGAGTAATCATATACCTTGTAAACATGTGGTGCACCATGAATTGGTATGTGGCTGGAAGTTCTTTGACCAGGAAAGAAATACATTTTCAGTATAGAGCCTTTCCCCAAAACAGAACCGTTACGGGATTTAACAATGGCATCCATCACCGCATCACCATGGTGGGATTCATGTGGTGCTCTCAACTCCTCCTGAGTTCCAAAATTAAAATAAGTGATGCAATCATCTCCAAGTCATTAAAAATAAAATAATATAAAATTAAACAAAAAGAACTACAATGTTAAGAAAAACTGTTTCATTATGCCCTTTGACTCTCCAAGCTCCTAGTAAAATAATTAATAAATCCAAGTCTCAATGAATAGAAGAGGATTTACAGGGACAGTAAAAAATCGCCCAGGCCTTAATCGTATGCTCCATTTCATAGCTTGAACCTCTGGTCTCTGATGCAACCAATTCTTAAAGGTCATCCTGGATTCTCCTTGCCCACAAAACCCATCAAAAGCTTCACTTCCAAGATATGCTGCAAACGCAATTAAACGGAAGTACCGCTCTAAATACTCAGCACCACGGTTCAACGCAACCCTCCTAACCCTGGGCTCAACATGTTGTTGATTGAATACCTTTCTATATTGCAGAACCGCTTGTCGTATGTTTTGCAGGGCAGAACATCTATCAATAATGGCATCCAAGGCCTCTCGGCATTCAACCCCATTATCAAAAAATCTTGTTATCTTCCATAACAACAGGATGTCATTTATGCCAAAAGCCTGACCTTGCTCCTGTGTGGACCTTACTTTTGTAGTACAGGACGCTGATGCAGCAACATTACCTCCACTTTCTTCACCGCTTGAAGTACCACCATTCACATCTTCATTGGTCATATCATCGAGCATAATTTTGATAGGTCTTCCATAATCAATTCGAAGTTTCAAAAGGCAAGCAATTACAGTACCAGTGGTCGTCCTTCCTCTACCCATCTGTGAGTATCAAAAAATCATTTAAGGTAAACAAA
>NC_081542.1:17917638-17919712 GCF_901000735.1 Corylus avellana
GCGTTGAAGGCAAAAGACAAGTTGATAAAGTCATTGACAAGTGCGCTTCCATGCAGGTTTGGTTCTGTAATTTTACTCCATTCTGGTATACCTTCTAAGTTCATGTTCTAATTTCATAAAATTTTGTCTGAAATAAACTTTTCCTTGCTTGTCTGTTGCCTTAGTTGCTTCCCCGATATCCATTTTATTGCCTTGTAGCTGTAAGTTTTATTTTCATGTCATATTATGTGTTTATTTTATTTAAATTACAGAACTTACGCGAAGCAATTGCCACCTATCGCAATAGTATTCTACGTCAACCGGATGAGATGAAAAGGGAGGCATCACTTTCATTTTTTGTGGAGTACTTGGAAAGATACTACTTTCTTATATGCTTTGCTGTATATATTCATTCAGAGGGAGCAGCCCTCCGTTCTAGTTCATTTGGTCAGAGCAGTTTTGCTGACTGGATGAGAGCTAGGCCAGAACTATATAGCATTATTCGCAGGTAAAAGCTAATAAGTATTTATTATTTAAATTTATCAGACAGGGCAGCCCAGGAAATTCGAACATGCAAATAATATAGTGTCCACACTTAGGAAGCATCTATCCAGTTATTGATGGATTTTTTACTGTGATATGTCATTTTAGTCCAATTCATTTGTTTAGATCAATTCTTATGTGTTCTTTGTATTTTTAATGCATTATGACTATAAATTTTTCCTTCACTGCGATTGTGTCTTGTTGCAGATTGCTCAGGAGAGATCCAATGGGTGCGCTTGGATATTCAACTTTACAGCCATCTCTGATGAAGATTGCCGAATCTGCTGATGGCCGCCCTTGTGAGATGGGTGTAGTTGCTGCCCTGAGAAATGGCGAGGTTCTTGGAAGTCAAACTGTTTTAAAAAGTGACCATTGTCCTGGTTGTCAAAACTCAAGTTTACCAGAGAGAGTGGAAGGTGCACCGAATTTTAGAGAAGTTCCTGGGTTTCCGGTCTATGGGGTGGCAAATCCAACCATTGATGGAATTCGATCTGTAATTCAGAGGATTGGAAGTTCTAAAGGCGGTCACCCTGTTTTTTGGCACAACATGAGAGAAGAACCTGTTATTTACATCAATGGAAAACCATTTGTTCTCCGAGAAGTTGAAAGACCATACAAAAACATGCTGGAATACACGGTAAAATCTATAGTTCTCATTTCTATTGATATCAACTTCATTGGAGTAGAGTATGGAAGAGTGGATCTGGCTTGGAGCAATTTGTTATTTGAGACCAGAGGTCACATTACTATTGCTTTAACTCCTAATACTTAAAGGGACATTTAATAACCAAACAATGCAAATATTTTCAAAACTCAATGTGTATTATGAATATGGAGCAGCTTTATCATGAGATGCTGACATGAGAAGTTGAAGAAGAGTATGATGCTCAGTTACATTGCTTTTTAGAGGATCTAAATGTCACTACCATTATGTCTGCTAATGTAATGTTCATTGGTCTATGCCCTTGTATTCTTCTAATAGACCATTATAATTTTTTTTCTTTACTGTGTAAAAATGTAGAAAAGCCACATCATTGTCACTATAAATCCATTGTGCGTTGGAGCAGCATACCATATTGAAAGAAAAAAAAAAAAAAAAAAAAACTGAAAATTTGTGGTCATTTCTGAAGTGTGCTTGACTAGTAAGTAATAGGTTTCAAAAAATATTGTTCTCCTGCATGGACATGGCTCCTTGTTGACCCAAGGCCTTTGATCTGGGGTTTAATGGCCAATAGAGAATATTTTAAGATTATGACAAGTCAATTAGCAGATAATGATACATTTGGGCTTTTCACCTGCATCCTCTGGCAAAGATAAGTTTCATAGTAATGGAAAAGATTGCACAAACATGGCTCTTCGAACTCTTACTTCGCTCCAATAGACTCAAAGGGTTCACTCTCACATAACTCAAATACAATGACAAGTACCTTATCTACCAGGCCCAGTTGCAAGAGGAATTCCCAGGAAAAACCTTATCTTTTTTGAACCTGACTGATCATTTCAGATCAGGTTTGCTGGGAACCAAATTCCTGCAATTTTTTGGGGGAACTGG
>NC_081542.1:17919812-17956275 GCF_901000735.1 Corylus avellana
AGATAAGATGCACTGTGTCAAGCTGACCAGAAAGGATAGGAGCGAGGATATTGCAATTATGTGCTAGCCATGCATATCTGTATGTTTTTGTTCCAAGTCTTCTGACAATCTAGGCTAAAGAATATTAGGTAGTTAAGATCTTATTCTATTAGGGTTTTTGTTTCATACTGTATTTTAATTCATTAAGAAACATATCCACAGGATAGGAAAGAACAAGTCGCCTCCAGACTTTCATTCCATTTGGGTTTCTTTTTTTTATTCAATCTTGTTAGTATGTGCAAAATGACTCAACCCAAGTACATAGGAAGTGTACTTTCATTCCATTTGTTAAAACTTCGCCCAAATAAGACACTAATGTTGAAGAAGGAAACTTTCCAAACGGCTGATCTGATTGTATCTGATTTCATTTCCATTTATTTCTTATTGATTATATTCCCATATTAAATTGTATCACTTCTCTATATAACATTCTATAACAGAACGATTGATCATCAAGAAAGTAATAAAATCAAATTCTTCCTTTGTATCTTTCAACTATTCAACTATTAAATGTAGCAGAAAGTTATCAATAAAATGAAAAATGGATGATTCGTGATCCCAAACCAATGGGTACTTTGTCTACTTTGAAATCATAAAATTAAAATTAAAATTTAAAATGTGAAAAAAATTAAAATTAAAATTTAAAATGTGAAAACTCACCAAAATATCAAAATCCATCTCCTTAGGTGATTTTTCATCTGTTATAGGAACACGTTCATAGTCAACAAGGTACCTCTCTACTTGTAATTCCTCATACACCTGAACCAAGAGAATAGGCTTTAAATAATTTCTGCGAAAATGGGTGGAATAATCCTGCTTTCCAAATCTGAGATGAGTTCCAATGGTGCTACCTCTAGAGGCGTCTTTACAGAATCACAAGACACCGGTTCCCACTGGTCCACCATCTGACCATCTGGCAGTTCATCAGTGACAAGGATCTTATTTCCATATCTGCTATGTCATATGCACAAATAAAATTTTCTATCATACAAATCAGGAGGAATCAATTGTGAAAACAACAGTGTTGTTAAATCACCACATATCCCATAAACTTTTTTTTGATAAGTAACATATCCCATAAACTTAAGCTAATAGGAAGATGTAAATTTAATCACTTAATCAATACTTCAACACTCCACTTCACATGTGGGCTCAAACTCTATTTTAATAGGTGAAGCCTAACACGTGAAATATTTAATTTAAATGGGGTGATTTGACGGAGTCAAGGTTCGATCCCAGGACCTTTGGCTCTGATACCACATATTAAATCACCACATTTCCCATAAGCTTAAGCTGATATGAAGATGTAAATTTAACCACTTAATCAATACTTCAACTAGTGTATCATAAATAAGACAGTGTAGATACTACAGAGTGCATCAATAGAATATACCTTGCGGCTTCCATCAAGATATCTTCTTTCAATCGAGCTTCCATTTGCTCAACCCTAGCCCTGTTGATTCCCTGATTAATATCAAAAGTCAATCAAGTTGCAAATAGACAAAAATTACAGCGAGTATTACTTCACTTTTGCTGGCAAACCTACAAAAATGTGTGTTTCTACATTTCTATGTTTAGAAAACATATTTGAAGAAGTGGAATCCATTATACACAGGTAATATAGTCATGGTTCTAAGAAAAAAGATTTCATTTTTACTTCTTGTCAATATATAATCCTAATGATTGTTGGATTTATATGCCGATTCTAATAAGAGATTACATGTTCAAATGACTTTGATATTTAGCAAATAACAAAACCTTATTAAAACTGTGAAAGGTGCAGAGCTAATAAACAGGAAGTTTACAAAGCATTCTTAAGATAGGGAAAAAAATCACAAAAAATAGCTAAATCCTAATTTAGAATTAAAAAGAGAATTGAAAACTAGGGGAAGAAGCCATCCAATTAAAAGGTGAGCACAAACTTTGAGTTTTTCATGTGGAAGCTCAATACCATCAAAAGTTCAATTGTTCTTTACCTATCAAAAGAGAATTTTGGATCGTTCTTCACTTTCCTACGCACCACATAATGCATAATGGCACCACACCAAAAGAAATCTTATCTTGCCAAAGGCATTTTACAACTAACGAACATTGTGTTCACTACCCTCAGCGTCACCCAGAAAATCCCAAACCATGGCAAAAGTCCTAAGGCTGTTTAACAACACATGATGAAGTAGAACATGGCCTGTATCTCCCAACAACAGTTACAAATATAACACAAATAAACTATCATCTTTCCATGCTTTGTCAACATCTCCACAGGAAGGACCTCCCCAAAGTTGCTTTCCAAACAATGAAGGCTACCTTAGGCATTCTCCAGGGAAATAAAATTCTTGATTTCCCTGCCAAAGCCTGATAAAAGGATCAAACATTATACTGCTTATGTCTCAATAATCTCCAAGATACCCTACCATCATCTACCCCCAGATCTTCACTAAGTGCAGCATCTCTAAGTAAATCTATAAATAGTCTTGGTTTTATAAATTTTTTTTTTTTTTTTTTTATAAATAAGTGATTCATTGAAAAGCGTACGTAGAGGGGCGCAACCCTAGTACACAAGAAGTATACAAAGAAAGGCTCTACTACAGGCAAAAAGAAGAACATAAAGATAAAAATTGAGACATGGTGAAAATCTTAGGCACACTGCAAGCTTCGGTCCAATGGAACAATGTTTGAATAAGCAACTTTTTGAGCTCTTTCATTGACCTTTCTTGATCTTCAAAACATCTTGCATTCCACTCTCGCCAAATGATCCACATAAGACACAAAGGTGCTATTCGTCACACCTCCTTAGCTGAAATATTACCACGCTAACCACGCCAACACACTAACAAATCTACCACCCCTCCAAACATAACCCATGTGACATCAAAAAGAGTGAGTATTGCACTCCATAACGCTCGTGCCACTTCACAATGAAGGAAAAGATGGTTGATAGACTCACTACTTTGCTTGCACATGCAACAACATCCCACCACAATGATACCTCTTTTACGCAAGTTGTCCAAAGTCAGAATCTTTCCTAGAGTCGCCGTCCACACAAAGAAATTGACTCGCAATGGAACTTTGACTTTCCATATACTCCTCCATGAGAAAGTGGAAGCTTCTATTCCCGAAGAAGAGAGCATGTGAAAAAAAGACTTTACCTCAAAAATATTTCATTTGGAAGTGTTCCACAACATGCAGTCCGTCACTCCCATATGCCTGCAAAAAGCATATAACTTCCCAAAGATGCTGTCACCACCTCTACCTCCCAATCTTGGACAGCTCGTATGAAGGGAACATTCCACTGTATGCTGCCATTGGACAGTTGCATATGATCCTTAACCCATGCCTCATTGCTAGCTATTCGAAATAATTTAGGAAAAGCTTCCTTCAAGGGCTGATTCCTGCACCAATTATCATGCCAAACTCTAATATGGGAACCATCACCTATCCCTAAACTAATAAAGCTTGAGAAAACTTCCCATCTTCTCCGAATATGTTTCCACACTCCCACTCCATAAGGACCCTCCACCATTTTGGTACACCAACCGCCACGCTTGACCTCAACAACCAACCTCCAATATGCCTCTCTTTCCGTAGCATATCTCCATAACCATTTACCCAATAAGGCGAGATTAAAAGTGCGCAAGTTTCGAATGTCCAAACCTCCATCTTGCATGGGCGAGCAGATTTTAGCCCATTTCACTAAATGGAATTTAGTCTCCTCATTTAGTCCACCCCATAGGAAATCTCTTTGTAGCTTCTCCAATCTGTTCGCCACACTCACCGGAATAACATCATAATGAGACCAAATCTAAATGATACGGATAATTACATTCCTAGTTGGAGCATATCTACATTTGTATGAACCTATAAACACTAGTTTGCATATGATGATAACCTTTCTTCTTCTTGCTATCCTTTTGAAAATTAAAGATCAACGCATTTTAAAATATTTGCAGCAACAGGCACCAAAGGATATCATAAAACATCAAATTCAGGTACTGATAATTCCAGAATCTAATATCACAGTGACGAGTGCTAGAATGCAACCGTTCATACTCAAAGTACGAAGTTACGAAGGCAAGAACCTAAAATATTGATGAAAAGATGTGTCAATTCATAGTAGTAAAATTTCTTTACAATGGCATACCGTATATTCGAGGTTGGAGAAGGGCTGCTCCACATCACGCAATACAAAGGGGCGCCCATTGATATACACTACCTGTTTCAAGAATAGAAAGAACAATTTATAAATCGAAACACAAAAGGGAGGCCATAATTTAGATGAGACTTTGAACATCATAGTGCCTAACAATTATTTATTTTTATTTTAGGGTACCTCCTCTTTTTTAAAAAAATTAAAAAATAAAATAAAATAAAATAGGGACGAAGTGTGGGGAGAGAAATGACAAGAAGATGTTGGAACATCAATTTGGAAGAGATGATGGAAGCAGGAGTTAATTTTGATCGTGCTACTAGTAAATGGAATCCTAGTACCCGCCATACCAGACTTGATTTGGGAGATGGGTCCAAAGCATATTCTAGGATGATGTGTGGTGTGAAGAGTTAAGACTCAACAAAGCATTTCGAGGTTTATATAACATTGTTCGTGTGAAGGATGTGCATGTTGCTATTAACATGGATTGCTCAAGTGGTTCCCTTCAATGGAATGTTGGCTTTATTCGTTTAGCTCACGATTGGGAAGTGGATGTTCTAGCTTCCTTCTATACATTGTTGTATTCCCACAAAGCGAGAAGGGGACGGGAGGATAAGCTTCGGTGAGCCCCGTCTCGCAAAGGGAAGTTTGATGTTAGATCATTCTACAAGATCCTTTCTTGTAAAGATGATTTTCCTTTCCCTTGAAAGAGTATTTGGTGGACCAAGACTCCCTCAAAAGTGGCTTTTTTAGCTTGGTCAGTGGTTCTAGGGAAGATTTTTACTATGGGCAACCTTAGGAAGAGACATCTCATAGTGGTTAATAGATGCTACTTGTGTAAATTGAACAGGGAGTTCGTTGATCATCTTCTCCTCCATTGTGAGGTCTCTAGTGCCTTATGAAATGCCATCTTCAGTCGCTTTGGGTTGTCTTGGCTTATGCCTAATTGCGTGGCGAATTTGTTTGCCTGTTAGTGGACGGGTGGTTGCTCTCGAAGTGCTGTATGGTTCCTCTTTGCCTTATGTGGAGCCTCTAGAGAGAGAAATGATAGAAATTTCGAACACCAAAAGAGGATTTTGGAGGAGCTCAAGTCCTTTTTCTTTTTTTCTCTTTACTTGGACAACTGCTTGTTTAACTTCTTTAGTTATTAGCTTTTTTGACTTTCTCGTTCTCTTTTCTACTTCTACTTAGGCATTCTTTTGTATACTTCCTGTGTAGAAGGGTTACGCCTATTTGTGCTTTTTGATATATACAACATTACTTAACTAGTAAATGGAATCCTAGAATGGCACCTTATATCTCTTTAACGCGTAAAGGTATTCATATTATAAATCTTATTAGAACCACTCGATTTTTATCAGAAACTTTGTGATTTAGTTTTTGATGCAGCAAGTAGAGATAACAATTCTTGATTGTTGGTACCAAAAATAAAGTAGCTGATTCAGTAGCATAAGCTACAATAAGGGCTTGTTGTCATTATGTTAATAAAAATGGCTTGGTGGTATGTTAACGAATTGATATACTGTAGAAACAATACTTCATAAGTTCAAGGACTTGAGAACAAAACAGAAGATGGGGGAGACACAATTGTCTTCCGAAACAAGATTCAGCTATGTTGAAGACACAATTATCTCACTTGCTAACTTCTCTAGGCAAGATTAAATATATGACGGGATTACCCGATATTGTAATGATCGTTGACCTGCAAAAAGAATGTACGACTCTTTGAGAATGTATCATTTTTGGAATTCCAACGATTTGTTTAATTGATACAAATTGTGACTCTGATCTCGCAGATATTTCAATTTCAACGAATGATGACGCTATAGCTTCAATCCGATTAATTCTTAACAAATTAGCATTGGCAATGTGTGAAGGTTGTTCTAGCTATATTCGAAATACGTGGTTAATAATAAGATAAATAAATTATTTTGGGATTACTTATAATTTCCATTAGACGTCTATATATTTAAATAGTTCCCTGGGACTCTTGGAATATTATATAAAAGCAATATCTAGTCTCTGTACATTTGATGCTTAAGACATATAGTGCTAACAATGATCTACGTGTTTAAGACCAAATGCTAGAAGGTCCTTCCTCCCCGCCTTACTCCCTTCCTCAAGTGAGGAGCAACAAATACTGATTCTGAAATGTATAATTGTTTCTATTTCTCATGTCAACTCAAAATAACATCATTATACCCACACCACCAACAATGGCAATAGTAGTGATCATAACAATTCAAAGCAGCTCGAAGAGGATTCAAGAACAACAGCATCATCTTGCTTTTTTGAGACCTCTTGGTGCCCCATTTATGGTCACTTTCCTCTTTTCTCTTTTCTGCCTTTTTTAGGCAGTCCATTCTAAACAAAGCTTTGAGCTACACTAAAACAAAGATTTTTTTATTTTCTTTATTTTTTGATAAGAATACACTAAAACAAAGAGTTGATATGATAACTATTAGTGATAATTAAAATTTTCTGTTTTATAACGACTCTGCCATTTGATCTAAGACATCAGTCACCGGGAATGACAACTCATGAATTTGTAGAATCAACTGGTTAGCATACTGGTTAAAATTGGTACCAAGGTCGCTAATGTGTAAGAGGTAAAACACTAACTACTTAACAGATGGATGATATTATTCTATATGGAGCCTATTAGTTTTCAAAATTGTCAATACAGCTCAACTCAACAGTAAACCCAACTAATTTGGGCGAATCATAAGATATGAAAAAAGTAGGCTGTCAACCTACCTTAATTGTTTGGGCTTGAGATCAGCTATGCAAAAAGAAATTATGATGAAGTATTACATAGAAGGAGCTATGCAAGAGATTTCCGCCCGATTAGCCTGGTGGGAGGTATTTACAAAATCATTGCAAAGGTATTAGCAAACAGATTGAAGATAGTGTTGGATAAAATTATCTCCAAATCGCAGAGTGCCTTCATTAAGGGTAGGCAAATTCTAGATCCTATTTTGATTTCTAATAAATGCCTTGATAGTAGGTTGAGGTCGGGGGAGCCGGGGGTGATTTGTAAGATGGATCTAGAAAAAGCTTATGATCATGTGAATTGGGGTTTTCTGTTATATTTGCGTAGGAGGTGTGGTTTCAGGGGGGAAATGGTGTTCTTGGATAGAACATTGCATTTCTTCGGTGCGTTCTTCGATTCTGGTTAATGGTTCCCCTAATGGTTTTTTTAGTAGCTCCAGGAGATTGAGACAAGGGGACCCCCTTTCTCCGTTGTTGTTTGTCTTTGTGACGGAGGTTCTGAGCAAGATGATCTCAGCGGCGGTGCACGAGGGGCTGCTAGAAGGATTCACAATTGGTAATGCTTCTTTCTCACATCTTCTGTTTGCCGATGACACTTTGATCTTTTGCAACGCTATGCCCAGCCAGCTGCATTATTTGAGAAGCGTGTTTTTGTTGTTCGAAACCACTTCCAGGTTGAAGGTAAACTTGGCTAAGTCGGTTTTAATTCCAGTGGGGAATGTGGAGCAAGTGGGTGTGTTAGCCAGCATTTTAGGATGCGGGGTTGCATCTTTGCCAGTGAAGTATCTCGGTCTTCCCCTGGGAGCCTCTTATAAGGCCAAGCATATTTAGGATGGTGTTATTGAGAAGTTAGAATACAGGTTGGCTAGCTGGAAAATGATGTATTTATCGAAGGGTGGTAGGGTCACCCTTATCAAGAGCACCCTGGCTAATTTGCCCACCTATTATTTGTCACTCTTTCCTATCCCGGTGAGTGTTGCTAAGTGTGGGAAACGTGTTTAATGACTTGTATTTTATACGTGTATAGTTAGCTATTTTAGGAAATTTTGTAACAGCATGTATTCCTAGAATGAGGCTGATTTGGTTAGTGTCCTACTCTGTTAGAATATCCCATAAATCATGGGATCTGAAATAACCTAGTTAGTTTTCCTTTTCTACTGCTAGGGTTGATGTATATAGCTAACGTTTTGTGTATTATTCAAATTAATGAAGAAAATTCTTCCACAAAGTGTTTCTCAATTTGTGTCACTAAACGCATCGAGAAGCTTCAACGCCATTTCTATGGGGTGGTATAGGCGAAGAGTTCAAGTTTCACTTGGTAAATTGGGGGAAGGTTTGCACTCCAATCAAGGAGGGAAGGTTGGGTATCAGAAATTTAATGGTGTTCAACCGCGCACTTTTAGGGAAATGGTGGTGGCGCTATGGGTTTGAGAGAGATGCTTGGTGGAGAGTGGCGGTAGATTCGAAGTATGGTAGCTTTTGGGGCGGGTGGTGCTCTCTTGAGCCTGGAGGAGCTCATGGGGTGGGTTGTAGAAGAATATCAGGAAAGGGTGGGAGACCCTTAAAGGCTATACTAGATATGTGGTGGGGGATGGAACGAGGATTAGCTTTTGGCATGACTTGTAGTGTGGAGATTCGGTTCTCAAGGTAGCCTTTCCAGTTTTATATGGAATTGCTCGTGAGAAGAATGCTTCAATTGTGGCTAATATGGAGATGTTGGGAGGTTCAAATCAGTTGAATGTGAGTTTCACCAGAGAGGCACATGATTGGGAATTGGAAGTCTTTGCGTCCTTTCTACAGGTGTTGCATTCAGTCAGAGTGAGACAAGGGTGTGAAGATAGATTGTGGTGGACTTCTTCCAAAAGAGGTCTATTCAAGGTTAAGGTCCTCTTTTATTCTTTGGCTTGTAATGAGGGTAGAAGTTTTCCTTGGAAGAGTGTGTGGCAGACGTAGGCTCCTCCGAGAGCGGCTTTTTTTGTTTGGTCAGTGGCTCTAGGCAAAATTCTGACATTGGATAATCTCAGAAAGCGTCACACCATTGTGATAAACAGGTGTTGCATGTGCAAGAGGAGTAAGGAGACGGTGGATCATCTCCTTCTTCATTGTGAGGTTGCTTCTGCTATGTGGTACGCCACCTTTAGTCGCCTTGGAATGGCCTAGGTGATGCCTAGATGGGTATTTGATCTTTTAGCCTGTTGGTGGTCTTCTGCGAGGCGGAGGAGTGTTGTGGTGTGAAAGATGATGCCTACGTGTCTGTTTTAGTGTTTATGGCAGGAAAGAAACAATAGGTGCTTTATTCACACTTTGTATCTTTGGACTGTGGCACATCTGTCTCCGTTGTCGATTAGTGATGATGATTTCCTTGCTCGCTTTTCTTTTACTAGTTAGGTGATCCTTTGTATACTCCCTGTGTACCTTGGGGCGACTTACGCTTTTAATAAGACTAGCTATTATTTATCAAAAAAAACATAGGAGTTTTTGTGATTGTCAGCAAGTAAACTTATATTTTAGGATTTTAATTTTTGATATAGGAGTAAATGACTCATATGAACTTTCAAAAGCTTTGATGTCTTTCAGTAATATTAATAGCACCAAATATCAGTTAAAAGTTGGCTTCTCTTCGTCTCAGAAAACACTATTTCCTAGTATAGTTCCATTTTTTTATGTTTTAACATTTCATATGGTATTGAGATAAATATTTAATGCTCTAAAAATGATTGTGGTTTCTTGCATTACCGCAAGGGCCAAATATCAAATAAAGGATATGGCTATGAGCAAATATTTAATAAATAGAGTCATGGTAACAAATGAATTTACCGGCTCCTCACGAAGGTTTATCCAAAGAACTTTAGCTTGTTTGCCATCTATTTGAGCCCCAATATGCTTAAGAACATTTCGAATTCCATCGATTTTTGGGATTGCGACACCATGAACACGTAATGAGTCGGCCTATTAATAGCAACCATAGATTAAAAAGGCAGAATAAAACTCAACAGACATGAACTAGAATAAAAATGTCTAAAAATACATTTCAAAGGCATCTGTAGATACAAGCACTCCACAATGCATATAGATCACAGCTCGAGAATAAATTTTAGTCTTACGTCCAGTGGAAGCCTCGTTATACAATGCAATATGACAAATGACATTAGTTTTATGATTCAAATAGAAAAAGATACTTACCCCCTACGACTGAAAGTATATAAGAAATCCAAGAGGGATGGAATAAACAATTCTAGGAACATTCATCCAATAATACAATGACCTATATATATATATATATATTGAATAAGTGAGTTTTTTTACAAAAGTAAACAACATTCCAGAAAATCTGGAAACCAGCTGCAAATCAGCAGCTAACCACCAAAAACTCCTTTACACAGAAAAAACAAACAAAACCTATATCCTCTGTTATCTACAACCACATTTTCTATACAATCAAAGAGAAAACAGACACTATAAAGTTTCTAAACTCCAAGAATACTATCCAGTAGACCCCAGTTCCTGCATAAGACTTCATTCTCTCTACTTTTTTGATATCTGCCTTTAGGCACAGCTTGCATTCTTATTTCCCATCGAATCTTCAGAATGATCTTCTCTTCAGTTTGCACATGGTTCCCATTTCTTATATTATTCCTCTCCCTCCACAAATTGTAAACTGAAGCACTTAGCCAAAGTCTGAATACCACTGCTTGCAATTCTTTATCTGCCCATTCTTTTACAACTCTCTCAATTATATCTTCCCAGTCAATTGGAGGGTCATCTTTTAAGCATTTACTTAAATTTTCCAACCAGACCCTTTTGCTAAAGTTGCACTGAAAGAATAGGTGACTTCTCCCTTCAATGCACCTTCTACAAAAACCACAAAGAACATTTACCACCATAACCCCATCTGAGTAATCTCTCCCTGTTGTGAGGCTATCACGGGCTGCCAACCACAAGACGAGGGCTTGTCTTGGAATTGATAGAGAGAACCAGATTAATCTCCACCATGTTACCTGTGGCAACTTATACCGAATATGCCCATGTTTCAGCACAATTGTAAATTCCCCTCGTTGAAATGCTCCAAGTGGGCCGGTCATTCTCACCAATACTCACCATAGGTAGTTGACTTTGAATTTTAACAAGGTCCCCAGATTTTGCAGGCTGCCAACACCATTTTTTATCTATAAGAACACTGGACAGTATAGCATTAAGCCAGCTGCCAGCATCATAGAGGACTCTATGCCCAATACCTCATAAAGAACCCCATTTTTAAATTATCTATTTAGATACACTCGAATAACCCCCTTTTAAAATTAGAATATATATAACGAAACCCTATTCCAGTCTGTCCCGGTATAGAATGAACTTATAATCATGGAATTGACTCCATCGGCGGATTAGATTTTATAAGTTCATAACCCAAGCCAATTCCCAGTTTGGGATGAACAGATCTACTAATTCTTTGATTCCAGTTAGATAAGAAGGATCTTGAACTAAGAGATAGATTCTAGAATCTAAAAAAGGGTATCCCGAGCATTTTCAATAATCGGGTTTATTGATATTCCTGGTATAGTAGATGCTATCAAACATACAATCATACTCAATTCAATGGAATTGTTTGATCTTAAACTTAAAGGGAATCTTCTACAATTTCGCGCATGAGCGGTTATTTCTTGGTTACGTCTAGTCATTAATAACTTGATTATTTTTAGATAATAGTAGATAGAAACAATGCTCGTAAGGAGTCCTATTGAAACCAAGAAATATAGACGTGTCTGCCATCCACATGGAATAAATGAAGTTTTATGAAAAAACTTGCTAGTTGAGGAAGACCTCCTAAGGATAAGAGCCTTAGGGCAAAAGAGAGCCAAAAAATGATATTTAGTGTATAATCCTGCATACTCTTGAAAGTTATCAATTCCACTACTTAGACCATATGATACAATGCAAGCAAAAGTTCATAGATTCATGGAGATCTAGAACAACATATAAGTTATCATGCTTGCATATCCACCATTGAGTACACCTATTGGACCTTTTGCTTTTTACTTTTCACTTTTTTGGTAATAGGGTTTTAAAATTAAGAAATATTGGTGAGGTTAAAAGTAATGAGGATAGATAAACTGAACGAAGAACAATTTGGTCTCAAAATGCAATTTAAATGGTCATAGAAATTAGTGCAAACCTCCAACATACGAGTAATGGAAGTTTTTGACGGTAAATCGGTAGTCAAACGAGCGACTAGCAAATTACATTTAGCATTCAGGAGCATAACAATAAGTAGAACTTTTCTTTCCTTTCTTTTTTTTTAAAAAAAAAAAAAAACGCTGTTCCAACTTCTTGGCCCCCAAACAAAAGCGCCGTTTCCGACAAAGAAAATGCAGGATAGAGTAAAATTAATAAGATGAACAATAGGTATATAAGTTAGGGATGAACAATTCATATAAAAAATAAAAAATAAAAAAAAGCTTTCTCGCAAAGAATCTAAAGAAGAAATGGAAAATAAAACAATAAACAAGATAAGAGAGGAGCAAAAAGATATCTAAGAAGAGTAGGCAGCACTGAGACGTGCGCCATGGGTGGGGGTGGGGTGTAGAGGGAGAGAGAGAGAGAGGAAAATGGGAAAGGAAACAAGAAGAGGGAAGAACCTGACGGTAATTGGGAGCACCATCGATCTGGGGAGACAAACGTTTGTTCTGGCAGCCTGGGAAATGGTCGCTCTTGAGAATGGTCTTCTTACCCAGTACTGATCCACCTCTCAGCTTCATCACCTGTTCCGGCTCCTTTGGCATCGACATTGCTCTTTTGACACACGAACACAATCCACTCCAAAATGCGGTACAACTGTGGCACAGAAGATGATGCCCCAACAACACGCGCTACTACCAAAGTCCGCTTCTACTAGCCTAGTAGCCTACTAGTGAAAATCTAATTAGTACACAAGTCTAACTTGGGCTCTAAACAAGAACGAAGACATTCGAAAGAAAGAAAGGAAATCTAATTTGACAAGCGAGAGAGAGACGGATAAATTTTAGGTAATCCTGCTACTTATCACCTATATCATATAATACTATTTCTTTATCTCTCTACTTATTAAAAAAAAGGGGAAAAATGCATATGCCTATATGAAATGTGAATCCGCACTTTGAGTTGGGAGGGCCTTTTCAGCTACTCTCAATGGGCGTGAAACGTGAAACCCTTCCGCCGAGTCCCAACATTCGCAACGTGGAACGCGTGTACATATATGGAGTAAATTTTTTATTTCACGACTCTCAGAAAAAAAAAAAAAAAATTCTTTCCACTGGCTCTGGATACCCAACCTCCCATCACCAGCCGCCACCTACCCTTACACTTTTGGATAATCTTCTGCCGGAAAATACCCGCCACAAATTTTATTCCATCTTATTTCATTTCTTTTTTATAAGATACACACCACAGGAGAGTTTTGAATATAAAAAGTCCCACGTTGCGAATGTGGAAAATATGTTGTTTCTGCTTCTCTTGCAATGCAAAATTATTAATCAAATAAGAAAGTGGCAGTGACCTGTTCAGCCAGTAGATGGTTGGTCTAGTCTGAGAACTTGCATGCAAAAAGCACATTATTGTAAGGTATTTTTTGTTTTTATTTAAAAAAAAAAATGTTTTGATATGATATAAAGAAAAAAGCAATTAATTTTAGTGTAGTATTTTTTTTTTTTTTTTTTTTTTTTTACTTCCTTCTCAACTACCAATATTAATTCACCGGTTTCCATCATTTTAGCTCCAGCCGGTTCTTTGAATTTTGCAGCAGCAACACGATGAACAGTGCTTGACTAATTATGGGGATTGTTTGAATTACTGAAATCCCCCTTTGATTTCATGCCTCCCATGCGAACTGTTTCTACTTTGTTGTAATGAATGTTTTCAGCCCTTAACTTGGTCCATATTTCCCCCTTGAAGGGATGATCTTGTGCATCCGGGCAACAATTAGAAATGGAAAGTTAGTTAGGTAATAGGCTCAATATCCTCAATAGACAAGGATGGGATGAAATTCCATACAATACATGTCGAAGAGTAGCTATAAGTGTAGTTTTCAGAATGGTTTATAGAGAAATAGCTTCCCCCACCAAGGTAGGATTAGATGAGGATATGTGGTCAGACTCAACAGGTTGAAGCTTTGGTGGGTTTTCATTCCAGTTCAAAGCCTCAGTTTGTCTGATGATAGTACAATCTCAGAAGTTTGATGAGCCATGCAAGAAATAAACTGAAGAAAGGAGAATAAAAGAAGAAGAAACAGAAGAAAGATAGATAGAAGAAGATAAAAGGGAGAAAGGGAAAACCGGAAAGAAAGAGAACTAGAGAACACAAGGTTCTGGAAAAGCTTTTGGCCATTTACACTGAAAACAAAAAACAAAAACAATATACTACCGGGGTAGTTTTTGCAGTTTAGCTATATATGGATTTTGCTAAAATCATGATTGCATCAATAGAACAGTATCTCTGTGTATCGATGACTCAATGACCCGGTCTCAATAAAATTATTTGCACAAATCAATTATAGACTTCACACCCAACCAGCATCTAATTGGTATCAGTTTGATCCTTTGATGACATAATTAATCCATGTTTTAACACTTTCATTTCCCAACAGTCATAAATTAAAGTTCTTATGGGGGAATAACAGGATTGGGATCCCCTGTTGTTGAGCCTGAATTTCACAGAAATTTGGCAGCTTAAGAGAAGGGTTTGTGGAACCCACCTGCTCCAAACATGCTAAGATGTGGGGCCTACTTGCTCAGACAAACCAGCAACCACATCCTAAGACATGGAATCCATCCGTCCGGGCAGCCTAATAACAGGGATCCCCATCCAGAGTAACCTATTGTCAAACTGAAACATCTGCAACACCATCCACAGTCGCAACTTCTCTTAAAAGATTTTTGGAAGAAGGCAAACCAGCAACCACGTCCTCTTCAATACCACACTCGTTTGTCCCTCTTCTGATCATGAAATAACCATCCTGCCATCAAATTCAGTTAGTAATTGAAATTTTGTGAAGGCACACTTTTGAAATGGATAACAATTTCATGAAAACGTACATCACCCCAGCTTCTATTCCACTGATTCGCAAGAAGCTGAAACAGAGAAAAGTAAAAATCAGCATATGATCTTCACAAATCTTGTTGCTACAAAATTTAAATGTTATAAGTAGAAAATAGCAAGATACCCAATAGTCCTCTCCGGAAGCAGTTGTCCCCCATCCTATTAGTTTAACGGCATGACCTCCCATCACATCACCTGCAACGTGTTTGTAAACTCCAGATTTGTAATGAGCAAAATCCTGTAAATGGTGAAAAAAACCCTAATAATGTTAAGATCCGTATATTCTCTAATAGATAGATGACAAAAAAAAAGAAGTTATTTTCTAGCAACTGGTTGTAAAATGCAAAACACTGAAAGAACAAAGGTTGCGGCCAGATATACCTTTTACTGATTTTGTTGGAAGAATCATAATGATCAAATAAGTACATTATCTAACAGCAAAATAACAAGAAATGCCTCTTGCAACTGGTTGTAAAATTGCAAAACAATTGAAAGAACAAAGGTACTAACAAGATAATCCTTACTCATTTTCTTCGAGGCAGTGCAAATAAAGAATGAAATGCACAAGTGTGGAAAAAAAATTGAACTCTTTTTTATTTTTAGCTTCATCTTTTTGTTTAAAGGCAGACGGATCAGGTGCCCTGTTCTATAAAGCACTCCAACTTACAAGGTAGATTGACTGGGTCAGGAAGGAGTTACATTCTGGAACCAATCCGCCAGTGAAAAGAGAACTTGGGCTGGATAGGCAGGAGCAACAGGAACTAACTGCTAACTAGCCTTCTGAAGCTCTCTTGCTTGTTCCCAAAGAAAACACCAGTGTTGCCCCTTCTCCAACAGGTATGTTGCCTTATGCTTCCTGGAGTCAATACCCCTAGTAGAGCATAACAAAATATCCACTCAAACTATTTGAACAAGCTGCCCTTCATAATGCATAATAAATGGCTCTAGCTTTGCTTGCTTTCTTCATCAGCGCTCACCACAATGAATCACTCATCCTGCCTTTAAGATGGGGACAATCAAGATTCCTGTGGCTTTAACAACCAGCTGAACCCTACAGGCCCAGCATGTTACTAAAAGGCAGTTTGCATCACACAACTGACAGATGAGAGTAGCGCCCAACTAAATCAAACTGACATATAAGGGACCTTAAATATGCAATACTGGGCTTTTCCAATTTCTACTTTCAACAAGCCATACTTTAGGATGCCGGCCTAACAGCTTAAGTGGGCATATAAGGGTAATATGGAACGCCTAATGAAGCCACAGTAAAGATCAGGTGATCTCTAAATGTACTTCCTCAAACTTGATGTCAGGCTGCATTGTGAGAAAGAGCTCTTACTTGAAGAGGTGTGGGTGATTGGAAGGTGGAGTCTGCTTGTGTATTCTCAGGGGAAGGAGTTCTGCCATGGTACATATGAGAGTGGCTTGGTCGTCCACATTTGTGCACACCTCTTATGCACACTTCTCATTTGTATCATTAATTGTTAACTTTGATCAAAATCAATCATACGGATAAGAGGTGTGAAAATAACAATTTCCGTTTGCTTTGATTCAGTTCTAGTTATGTCTTGATACTGTCAGTTTTCTTTTGGTCTAATAGAATTCTCTGTTATACTTATCACGAAAAATAAAAATTCTCTTGTTATCACACTAAAAGAAAGAAAAGATGGAAGTAACAATGTTAAAAATCATGCCGACAGAAGTTGCAGCAAATTCAACTACAAAGTATGAAGCAAGAACTAATCTTTTACCTCATAAACGGTGAAGGAGACCTCAACTGGTCCATTCTTATAAACTTCTGTCATAATACTGTAGGGATCAGAGCTAATTCTATATGCACCAACACTATAGTGCTTTGAATCCCTCCATAGCTGGTTCTTATCTACACACTTCCTAACGCAGCTGGGAGTAGGATATGCAGGCTCACAGCCAGGGTGGGAACAGCCAATATTGTCAAAGTATGGGTCACACTGTGAGGCAGAAATTTTTTTCATTAGGCATACAACCACAAGGATCCAAAGCCAGTGGAAAAAAGAAACTTGGTCAGGCAAAATTCCACATGAAAAAAACTTAAACGCGTGCGCACAGAGAGAGAGAGAGAGAGAGAGTGATAGAGCCTACAGAATCATGGTAAGAAACAGAGGCAAAAACTTGTTACCTCTTCAGTGACAACACCGTGGTGGACAAAGTATCGCCAAGCATTAATTGGATACCCCCCATCACAACCACTTCCACACATAAACCCACAGCATGCTAATAGATCATTGACAGATAGAGATATATTCTGCAGTAAACACATATAGAAATTTACACCCCCAAAAAAGTAAACCATACTGAAATATCAAAACAAGGTATTATATATATATATAAAGGACAAGAAGTCAAGCTGTTTCCAATAAGAGTTTCGATCACCATGCCAAAATGGATGCAAAAACGATCAGTTAGTGATTCAACAGCACCAAACGCCCAACAAGAACCACAGTGACCCTGAAACATAAAAACCCAACAGTTTTGAAAAATTTCAGAATTTATTTATTCAAGGAGATATAATTGTGCAAGAAGTAAAAACAGAATTACCTGATCTTTAATAGTGAAATTTGGTCCAGCATTTTACATATTACAAAAGGAAACCATCAGGATTTCTGAAAGAATCTGTTGATGACAAAATACAAGAACCAACAAAGTAACTAACCTAGAATTCTTCCAATTGTATTACATTGTGGCCAAGCAATTCTCGCATCAAAACTACTTGGCAATTTAAAGGATTCTGGATGAGTTATAAGAGGGGTATTCCACAAATCCTTTTGAGGAGTTGGTTTGACTCCAAGAAGGTGCTTAAATTGCCCAACCTGTGCATAAGAAGAGTCATTGGCAAGTCATATACAAAAAATAAATTTGCATGTGTCATCATATATAAGAAAGTGGAAAACAATCTTAAAAATTAATCACAAAAACGTTCCTGACAGTTGAAGGCTTACAGTATAATTGGAGAATTGAGGATTCATGGCAGCTTCCCATCCAGCCTTAGGGTCCTCGTTTATCTGTTTAACTATTGACTCCTGCAATGGCCATATGAGAGCCAAAACTAAATCATTGTGAATTCCACCCAAAGCAAATAGAGTGGTACTTATTTACAAATAACTTGGTAAGTAGGCAGTTAGTTTATTTTGATAAGTTCCCAGACAAACATCTGAACATCTGTTCCAAGGACATTGGCAGTTGAAATATTTCCATTAATTTGGTAATAAAATGTTTATTACTAACCACAGAGAGAGAGAGAGAGAGAGTGTAAGGAAAGTACCTGAAGAATACGGGAGTTAAGTTTGATACTGGGAACTGGTTTGACAGCAATGACCTGCAAATAACATGGCTACGATGTTCACATAGTGATTTCAAAACTTCAAACATAAAGAAAAACCAAGTCATCTGAAAGCATAACCGTGATGAAAGACTTGGAAAAATACACGGCATGCTAGAATGTCCCATTCCAATATACGTGAGCTACTAAGAAGCCATCTCAGAGATACCAGAATACACAGGAGCAGAACTAGAATTTGAGATTTGGCGGGTAAAAATAAAATAAAAAATTGGAAGGTAAAAATTTGATTTTAAAGAATTATAGGAGTATTTTTTTAAAAATTTGGGGAAGACATGGTGGCTGGTGGAGGGGCCCTCAAGCCACCATGAATTTTCGCCCCTCAATACACCACTACCCAAGTAGGTGGGCCTTGCACCCAGGCAGCCAGGGACCTGCTCGAATACCCTGGACCTGTATCCCCCTCTCATTTCTTATCCGAATTCTCTGGAATTTGGGCAGTAAATCTTAGGGAATTGGATCCACATGCCATACAGACAGGCGTTTTCATGACTTAGCCTTCCCATAAAATCAAATCCCATTATTCCCCGTGGTTTTGTACCGTTACATAACTTATGATGTCCGTTTTAGCTTGCTCCTCTTTCTAGTTGAATTGTTGTTTGTGTAAGGTATTTTCGAATATGTATAGAAGAAAGCTACATAAAGAATTTCACCACTTCTTCTCCAAGTTGCAGATTATTATAATTCACAACAAATACCCATCAGAAAAGAACTTTCCAGAGAATAAATTGTTCAGTCAGAGGCCATGAACACGAACTTGGATCATTCTGTTCAAATGTACATCAAGCCTAGTTTGAAGCTCATATGATAATAAAATTAACAATACAGAAAAAACGATCACAAAAGTAAAATTAGTGTCATATGAAGAAATTTCTATAAGCATACGAGTCGGGGGGTCACAGAAAACACAAGTTCTTCGCACCCCGGCCCCTTCTTAAAAAAAAATTAATTAATTATAAAAAATAAAAAAAATAAAAAAGGAGTTCAAACGGCTGGAAAAGTTCAATCAGCCGGTGACCATTCCTCTTAAAGCAGAGTTCTTAATCACCCTTCTCCTTCCCTTGGCCAAAAAATTACCTAATAAAAGAAAAGGAAAGAGCCGAAATAAACTTGACCAACGATGCAGAGTGAACCTCCCTCTGCAGAAAATCATGAGATCCTCCGCATAACACAAGAGGGTGATTCTAGAGGATTCTCCCTTATCAGGCTTCGAACAGTCTAAGAGAAGGGTTACAGGATTCAAATGCTCTAGGTCCCGTAGTCTTGGAGCAGGTGAATCCTTCTGTTATAGAGTCCAAAATTCTATAAAATTCGGCCAGCCTAATAAACAGAATGGTTACCATCCTAGGAATTAGACCCATTTACTAAGAGCATATGAGTCCCACAATTTCTTTAAGCTTCGGACACCCTAATAACAGAATTCTCACGCATAACAGAGAATCCACGTTCTCATTCAATTTACTCGAAATCGGTCCGCTGGACAAGTTCTATGAAACAAAATAATTGGTCTAAATAAGAAACGAGATATGGGATCAAAAAATAAGAGAAAGACGGAGCAAAGTAAGAGAAAAGGAGTCGAGCATACGTACCAGGGGATGGAAGCCGGAAATGGCCACCAAGACTAAGAACGAGAACGCCAAATACGACATCGTTGTGGCAACTGCCCAGTATTCCGTCGATCGAGGTTGAAGAATGAGACGATAAGATGAGCTTGCGGTCGCAGGGTGCCAACTGACTAAATCGGTTGCTTCTCCAAATTTTGTTAAGACTTGAAGAAAACGACAGAATGACAGAATGACCAATAATTGTTGGTCAAGCATTCCAAGCAGCTTGATCAAATTTTACGCTTTTGGTTATTTTAATAAGCACCCATAAGAACTTCACTACTTTAACAATTTACTTTTATTATTTTATTTAAATATTATTTTTTAAATATTTGTTTTTTTTTTTAATTTTTATATTTTTGAATGTTTGTATTTTTTTAATAGTCTATTTTAAGAACTTTTGTCTTATTTTAAGAATATTTGTCTTATTTCTCTCTCTCTCTCTCTTCATCTTCTTTCTCTATTGTCAACCCATTTTGCAAATTAGCAAACTCATTATGCATAATACCAAAGGTTTAACAAGTATTAACATATGGGGAGTTTCCCCTCACACTTTTTGGCGGAAGAAAAAAACTTAATAATATTTGTTTAATCAATATTATTTGTTCGACCAGCTCTTCAGCTGGCTCACCCTTTAGGCCATCTTCTTTCCTACTGCCCACAACACCGATTGTTAGGGGCGCAGACCCTAAGGATCTTCTCAGGGAAATGTTGTAGCATTTCTGTTAGTATTTTGTTGGCTTAATTCGGTTCCAAAATACATAGACTACTATCCACAGACTCAAACACTGGTATAGAATGCTTAGAATCCAATCTCCACCGTTCACAATGAGGATTCACGTGTCATGAACATCCCTACAAAGTTTCAGCTCAATCGGACCACAAACGCCCATCGATCGGAGCTGTTGATCAAGGATGGACTGCATTTCCAGAATGCAAGTTTCACCTACTGCATGCCATGTCCGGACAGGCCTTCCCATGTCCGGACAGTAGTTTCAGAAACTCAGTTTCTGCTCTGCAAGGCCCTGTCCAGACAGCCCATTAACCTGTCCGGACACCCCGTAAGTTTTACACCCAAAACGTGATTTTAAGTATATCAGGTCTAGGGTTTTGTCGGGAGTATATATACATCTTTATAGAGAGATCACAAAATTCTACCCCAAGTTTCGTGAGAGGCTGTGCTTAGAGAGAAAATCTGTGTGAGCCTGATTATTCCTCTTAGAGGATTATTGTTAGTTTCATGGTGCTTGATTGAGAAGAGTCTGGTAAAGGAGAATCACGTTGAAGAAGATTGTGAGCAAGGAGACGAGTTGTAGGCTTGTCGATCTTACAAAGCCAAGGTCTTGCAAAGGGTTGTAAGTGTTCCTAGTGACTATAATCGCTGGATAATCTTTTGATAGTGATTTCCTGGGTTTTGCTGCCTCAGATAGGTTTTACTTTTAGACCATTTTCTAAAAAGTTTCATCTTCGTCACCAAAATATTTGTGTCTGATTGCTTTATTGCTTTACATATTTTTGGTGCTTGGATTGTTTGCATATTGATTAATATCTGTTAATTCCACATAAATTGGGGTTTTTTAGTCGTTAAGCATTTTTCAATTTCCTTGCTGCCACCTGTTCTCCTGCTATCTCCCCGACTCCTTCATCTTTTGGGAACTTCATCTTCAAGCGGTAAGTTGAAGTTGCAGCTTTTAACCTATTCAAGGCTGGCCGACCGATGATTGCGTTGCAGGCAGATGATCGGTCAACCACCAAGAAATCTACCATAACTGTTGCTTGTTTGGGGGCTGTTCTTACTGTAACAGGAAGATAAATCAATCACATAGTTTGGAATTGCTCTCCTGCAAATCCAACCAGTGGTGAACAAAAGGGCTTGATACTGTCCTGATTGATACCCAACTGCTTGAAAACTGACCAATATAAGATATCGGTCAAGCTTCCGTTATCTACTAGAATTCAGTGGATAGCATGATTAGCCACTGTCATCATCACTACTAACACATCATCATGGGGCATCGAAATCCCCTCCGTGTCTTCTTGTGAGAACATTAGAATCATAGGGTCCTTCTTTTGGACTTTTAAAGGCCTTTCAAGAAGGAGTACCTCTTCTATGTTTACTCTCCTCACGTGAGCTTTCTTCGCCGAGCTAGACTATCCTCCACTAGCTAATCCACCCAAAATTGTGTGGATCTCTCCAATCACAACTTGGTTCTGAGGATTTTGGTGGTCATCCCGATCTCTTCTTGGCTTGTCACGCTTTCTTCTTCAATCACACCCCCTTCCAGGGGCTTCATCATCCTACACTCGAGGCAAAGGCTGATCACTTTGAGGATGTTTGATTCGTTGTCTTTCTCCGGTCAAAAACTTCACCAACCTCCCATTCCTGATAAAGTTCTCGATCTCCATCCGCAGAGATATACAATCCTCGGTCAAATGACCATGATCGTTGTGATAGTCACATAACTTTTGGCTACTGTGTCTCTGCGGAGGAGTCTTCATTTTGGATGGCCATTTGAAATTGGGATCCCTTCTGACCTCCATGAACACCTCGGAGACAGTGGTGTTCAACGGAGTCCACCTCTGATCTATTAGTTGATTCTGCATGCGAAATGGCTCTACTTTCTTCTCCAAAGTTTTCGGGACCTTCTGCCCCTTTCTTTTTTTTTCCAGAAGAGTTCTTAAGCACTACCTTGCTACCACTGGCTACGCCTTGATCACCTTCAGCTTTGGACTTCATCAGAGCCCCAATGGTTTCCGCCTGATTGATAAACTTCTCGGCTTTATTCATGAACTGCCGAAGGGTTACCAACGTTGATTTCCTAGCAAACTCGGCCATCAATGGCCCTTTTCGTTTTGATTCTGTTCATCAAAGCTAAAAGCATTGTCTGTTCATTTAGGTTCTCTACTAACAACTTCTCCCGGTTGAACCTCAGCATGTAGTCCTTCAAAGACTCATTCTTTCCCTGCACAAGGGATAACATGTATGCAAGGTTTTTCTTCCTCTTACGGATAGCAAGAAATTGGCTTAAGAACTAGCGTCCGAGAGAATCAAAACTATCAATAGAATTAGAAGCCATCCTCCCGAACCACTCCTTGGCAATCCCCTTCAACGTCAAAGGGAAGGCTCGGCATGCAATCTCATCAGGGGTATCTGGAGAATAGGATGCACTCGGAAGCTCTCCATATGGTCAGCAGGATCTCCACACCCATCGTATTTGTCCACTCTGGGGACTTTGAATTTATTAGGGAGAAGATACCTCATTACTTGATCTGTGAAGGGCATATTAGTGTTCTGCATAAGATCTTCAGCTACCGAGTGATCCTCTCCATTCTGCATCAAAATAGCCATCTTGGCATATTTTTCTTTCAAGTCCTGGACCTCCTTATCGACCTCCTTATCCCTGCTGATTTCTTCGAGCTTGCCATGATGAGATCGGTCATGGTGAGACCGACTGTGATGGGATCGGCTGTGGCAAAATTTCTCACTACGAGATTGCTCAAGATGAAATTTCTCATGAAAAGATTTCTCAGAGTAAGAGTTCCTTCCAAGTTGCACAATCGTATCATAACTGCCATGAATGGAACTCTCATTATCATTGTGTCCCTTTGGTTGCTTTTCTCTGCGTATTGCTTCATGCCTGTCCTCCTGCTCCCGGTCAACCCTAGTAGGGAGACAAGAAGTAATGTCTTCATTCTGCTTTTTCATAGCATCCAGAGACTCGGTCATTCGCTTCATGAGATCTTCTAATGAAGTGATTCGAGCATATGGATCGTGGGATGTTCCCGAAGTATCAATTTGAACAATTGGATCAGGATGTGTATGGGTAGTCACCATATCGGATTTGTAAATAGTAAGAACTAATGAAAATCGAAGTTCCTACAGACAACGCCAAACTGTTGATGACAGTTTTCCAAGGAGTGATGTGGCACAATTCATGTGGAGGGTTGTGATGTTCGAGGATTCGCCGGACTACAAAATAACAAAGAATAGGATAAGAGCTGCCAGTGGTGTGCCGACGGGGGATAGCTCAGACGCCTAAGTCAGTAATCTGGTAAGAGAGTGTGTAAGCTCAATAAGAGTTCAAGCAAGAGAGAATTGATTATTCACTAAATGAGGTGGAGCTTCTCTTTTATAGGCGTTTGGCAACAGGTGCCTCGCTGGCATAGTAGGCCCTGCACTTCCCGAGGATTCACGTATGCCATGTTGATGGGGTGGATCGTGGATGGAGGGCACGTATGTGAATGACGTGGGTTCTCGAGTATTCCTCGGGAACACGTGTCTTGTTTAGGTATTGGGTTATTGTCTGAAAGACTAATACACCCTCGGTGGACTGATTTATTAGTCGGTTGGGCCAACTAATTCTCGGTCTGGGTCTGGTTCTTAGTGGGCTTACGCCTTGGACCAAGTTTGGAGGACTGTTGGACCTTATGTGGCCGATCCATGACCCAACATGAACAACTCAAGTCACTGTATAAAAGCATTGATGAGGCAGAAGCTCCAAACATATTGCATTATGAGATTATAGATACAGGGGTTCAATTAGAAGAGATGAGGCAATAGCTTAATTATGAAAAGAAAATAAGTAACAATCTTCAATTACAACTGCAAAAGACACAAGACTTAAACTCTGAGTTAATTTATGTTGAAATATTTTCAAAATAAATTAATATATATATATTATTTTGTGTCTTGGGAATATTTTAAATGGAAGGCTTTAAAGAGCATTGAATGAAGATTGTCCCACATTAGAAAGTGTTTGTTGGCATTTATAAGGCCCAACTTAAGTTATTAAATGAGATATGCTAGGGTACACCCTAGTGTATGTTATAGTACGGTGTCGGACGCACACGCGCGTGGGCTGTAGGGCGCTAGTGGCGCACTTGGCAAGAAGCATCAGAGCTTTGAGCAATATGATCATGACCATTCATTTTTGGATGGTCAAGATCGTTCGATCTAGAAGTTTGATCTAAACCATAAGATGCTTCTTAAGTAGATCCAATGGTTGGATCTACTAAACTGTTGATCTAACGATTGAGATTAAATAATTAATATACTTATTGAATCTAACGATCATATTTAACTGCCAGTTGGATTAGCGGTTTACAGCAGTTTAATTTTGAAATTCAAAACAACAGTTTATTTTCAAAATTTGAAATTATCTGATATGTTTTTAGAGATAATTGACTAATACAATTCTTTTTATATCCTTATCTGATTTTTGAAATTTGAACATATATATATATTTTTTTTGTTGTATTAAAATAGAAAATTTGACGGTATTTTTGTGTTTTAATTTCGTTTGTGCAGAACGCGTTAAAACAACATAAGTTTCTGAGCTCCATTATAACCTTTTTGCATATCAATTTTAGTGGGGACAAATATTTTCTTAATAGGAGCATTTTCGTTTTTTGTATTACCCCATTTTATAACAATTTATGCAGTGAGACCTCGAAGAAATGGTGGAGAGATTAAAAATAGGGAAATATCTGATATTTCCACTTCCAAAATGAATGGGGATAAGAACCCAGAAACACGGGAAGAACTGTGTAATTGTAAAGAACATAATAATTCAGAAGAAGTAGACTTGTTGAAGGACAATATCAGAGACTTGAATGGTGAAATAGACTTCTACAAGAAACACAAGGAAGAGTGGATATGCATATGAAACAGTTCACCTTGGAGGCTTGGACCATGAGCTTTTGAAGCAGGAAAACCATGATATCTCAAAGCCAAGTACACCAACAGATAACACAAAATGACACAAAATATTTGTCATTACCCAAAACGGCGCCGTTTTTATCTACTCAAAACGTAGCAGTTTTGGAAGCCCTCTACCATTTCCCCTAACCCTATCCACGCCCCTCTCTGTCACTCCATCTCCTCCTCTCTCTGTCACTCTCCTCTCATCTCCGCCTCTCACTCTCACTCGCAATCGCACAGCCCATCGAAGGTCGCACTCGGTCGTCTACTCCCAACGAGAACGAGGTATTCTTCGTCTGTGACTCTGTTTTTTGTTTGTAAAAAACAAATCAATTTTGTTGCTGATTATTCGACTTTATATGTCATGTAAAAGTCGATTAATCACCCCTCCTTGTTTGGTTCCCGAGAAAATGACGGAAAAAGACGATCAATAACCGAAATTTTGAGTTTTTTCTTTTCTTTTCGGTTGTTTGGGATTCTGGGCCTTGGTTTTTAATCTCTCTTTTTCTGTTATTTGTTGTTATATAGTTTGGGTCAAATGCGTATGTTCAGTTGAGTCCTATACGATTTAGTTTGGTTTAATCGAAGTGAAGGTTTCCGATTTCTGGTTGGTTGCTGAGAAATTATAGAATAAAGAGAAGAAGTTGATTCGATCCTTGGTTTCTCATCTGAAGGTTTTACATTTTCAGGGACCTGATCGAAATAAATCCTGTAATTCAATACAAAATTGTGGCCCAGCCCAAACTGAAATTACCGACCGTCACCGTAACCGACTTGTTGGTGACCGTACGAATTACGGTCGGTGAATTTACCGACGTCACCTACCGTGGCGGAGCGAAGCACGGAAGGTGCAAATTTCTAACCGTATTATCCGACTCTCACCCCTGGTTTACTCTTATCCGGATTTGGATAAGCTTTAAAATCTTTCACAGAGAGAAATGGATCCGAACACAGTGAAATCGACTCTGTCGAACTTAGCATTTGGGAATGTGATGGCAGCGGCTGCTCGTGATTACCAGAAGGTCTTTCTCTTAATTACTTCTTAGTTATTTCTTGATTGTGTATTTTTTAATCCTGAACAATACACGGGAAAAGGGAGGGAAACTGATTGTGTGTTTAGTTGTCCTGTGATCTGTTAATTGAATTTTGGTACCTTGTGTGTCAGTGATGGGTTTTTGGAATTTTTGCAAGGGTTTATACATCAGCTAATTGCAAGTGCTTTGAGTTGCTTTTGTTCTTGATATTATGAGCCCAAGGAAAAAAAAAAAAAACTAAAAGAATCCAAATGTTACTTCTTCTTTCACATGATTAGCCCCTTGCAGAAGTATGGTTGTTTTTCCTCTTCATTGGCTTTTGCTTTTCATGGTTTTATAACTCTTTTGGTTGAAGCAAGCTGAGGAGTAGTTGATTTAGGTGATATTAAATGATGAGTTTGCTTGGTAATAGGAGAATACTTTTCTCATTAGGTAGAAAGACTGATATGGGTGGGTATGTTGTTTAAGCAACTATATTTGAAGTTGTTATGTTTGATTATATCACTTTGCAACCCACATCGCCAATTGTTTTATTTCTCACGTGCTTATATGATGTTACAGGAATTGCTTTCTCAAGATAAGGCACAGGCGTCAAGTTCTATTAACCAGGAAGTCGACCTCGATGAGTTGATGGATGTAAGTTTGATAGTGCTTCTTGCATCCAGCATATTAATGCAAATGTTTCTACTTATAAAGGTGTTCTTCCGCTGGGTGACATTAGGATCCTGAACTCGAAAAGTTGCATGCCGATAGGATTGCGGCTCTCAAGGTTAGGCTTTTGATGTTTTTCCTAAATTTTCCTGGATGCATGATGGTATATATATTTGGAGTAAGCATTCTGTAATTAGTAAGTATTTATGATAGGGGTTTCTGTTTTTTAATAGAAAGAAGCTGAAAAGCGAGAAGCATTAGTGAAGCAAAGGCATGGAGAATACCGGGAGATTACTGAGGGAGATTTCTTGGGCGAAGTTACTAGTAGTGAAAAAGTTATATGTCAATTCTATCATCAGGAGTTCTATCGTTGCAAGTAAAGCATTTAGTCTTATCCTCCTCTCTCTATCTCTCTGTCTCTTCAAGTAGACACCCATGTGCACACACCTAATATCTGAATTGCAAAGTTTTCGGTTTCATGGAAAATGGTTCATGTCAAATGGATCTCTTTAGGATAATGGATAAGCATTTGAAGTCCCTTGCACCAAGACATCTTGATGCAAAGTTCATCAAACTGGATGCAGAGGTTGGTATGCATTGTTTTTTTCTGTTCATATGATTCAATAGAGAACTCATTAGTTATTTACTCAAGTTTATATGATTGCGGCATTGGGATTTGGGGATCTATTTATATGCAAAAGTTGACCCTTTAAAGAAATCAAGACGCAAAATAAGATACATGACTTGAATTGAAATGCAGAATGCACCCTTCTTCGTTGCCAAACTAGGAGTCAAGACTTTGCCTTGTGTCATATTGTTCAGGTGAGGGCATTTCTGTTGTTTTTCATTTTAACTATTAAAGAGGCATATCAGTACGGTGCCATCTGGCTCTTCGATGATGAACAATTGGTGGAATTTGCCTGTCTCAACGATTAGCCAAAGTCTCACAGTGCTGATAGGCCTTAATTATTGTTTTGATGACGGTCAGATTTGTTTGAGTTGTTGCATTAAATTATCATTGTCACAATTTTTTCTTTCAGAAAAGGAATTGCAGTAGATAGGCTGGTTGGGTTTCAAGATCTGGGAGGAAAAGATGATTTCACTACAAAGGCGCTTGAGGTCCTACTAATAAAGAAAGGTAACTCTTTTGTCCCGCGTGTTTTGCGTTGCTTAACTCGTGACAACTCCCTCAACTATCATTATACAGGTATTATAAGTGAGAAGAAAGAAGTTGCAGATGATGAAGATGATAAATATGATGAAAATAGGTACAGGACAGTGAGATCCTCTTCCATTCCTGATTCTGATTCCGAGTGAAGATGGAACAATTGGAGGTTGCTTGATTCTCATTTTAGGCAGGCCATTTGGGTGAGATGCTTTTAAATGCATGCTTTTGTTTGTTATGGTCACTGCTAAATTAATGCGAATTTATCCCTACACATTCCTTTTGCACAAGTGATTACTAGACAGGAACCCGAGGCATTTACATGGATTGTTGAGTGTCAACATATTGCCGGATTCGAAACTTAATACTTCGTTACCCATCTACTCAATAGCAGATTTGGCTTTGGTGTTGGTAAAATAACTGCAGGATATTTTTTTGAGCGGTCAAGATTTAATCTCTCCTTTTCATGAAAAACTTGAAATTAAATATGGGATCTTGAAAAAACTAAAAGAAATCTTACGTATTTTTTAACAGAATCTTGGACAAATCTGAGACAGCACATTTTTTTTTTTAAAAAAATTGAATAGAAGAAAAGAGGCTACATGGAAGGATCTTTACCGCTCTTGATCCGAATGGAAGAGAGAATAGGAGATCTTATAGAATTGCTTCCAAAAATAAGGTTGGAAGCGGCCTAGCTAAAGTATGTTTACGGGAATTAGCAATCTAGTTCAAAGCAAACCAAATTTGAAAGAAAGAGCACATTTGTTTGATGAAATATTGGTTGTTTGAAAGTCCTCCCATACTGAAACAAGTTCAAAGTGTATACTACCTAAACTGAAGTAAATTTGGATTAGGTTATTCTAATTATTTTTGTTTTGAGCCTTTTTCTGAGGTTAGCGCTTAAGGGATGATAACCGTGAAATTTACCTTGACGCTGCTTTGACTGCTTTGGCGACCTTTTGGGTATCGAGCTACCGTAGTAGGTCCTCTGCTAAAAATTCAAAGAAAAAAGAAATCGCAATATGTGTTTTTAGTTCCTTCTTTTTGAACTTTTTTTATTTCATAAGAAATTGGCTTTCAAAATAAGAGAAAAATACCGCACAGGTGTTTATCAGGGGTCCAAATTGCTAAATATGGAATCCATATAGAGAAACTCTTGATAAATTTTATTCAATGAAAAAAGATTATTAAAAACTACTACCTGTATAGGTATAGACTAGGAGTTTGTTTGGGATTGTATTTGAGAAACATGGCTTTTTAGGAAAAAAAAAAAATTAAAAAAAGAACTTTTGGGCAAAAGTTTCGTTTTTAAGTTTTTATCAAAAGTTTTTTTTTTAATTTTTTTTTGGCCATTTTTAGGTTTTTTGGACCCATAAAAGCGCTTTTAAATTTTTTACCAAATGAGCATTTTTTTCTTTAAACGGATTTTTTTAGTGTTAAAAGTACTTTTAGACTTTTCAAACGCAATCCTAAGCAGGCAAGAACGTGATTGAGACTGCGTTTGAGAAATAGAGTTTTTAAGTAAAAAAAAAGAAGGTTTTTTTGGTAAAAACTTTATTTTTAAACGTTCTTAGAGCCTGTTTGGGTGTGCGTTTGAGATGTGTAAAAGTGCGTACGTAATTTTAGCAAAAGCTTAAAAATAAAAATTTTACTAAAAAAAACCTTTTTTTTACACTTAAAAACTATATTTCTAAAACGCAAACATGCTCAATGCCTTAACAGTTAACACAACACTCGGATGCATTATCCAAAGTTCCGAAACTGGCAAAAACAAGCATCAACGTCTATCTATATAAAAATGCAGTTCAGGTTTTCAATACACATCTGTTCAAAAAACACCAAATCAAGTAAAATTTCGCAAGGTCTAGGTCATAATTCCCAAGGTCCAGGTCATTTTGCATGCCATTTTATCAATTTTTATACCACTTTTGCCCTCACTCTGAATTGTTAAACCAAGCTGACCCATTTCACTATACTCACCACATATAAAGGCACGGTTAAATAAGAGGGAAAAAAAACATAAACATCAAAAAGTCTTCTTCTGCGCCCTCCTTCAACAAATCGCAGGCCTCACATTCTTCAAAACTGTGGTGTTTTTTAACAAATGCTTTGATCTGAAGAAGGAAGATCACATTAGAATCCGACCTAATTAACCAAAATATAAAATCCTATCCAAAGTTGTCAAGGAGCATGTTTTCTTTTAGTTTGGCCAAAATTTTAAATGAAAATTCGTTTTTACAAACAACCTGATCCAATCTTGCATTGTTCTGAGAATTGAAATTCCTTAGAATTTGTAATTAATCAACTATTATATGTTGAAGACATGTAGCACCACTGTTTAGATTTAGATTTTCTAAAACAATAGTCATTAATTTAGTGGGTCTTTCAGCTTGTATAGATTTGGTTGCTGTAGAATCCTCTTGATCTCACATTATCTTGATGAGCGTCCCTCTTCTTCTTGGAATTTCTAGCGAGACTCAAAAGATAAGCATTGAAATATTAAAGCACAAGGAAGGGAGGTATAGAACAGAGGCTATAAGAGTAATCTCTTGGTACAATATATCATGATGAATACAAAGGATTATGAAACTTTAATCATGAGTACTTAATCACACCTATCCATAATTAACACCTAGTTCCTTTTAATTTTCCTGAAATTTCACCTCCTACGACATCTAATTATGATCATGGTTAATTTCTTAGTACCATCCATTCAAACTTGTCCCCATTCGTGTCACCTAGAAGAATCTCTTTAGTCAAATTAAAGTTGTTTAATTTGGATAATGGTGTACCCAAGATCAATCCCTCCGGAAGTGGGCCCTCAGGCCCGAGGTAAAGCCAATGAGGCTCATTTGGCGGACGACACTGCAAGTGACCTACGTCCAATTGGGCCCCCAGAGAGCCCACCAACTCGATACGTGCAAATTGACTTGCTTCCTTAACACAAAAGGCATGTAGAGCCTCACATAGCCGCCTGACAACCTCACTTCAATCACTTCTCAAATTCTCGGCAGAATATCATACAACACCTCATGAGTTATGCCTTACCTCCCTACAATAGTAGCAAGTTGCATTTTATTTGACATCGTGACCTTGCCATAACCGTATCACAATGGAAGGCAAAACACGACCTGAGATGTCATTTGTAAGAATTAGTGACCAAACACCACGCCTAGTCAAAGCGCTGCCCAATAGCATAGGGACACTTGGCAAGGCACATGATGTCAAGAAAAAGAGTTATTGAATGTATGAAACTTTTCTATTCATTATATCCCAATACATAAATCTTTTAAGTTTACCATTTTTCTTGTAATGCTCCAACAATTAATTAATCAAAATAATTAACTAAGAGTGTTATTCATATTGCATTTATACCAATGAACTTGTAATTAGCTGGATTCACTACACAGATTACTAACTATCCAAGTAAACTATAGCAAAAAGTGAAAAAGAATTATATTAGACAAACTAATAATATCTTCAAATGCGATTGATTATTATCAATACGAACTCAAAACTTCAAAATAAATAATACTATAAAATTAACAACTTCTATCTAATTATGCAAACCTGACAATAGAAGCTCTTTGCTTGGCACTATCATTCCAGCGAAAATGCTCAACCCTAAAGTCTAGCGAACCTACAAATCTGCGAAACACTAAGGTGTCACTACAAGAAATCTGATCATTAGGGGCGACTTCTTTTGGACGCTAAAAGTCCAAAAATGGACGTTGTTGATCAACAGCGTCGACGCTGATGAGTTGGACGCTAATGGTCCGATGCTGATGATCAACTGTTGATCATTAGTGTCGCCTTGGAAGTGGATGCTAATGATGACCTTTTACCGTCCACTATGTTGACGCTAAAACTCTTGTATGTTGGCCACTATATCGAGCTAGAACGGAAGCTGAGTGGACGCTAGTGCTCCACTATCAGTGTCCAATTTGAGTGGACGCTGATAGTGCAACCATCAACATCCACTTTCGTTTGGACGCTGATGGTTGCACTATCAATATCCACTAAAGTGGACACTAATGTGTCTGACAAGCTAAAAAAAATAAGGCAACGTAAGCGTCCAAATGAAAGTGGACGCTGATGGTTGCACCATCAACGTCCACTTTAGTTTGGACGCTGATGGTTGCACCATCAACGTCTACTTTAGTTTGTACGCTGATGGTTGCACCATCAGTGTCCACTTAATGTGCTTGGAAAGGTAGTACATGAGTAAGTCTATGACTTAGTAAGTAAATTATCACATACTTGGTCATGCAATGAACCTCAGGTAACAATTCACATTCCTCAAATTTTGGTAACCAAGAATGTTATGAGTTTTGCAAAATGATACGTGCTGCCTCCATTATTATGTCAATAGGGAATAAGTGATTTATTTTTAAAGTAGAGTAAGCATACTCCCAGTAATAAGTCGCTTTATATTTTAATGTAGTAGATCATGCATAATAGGTAACTAAATCAAATACTCAATAGTCATAACTATCCTCCGTATGATCAATTTGATCCCTTAACTCTTTCTCGATAGGGTTGGTGTTGTTTTGAGTGACCTGTAGTACAACATCAGTGCCCCGAATATTGCTGGATACCGTCCATACTAGCAACCCAGCCGAGTTCGACTTCGGGTAGCCTACGCCGCTAATGACGTTCGTTTATAGTGACACCAATCAAACATGATTGTGCTAGTCACACTATAAACAATTAGATCCAAGGTCAAATATAAATATAAACATAAATTATGAGTGCACAAGCGAATGGTTATTAATTGCCTAATAACCGCTAATCGTAGAATCGCTTTTGGAGACAATTGACAAAAATTCCTAACTGCCTATGGCAGTACGATTAGTGATTTTAAGGGTATGTGGAGGCGTTAGTAATCGCCAACTACCTACCCATATATATAATTAAACGACTTTTTTAATAATGTTTAAAATATGCCCTAAATAATACAAAAACCATTTAAATAGGTCCTAAAAAGAGACCCAAGGTAGGTACAAAACACCAAAATATGCCCAAAAGGCCCATAACTATAAAGCAGTTATGCAGTGCGGTTTTAGATTTAAATAATTGCTAATCGGAGGTTACTTCAAAATCGTTAACCGCCTAAAACGGCGTTGTTGCGATTACTAAAATTTGATAACCGCCTTGTAGACATCTTGCTGAAATCAAAAGATCTTTCATCCTCCTTTGCTGAAAAGAAAAATTGTTCTTCCCATTGTACTTCTCGATTTCGTATTTGGTGCTCATCATATTTACCGCAATTGTCAATTTGAATACTGAACCTTAGTTTTGATACCACTTGTTATGCAAAATACCACAATTACGATAAATAAGACAAGTCAATTGCACACAATAACGTCCCCAAGATGTAGCTCAATCGGTTAGGACCATGCCGCATAAAGCTGAGGTCACTAGTTAGAATCCCCCTCCTCCCTCTTGTACGGAAATGTCAAAAAAAAAAAAAAAAATTGCACACAATAACACCAAGATTTGTGTGGTTTTAAGTCACCACAACTTGATTTTGTCTTAATTACATTTAGACAAAGTTATTAGAATGCCTCAGCCTTATCTTCCAAATAACTAGTAATTATTGATCGATAATTAAGGATATTTGTTGAATTTTTGATTTTGCTTGTTGATGAATTAATAACTTTAGATATTTATCAATGAAGTTATTGTATCAAAATTAATGACCCCTCATGTGCTCCTTTGTTTGAATATTTGTACAAAAGTAAATAGAAAAATATGAAAATTAAAATTAAAATCAAAATATACCAACTACTGATCGATCCTACTCTTATTCAATTTTCACAAACCTTTTAGACTATTAGATTTTAGTTAGGGTTAATTGTAAGGTGTCCCTCCTAATTGGGAAACCCTAGTTTTGATTTGAACGGTCAAGCCATGTAGTTTCACAGGTTTTCCAATGTGGTCTAATTAAACTTGTGTCTGTCCGTTAAAGTAGAAAGAAAATGTGCTTTGTGTTTCATGACAAATTTAATGATGATTTAATGAGTTTGATAATATAAATATTATCTAAATTACGAGCAAATTAAATCTCTTAGAGAGAAAATCATACAATTTTAGGATCAACAATTGGAGAATTTTTAATTTTCCCTCCAATATTGGAAGGGGATCAGATCCGTATCTAATATATATTAATTTGTTTGTTTATTTTAGGGTAAAGTCCACTTAACTTCGTCAAACTACCACCACAATGATAATCTACCCCCTAAACTATCAATTACGACAATTTACCCCTCAAACTACCAAAACAATGACAATGTACCCCCACAATGCTAGCAAAATGACGAAATTATCCTTATAGAATTTTCAATAAGACAAAAATACCCTTCAAATTTTGAAAAAAAATTAAAAATTTAGTATTTTTGTTTTTATTTAGTAAGAGTAATTTTATCATTTTTTTTTAAAAAAAAAAATTTGGGGTACATTGTCATTGTTTTGGTAGTTTGGGGAGTAAATTGTTGCAATTGACAGTTTGTGGGTAAATTGTCATTTGAGTGGTAGTTTGAAAAGGTTAAGTGGACTTTACCCTTTATTTTATGAGAGAGAGAAAGAAACAAATTAGGGGAAACTTCACTAAGGACCCCCAAACTTCCACCGGTTTTGAAATACCCCCCCCTAAACTTTAAAATCTCTCAATTTAGTCCCCTGAACTTTCAATTGCTTTCAATTTGGATCATTTCGTCATATTTTAAACGTCACATGACGTTTATACCCCTGACTTTTGTATAAAATTCAAACTTCTAAAACGTTTTTTCATTTTTAAAAAAACAAAAATCATGGATATTTTGGTCTTTTTTTTGAATTTTTAACGGCTAAAATTAACGAAAGGGTCCAAATTGAGAGTAATTGAAAGTTCAGGGAACTAAATTGAGAGATTTTAAAGATCAGGGTGGGTATTTAAAAACGGATGGAAGTTTGGGGGTCCTTAGTGAAGTTTTCCCAAGAAATTAAGCTCTGACCACATATATAATTAAGTCAGACGTATTGCTCCAGCCATTGTCATATTGGTGACGGAATTAATATATATATATTAGGTTAATCTGAGCATGTAATTATTTTCAACATGTAATTATTAATCTGTGATTTAATTTTTTTTTTTTAATATTTATCTATGTTCACATATATAGTTAAAATTCTTATGTATAAAACAAAATCAAACAAAATAATAAGCGTATTACATGAAATATAGTTTAAATTTAAGATTAAAAAAAAAAATGCATACAGTTATATTAATTCTAGATAAATCAAATATAATTTTTTAAAACAAATAATCGTCTATGTTTATAGTACTTGCTAGGAAAATGTAAGTGCTTTTCAACAATAGGAATGGAACACGACTTAAGGGATTTAAAAGCCTTCATAGAACTTCGCAACCACTAACCCAATTAGAAAATGAAGAAAAAAAATTGCAACCACTTTGTGATCACATTGCTCCTAACCACCGTGCACCCACAATGCAATCCAAGTCAATAATTTCCGTCCTTTTCAAAAGGATTTGAAAGCAAAGGATTTCAGAATTATTTTCTCATCCAAGTCTAATAATATATACTATATTTGCATCACCCCCAAAGGCTTAAGATGACAACTTTGATAGTATTATAATTCAAAGTGATGATCTTTATTGTACAAAAGTATGGTGTTTATATACACAACTTAACCTAGCCAGTACAAAATCTCTTGTATAATTAAAGTTGCATTATATTTTCTATATTCTGAAAATATGTTTCCTTGTTGTGCACGTCTTTGGAGGCCAATGAATCTTTCGTTCTTGAATTAATCTGATTGTGAGCTGTATGATTAAGAGAGGGTTCTTGAGATGCTATCATAAGAGGTCTCAAGATTCTCTGAAACTTTCCCTCTTGGTTTTGTGTTTT
>NC_081542.1:17956375-17961623 GCF_901000735.1 Corylus avellana
ACTAGTATATCTTTTGAAACTAATTTCTCAAGTTCGTTCTCTCTTGTGTTCTTTCGTTCTTGCAGTGCTTTGTCTCGCCCTTTCTCTCTCTGCTTTGAGTAAACACTCTCAGAAAGAAGAAAGACCGAGTAGAAAGCGGAAGAATGAAGAATATGTGGAAGAGAAGGGAGATGAGTGGTGAAATTGTTAAGGGAAAGAGCTCTATTTATAGGAAAAATCAAATACTATTCTACCTTCCATTTACAATTTTACCATCATTTTACTATTCCACCTACCAAATACTATTATACCTACCATTAACTATTCTACATTCCATTTACAATTCTACCCTCCTTTTACTATACCAATACTATTATATCTACCATTAACTATTCTACCTACCAATAATATTCTTCCTACCATTTACTATCCTATTATTTCACCAATTACCATTATCTAATTACCACTCTTTGTAACACCATAAATTTCTCAAGAATTAAAATCATTGGCTAAAAATGAATATTAAAATAACATAATTATCAAAATAATCTATTTAAATAACTTTGCAAAATTCTGGGGGCGCTACAAGCTTAAAAGTGATAAAAAAGTTGTTTGATTCGAAATGGGTTTTCTGCCCAGCAGAGAACGTTCACACCCTTCTAGCCGAACGTTCGTGGTCAAGACTGAACGTTCGATGGCCATGCAGAAAATCTGTTTTGAACATGTTTAGGTCTATGACTTGTTTTAACTTTGATTTAGAACTAATAATAGATATTTTCACAGATTTGGAGAGTGTGAAATATCTGGAGGAATATTTAGAGGAACAATACGATCCGGGTGAGTACAAACTCACATGAATACTTGTTATTATTTTTCCCGCATTGCACGACTACTCCTAGTTAATAGAACCTGACACCTGTGCCTTATCGTGAGAAAGCAATTCCTATAACATCGTATAAGCACGTGAGAAATAAAGCAATTGGCGATGTGGGTTGCAAAGTGATATAACCAAACATAACAAATTCAAATATAGTTGCTTAAACAACATACCCACCCATATCAGTCTTTCTAACTCATGAGAAAAGTATTCTCCTATTACCAAGCAAACCCATCATTTAATATCACCTAAACCAACTACTCCTCAGCTTGGTTCAACCAAAAGAGTTATAAAACCGTGAAAAGCAAAAGCCAATGAAGAAGAAAAACAACCATACTTCTGCAGAGGGCTAATCATGTGAAAGAAGAAGTAACATTTGGATTCTTTTAGTTTTTTTCCTTGGGCTCATAATATCAAGAACAAAAGCAACTCAAAGCACTTGCGATTAGCTAATGTATAAAGCCTTGCGAAAATTCTAAAAACCCACCTCTAACACAGAAGGTACCAAAATTAAATTAACAGATCATAGAACAAATAAATACACAATCAGTTCCCCTCCCTTTTTTCCTTGTATTGTTTAGGAAAAAAAAACAATACAATCAAGAAATAACTAAGAAGTAATTAAGAGAAAGACCTTCTGATAATCACGAGCAGCCGTTGCCATCACATTCCCAAATGCTAAGTTCAATGGAGTCAATTTCATTGTGTTCGGATCCATTTCTCACTTTGAAACAAGGAGAATGGACTCCAAGTGGAAACAAAGATTGCTCTTTCAAGGAGTTTTATGAGCATCATTTCCCTATGTTTAAGGGGTACCTCCAAAAGATAAAGGGACGGGGCCAAGAGAGAGGGCTTTAGAAATATTTTTTAAAGCCTAAAATATGGAATTATCAACAATAATAAAAACCATTAAAAATCTTCCTATACTAGAGGGCTTCATGTTATCAGAGGATTTTGAAGGTTGATTATAAATTTTCTTACGTATATGGTCGTGTATAAAATCCAATAGGCATTTTCTCAAAGAGGTCAGCATCCTACAGCCCCGAAACTTTTGAGATGATTCAAATTCCTCAGCACACAGTCCAACAATTTAGCACAAATATCGGGAAGGACATCGCCAATATATTTACCAATTTTTTATTCTTTTAATTATTTAATTAAAACAATCAAAACAAATTATCGAATTGTTCTTGATAAAGTGAAAGTGAGCATAAAAAATAAGTGATAGAATATCATTGTAATACCGTACTGAATTATTGTAAAGGATATTACGTTTCAAAAATTGATAAACACACCTTCCGCAATTGAGCTTGTTAGTCCAATCAAGTAGCTCTTACTCAATTTCGCCCAAATTTAGCTCTTCAACAAATGTATCGTAATTCTTGTCCCTATGCTGCGTTATCAATTGTATAAAACTTGATCTTTCACGGGAATTGAAGAACGCTGGATAGAAAAGCTGAAAGAAACTGTAATCCTTCATGTCCTCTAAATCCTCCAACTTCACCATGTCGGTAAAAATTTTAGAAAAAAATAAAACCATACCCTTCGGTAAACCCTGAAATATATGCAAGTCATCGTACAAATTGTTTTGCAGTGTTTTGGACACCAGTCGACTGAACTGCAGTGTATCTAATACTATCCATTCCCTTAGTTGAATATCATTTTTCACGTGAATCGGATCTAGAGCAATTGACATCTTTAGATTGTGACCGATCTTAATACTTTTCGAGATATTTCCACAGTAATAGCGTCCAAGGTGAAAGCTACGGAGCTTGTGAGCTATTTGGCGGAAGAGTAGTTTTCCATCGTCGCCAAATCTAGTAACGTTGTTATTTTTGCAACAATACTTAATGACATCCCAACACCATAAAATTTTTTAACGTATTGCCATTGATCAAATGTCATGATTTTTGTACATTTTAAGGAATTATGATTTTTAAAAAGTGCAAATGTCAAAGAATATCAAAGCAGAAATTCCAATAAAATAGAACCACAGAATTTCCGGGGACTTTTAAGGTATTAAAAAGTTTTGGATTGCTATGATTTTTAGATATGTTGTGGGCTCTTGAATGAAGAAAATTTTAAGTCAAATTTCATATGATTTGGAGTTAAATTAAAAGTGTTATGATTTTTCTAAGCTTTAAAGGTCAAGGTGTCAAACAGTTAAAGGGATTCAAAATGTATGAAATTTTTGAGTTGGTTTGTGATACCATTTGGTCATGATTTTTGAATATGTTGTGGGCCTTTGAATGAAGAAAATTTCAAGTCAATTTTTGCATCATTTGGAGTTAAATTGAAAAAGTTATTTTTTTTTTAAGCTCGTAAAATTAAGTTGTAGTCTGTTAAACACCTCCCCTCCTTATACACTATTTACTTCATTTTTTCAAAACAAAAAAAAATCAATATCAAAGAATTTTCATTTTGAATCGAAGAGCATATGACCATTACAAAAAAAAAAAAAAAAAACAAATTTTTGAAAAAAATATACCTGTTTGAAAAGGACACGTATTCAAACAGGGTTTTTAATTTTTTAAAAACCCTGTTTTTATAATGTCATTATAAATTAAAGGGCAGAGTTTTTTTTATTTTCCTTCTCTCTACAACCTCTCTCCCTTCTCTTTTTCTTTTCTCTCATCCATTCTTCTGAGCGTCATTTCTCTCCACCATTTCATCTATTTACTTCATATCTCGCCATCACCGTCCATCGAATTTCTGTCCTTTTTTGCGGCCAAACTCTTTCATTTGTTACCTCAATTTAATTTCCTAATTTTCTTGGTCACACACCTTAAAAAAAAAAAAAAAAAAAAAAAAAACTGGGTCTCTGATTCTAGATCATTTGTTTATAAGTATTCTGAGAATTCTCGTGGTCTGTTAGCACATTATATTTGTTTTTCCTTTTCTTTTGCAAACTTTCGAGATGATTCAATTTTCTCAGCACACAATCCAACAATTTGGCACAAATATCGGGAAATACATCGTCAATATATTTATCAATTTTTGATTATTTTAATTATTTAATTAAAACAATCAAAAACAAATTACCGGATTGTTCTCGTTGAAGTGAAAGTGAGCATTCTGAATAAGTGATGGAATCTAGTTGTACTACCGAACTAAATTATTGTAAGGGATACTGCATTTCAAAAATCGATAAACACACATTCCGTGAATGAGCTTGTTAGTCCAATCACATAACCCATACTCAGTTTTGCTCGAATTTAGTTCTTCAACAAATGTATCGTAATTCTTGTCCATGTATTGCGTTATCAATTGTATAAAACTTGATCTTTCACGGGAATTGAAGAACGCTAGATGGAAAAGCTGAAAGAAACTGTAATTCATCACGTCCTCTAAATCCTTAGAGTTCACCATATCGGTAAAAATTTAAAAAAAATAAAAAATAAAACCATATCCTTCGGTAAACGCTAAAGTCTACTCAAGTCATCGAAAAAGTTGTTTTGCAATGTTTTGGATACCAACCGACTGAACTGCAGTGTATCAAGCATTATCCCTTCCCTCAGTTGAGTGTCATTTTTTTCGTGAATCAGATCTAAAGCAAATGTCATGTTTAGATAGTGACCGATCCTGATACTTTTTGAGATATTTTCACAGTAATAACTTCCAAGGTAAAAGCTACGGAGCTTGTGAGCTATTTGGCAGAAGAGTAGTTTTTCGTCCTTGCCAAATCCCATAACTTTGTTATTTTTGCAATGGTACTTAATGGCATCCCAACAGCAAAAACGTTTTTGAACATATTACCATTGATCAAATGTCATGACTTTTGTACACTTTAAGGAGTTCCAAATATCACAGCAGAAATTTCAATACAATAGAACCACATAATTTTAGGGGACTTTTAATGTATTAAAAAGTTTTGGATTGCTATGATTTTTGGATATATTGTGAGCTCTTGAATGAAGAAAATTTTAAATCAAATTTTGTGTCATTTGGAGTTAAATTAAAAAGAGTTATGATTTTTTTAAACTTGAAATGTCAAGGTGTCAAACAGTTAAAGGGACTCAAAATATATGAAATTTTTTAGTAGGTTAATTATTCCATTTGGTCACTTTTTTTGGATATGTTGTGGGCCTTTAAATGAAGAAAATTTTAAGTCAATTTTTGCGTCATTTGGAATTAAATTGAAAAAGTTATTTTTTTTTTAAGCTTGAAAAGTTAAGTTGTAGTATGTTAAATACCACCCCTCCTTATATATTATTCATTTCATCTTTTCAAAAAAATCAACATCAAAGAATTTTCATTTTGAATCGAAGGGAATCTCAGTAAATGACATAATTTTGAATCGAACAAGTCAAAGAGTTATGAACTTGTATGAAGGGATCTCGATACCTGTGCAGATCCAGAGACGGACCCAAGGGGACCGGTTGGGGCCCTGGT
>NC_081542.1:17962063-17963332 GCF_901000735.1 Corylus avellana
AAATAAAAAATGATCGGTCCCCCAAAATTTTTTTTTAGATCCACTTGAACTTTCTTGCCCCCTACTTCATCAAAAAAAAAAAAAAAGGTTTAAGGATTAAAAATGTTTTTTAAGGCGTAAATTACGCGTCCCCTTCCCCCAAGAAGATCCTCTGCCTCACTAAAAAAAAACTCACGCATACACGAAAAAAATGAACTTTCTCTTCCAGACTTGAGGGGTGTGTTTGACAATAGAACGAGCCGTTACTGTAGCTAGAACGGTATTGTTCCAGCTACAGTAACAATCAGAAAATAGTACATTAGACCTGAAAAGCAATCCCCCTTTCTTTGATAAAAATCACATCCCCTCTCTTCCCAATAACCCTATAGTAAAACAAACCCATATAACCTAACCACTCCCTAACTCCACTTATTTTCAACGAAAAAAAAATTTCTAAAGCTTCTTCTTCTTGGCTTCTCCTAGATTTTTGAAAAAATCCCCATTTTCATTCTCTCAAATTCCTTCTTCTTCCTTTGTACGCAAACCCAGACACAGCCACCTTCGAACCATATTTCTTCCCCAAACCCCTTCCATTTTTCATTTCGTCACACACCCACAGAGCATTTCTCTATTGACCCCTCTCTCGTCCGTGAGCGAGGATCAATGCAGTGCAGATCTACACACCACCCTCTTTTCTTTTCTTTTTCGTTGAAAATAAGTGGAGTTAGGGGGTGATTAGGTTAGATGAGTTTGTTTTACTGCAGGGTTATTGGGAAGAGAGGGGGATGTGATTTTTGTCGAAGGGAGGAGGATTGCTTTTCAGGTCTAGTGTATTATTTTCTGACCGTTACTGTAGTTGGAACAGTACCGTTCCAGCTACAATAACGGCCCGTTCCACTGGCAAACACACCTGAGACTTCCTCCCCTTTCCTTCACAGCTTCACAACTAACACCAGTCACCACCAAGTGAGAGACCGATAGTGTGAGGGAGTGAGATGTAGAGATTGAGAGAGAGCTGCTGGCTAGTTAGAAGAAGAAGAAGAAGAAGAAGAAGTGGGATTCTGGCCATATGTGTTAGTGAGGTAAAATTCTTATCATTTTCTTGTAAATTTCGTTATACTTGTCGGATTAGAAGCTATAAATTGTGAAAATTTGTGAGACTTTGGGTTGGGTTTGAAAATTAGGGTTCATGTGATTTTGGGGATTTTGCTATATTTTTGAAATATTTAGTTTCTCTTTGAGTTTTTGTTCTACCCATTGAATTTGAAGTTTGAAATCATAATGATTTGG
>NC_081542.1:17963432-17969455 GCF_901000735.1 Corylus avellana
GTTGGAACAGTACCGTTCCAACTACAGTAACGGCCGGTTCTGTTGGCAAACACACCCCTCAAGTCTAGAAGAGAAAGTTCATTTTTTTTTGTGTATGCATGAGTTTTTTTTTTAGTAAGGCAGAGGATGTTCTTGGGGGAAGGGGACGCGTAATTTACGCCTTAAAAAACATTTTTAATCCTTAATTTTTTTTTAAATTTTTTATGAAGTAGGGGGCAAGAAAGTTCAAGCGGATCTAAAAAAAAAATTCGGGGACCGATCATTTTTTTTTGTCATTTTGGCAATTGTCACCGGGGACCCAAATAATTTTTTTTTTTTTTGAAGTGGGGGGACCAGGGCCCCAGCTGGTCCCCTTGGGTCCGTCTCAAGATCTGCACAGGTAGGACTTTCATTTCGAGATCCCTTCGTACAAGTTCATAACTCTTTGACCTGTTCGATTCAAAATGATATCGTTTACTGAGATGCCATTCGATTCAAAATGAAAATTCTTTGACGTTGATTTTTTTGAAAAAATGAAGTGAATAATATATAAGGAGGGGTGGTGTTTAACATACTACAACTTAACTTTTCAAGCTTTAAAAAAAAAAAAAAAAATCAATTTAACTCCAGATGAAGTGAAAATTGACTTAAAATTTTTTTCATTCAAAGGCCCACGACATATCTAAAAATCGTGACCAAATGGAATCATTAACCTACTCAAAAATTTCATATATTTTGAGTCCCTTTAACTGTTTGACACCTTGACATTTCGAGCTTAGAAAAATCACAACTCTTTTTAATTTAACTCCAAATGACACAAAATTTGACTTAAAATTTTCTTCGTTCAAGAGCTCACAATATATCCAAAAATCATAGCAATCCAAAACTTTTTAATTCCTTAAAAGTCCCCTGAAATTATGTGGTTCTATTTTAATGAAATTTTTGCTTTGACATTTGGAACTCCTTAAAGTGTACAAAAGTCATGACATTTGATCAATGGCAATATGTTCAAAAATGTTTTTGCTGTTGGGATGTCATTAAGTACCATTGCAAAAATAACAAAGTTACGGGATTTGGCGATGACGAAAAACTACTCTTCTGCCAAATAGCTCACAAGCTCCGTAGCTTTTACCTTGAAAGTTATTACTGTAGAAATATCTAAAAAACTATCAGGATCGGTCACTATCTAAACATGACATTTGCTTTAGATCCGATTCACGGGAAAAATGACACTCAATTGAGGGAAGGGATAATGTTCGATACACTGCAGTTCAGTCGATTGGTATCCAAAACATTTCAAAACAATTTGTACGATGACTTGAGTTTTATTTTTTTCTGAAATTTTTACCGACATGATGAACTCTGAGGATTTAGAGGACTTAATGGATTACAGTTTCTTTTAGCTTTTCCATCAAGCGTTCTTCAATTCCCGTGAAAGATCAAGTTTTATACAATTGATAACGCAGTACATGGACAAGCATTAAGATACATTTGTTGAAGAACTAAATCTAGGCGAAATTGAGTATGAGTTACGTGATTGGATTAACAAGCTCATTCACGGAAGGTGTGTTTATCAATTTTTGAAACGCAGTATTCCTTACAATAATTTAGTACGGTAGTACAACTAGATTCCATCACTTATTCGGAATGCTCACTTTCACTTCAACGAGAACAATCTAGTCATTTGTTTTTGATTGTTTTAATTAAATAATTAAAAGAATAAAAAATTGATAAATATATTGATGATGTATTTCCCGATATTTGTGCTAAATTGTCGGATTGCATGCTGAGAAAATTAAATGATCTAGAAAGTTTTTAAAAGAAAAGGAAAAACAAAAATAATGTGCTAATAGACCACGAGAATTCTCAGAATACCCATAAACAAATGATCTAGAATCAGATACCCAGTTTCTTTTTCTTTTTTTTTTTTTTTTAGGTGTGTGACCAGGAAAATTAGGAAAATAAATTGAGGTAAGAAATGAAAGAGTTTGGCCGCAAAAAAGGACAAAAATTTGACGGGCGGTGATGGCGAGATATGAAGTGAATAGATGAAATGGTGGAGAGAAATGACGCTCAGAAGAATGGATGAGAGAAAAGAAAAAAAGAAGGGAGAGAGGTTGTAGAGAGAAGGAAAAGAAAAAAGCTCTACCCTTTAATATATAACGACATTATAAATTAAAAAACTCCGTCCTTTAATTTATAATGACACTAAAAAAACATGGTTTTTATAAATTAAAAACCCTGTTTGAATACATGTTCTTTTCAAACAGCTATATTTTTTTCAAAAATTTGTTTTCTTTTTTGTAATGGTCATATGCCTTTCGATTCAAAATGAAAATTCTTTGATATTGATTTTTTTTTGAAAAAATGAAGTGAATAGTATATAAGGAGGGGTGGTGTTTAACAGACTACAACTTAACTTTACGAGTTTAAAAAAAAAAAAAAAAAAAACTTTTTCAATTTAACTCCAAATGACACAAAAATTGACTTGAAATTTTTTTCATTCAAAGGCCCACAACATATCCAAAAATCATGACCAAATGGTATCACTAACCAACTCAAAAATCTCATACACTTTGAGTCCCTTTAACTGTTTGACACCTTGACCTTTCAAGCTTAGAAAAATCATAACACTTTTAATTTAACTCCAAATCATACGAAATTTGACTTAAAATTTTCTTCATTCAAGAGCCTACAATATATCCAAAAATCATGGCAATTCAAAACTTTTTAATACCTTAAAAGTCCCCTAAAATTCTGTGGTTCTATTTTATTGGAATTTCTGCTTTGACATGCTTTGACATTTGCACTTTTTAAAAATCATAACTCCTTAAAATGTACAAAAATCATGACATTTGATCAATAGCAATACGTTCAAAAATTTTATGGTGTTGGGATGTCATTAAGTACCGTTGCAAAAATAACAACGTTACTAGATTTGGCAACGATGGAAAACTCCTCCGCCAAATAGCTCACAAGCTCCGTAGCTTTCACCTTGGACGCTATTACTGTGGAAATATCTCAAAAAGTATAAGGATCGGTCACTATCTAAAGATGACAATTGCTCTAGATCCGATTCACGTGAAAAATTATACTCAACTAAGGGAAGGGATAATATTGGATACATTGCATTTCAGTCGACTGGTGTCTAAAACACTGCAAAACAATTTGTATGATGACATGAGTAGACTTCAGCGTTTACCCAAGGGTATGGTTTTATTTTTTTCTGAAATTTTTACCATAAGGTGAAGTCAAAGGATTTAGAGGACATGAAGGATTACAGTTTCTTTTAGCTTTTCTATCCAGCATTCTTCAATTCCCGTGAAAGATTAAGTTTTATACAATTGATATGCAGTATAGGGACAAGAATTACAATACATTTGTTGAAGAACTAAATCTGAGCGAAATTGAGTATGAGCTACTTGATTTGACTAACAAGCTCAATCGCGGAAGGTGTGTTTATTGATTTTTGAAACGTAGTATCCCTTACAATAATTCAGTACGGTAGTACAACGATATTCCATCACTTATTTGGAATGCTCACTTTCACTTCATCGAGAACAATTCGGTAATTTGTTTTTGATTGTTTTAATTAAATAATTAAAAGAATAAAAAATTGATAAATATATTGGTGATGTCCTTCCCGATATTTGTGCTAAATTGTTGGACTGCGTGCTGAGGAATTTGAATCATCTCAAAAGTTTCGGAGTCTATAAGATGGCTGACCTCTTTGAGAAAATGCCTATGGGATTTTATACACGACCATATATGTAAGAAAATTTATAATCAACCTTCAAAATCCTTTGATAACATGAAGCCCTCTACTATAGGAAGATTTTTAATGGTTTTGTTATTGTTGATAATTCCATATTTTAGGCTTTAAAAAATATTTATGAAGCCCTCTTTCTTGGCCCCGCCCCTTTATCTTTCGGAGGTACTCCTTAAACACAGGGAAATGATACTCATAAAACTCCTTGAAAGAGCAATCTTTGTTTCTACTTGGAGTCCATTCTCCTTCGTTTCAAAGTGAGAAATGGATCCGAACACAGTGAAATTGACTCCGTCGAACTTAGCATTTGAGAATGTGATGGCAGCGGCTGCTCGTGATTATTAGAAGGTCTTTCTATTAATTACTTCTTAGTTATTTCTTGATTGTGTTGTTTTTTTTCCTGAACAATACAAGGGAAAAGGGAGGGGAACTGATTATGTATTTATTTGTCGAGTGATCTGTTAATTGAATTTTGGTACCTTCTGTGTCAGTGGTGGGTTTTTGGAATTTTCGCAAGGCTTTAGACATTAGCTAATCGCAAGTGCTTTGAGTTGCTTTTGTTCTTGATATTATGAGCCCAAGGAAAAAAAAAACTAAAAACTAAAAAACTAAAAAACTAAAAACTAAAAACTAAAAGAATCCAAATGTTACTTCTTTTTTCACATGATTAGCCCCTGCAGAAGTATGGTTGTTTTTCCTCTTCATTGGCTTTTGCTTTTCACAGTTTTATAACTCTTTTGGTTGAAGCAAGCTGAGGAGTAGTTGGTTTAGGTGATATTAAATGATGGGTTTGCTTGGTAATAGGAGAATACTTTTCTCATGAGTTAGAAAGACTGATATGGGTGGGTATGTTGTTTAAGCAACCATATTTGAAGTTGTTATGTTTGGTTATATCACTTTGCTACCCACATCGCCAATTGCTTTATTTCTCACGTACTTATATGATGTTACAGGAATTGCTTTCTCACGATAAGGCACAGGTGTCAGGTGCTATTAACTAGGAGTAGTCGTGCAATGCAGGAAAAATAATAACAAATATTCATGTGAGTTTGTACTTACCCGGATCGTATTATTCCTCTAAATATTCCTCCAGATGTTTCACACTCTCCAAATCTGTGAAAATACCTATCATTAGTTCTAAATCAAAGTTAAAACAAGTCATGGACCTAAACATGTTCAAAACAGATTTTCTACATGGCCATCGAACGTTCAGTCTTGACCACGAACATTCGGCCAGAAGGGTGCGAACATTCTCTGCTGGGCAAAAAACCCATTTCGAATCAAACAACTTTTTTATCACTTCTAAGCTAGTCCTAAGGCCACATCAAGATCTCTAACATACTCCCAGCCCATAATAACATGTTCATGCAAAAGAAAATATGTCCAACGAAAATAAAACGTTAACCCAAGACTAAAACCTAAAACAACAATATAAGCCCAAAATCTAGCAACCAATCTATGGAAAACACTTACTAGCATAACAACTAGGTTAATAACAGGTCAAGTTAAGAAGGTTACCTCTCTAGAATAAGGCCTCTAAAGAAAGCCTTCCTTATTCTTCTCAAAACTCACAAAGCATTCAAACATAGTTTCGCTAGGGGTCAGAGGGGGAAATGAGGCTTAGAAGAGTGTGAGAGTGGGTATTTATAGGGTTAGAAAAGCTGAGGGCGCTATTGTGACACATTTGCAAGTTAGTGAACATTTGGTTGTCCTGGGGCGAACGTTCAGTGTACTATTGCACAGTGGTTCTAGGGTTGCAGGTCGAACGCTTGGTCATTACCTAGTGGGTCAATATTTGGTCAATGAACGTTCGGTGTACTATTACCCAATGGTTCTAGGGTTGCAAAGCAAACATTCAGTGGTCCCCTCTGCGAACATTCGATAAGAACCCCACAAATTCCAAAATCTTACCCCCAACAAACTCTAATGAACCGAGCAATCTTGCTAACCCTTCAACTAGGCTAAACACAGTATAGTAATTACTCAAGGCACTATACTGTGAGTGCTACCAGAAGTTAGGGAGTATATCTTGGCAGATGCCTCCTAACCCAATCTTAATCGTTGAGATCTTTGATGTTTGGAGCATCGACTTCATGGGACCTTCCCCAAACTCCTATTTACATCCTTGTCGCAGTCAATTATGTTTCTAAGTGGGTGGGAGTCATAGAGGGTGTTTGGCAAACCCCTTCGCACTGTTCACCAACCCACGACACTGTAGCTTGGAATGGGCGCCGAAGACAGTCTGAAGAAAAGCAAACTGCTGCATGCTGACAGT
>NC_081542.1:17969475-17970502 GCF_901000735.1 Corylus avellana
TACTCCCAGCCCATAATAATATGTTCATGCAAAAGAAAATATGTCCAACGAAAATAAAACGTTAACCCAAGACTAAAACCTAAAACAACAACATATGCCCAAAATCTAGCAACCAATCTATGGAAAACACTTACTAGCATAACAACTAGGTAAATAACAAGTCAAGTTAAGAAGGTTACCTTTCTAGAATAAGGCCTCTAAAGAAAGCCTTCCTTATTCTTCTTAAAACTCACAAATCACTCAAACATAGTTTCGCTAGGGGTCAGAGGGGGAAATGAGGCTTAGAAGAGTGTGGGAGTTATAGGGTTTGAAAAGCTGAGGGCACTATTGTGACACATTTGCAAGTAAGCGAACGTTTGGTTGTCCCGGGGTGAAAGTTCAATGTACTATTGCACAGTGGTTCTAGGGTTGCAGGTCAAACGCTTGGTCATTACCTAGTAGGTCAATATTTGGTCAATGAATGTTCGGTGGTCTCCCCCCCTGGGGTGAACGTTCGGTGTACTATTACCCAATGGCTCTAGGGTTGCAAAGTAAACGTTCAATGGTCCCCCCTGCGAACACTCGATAAGAACCCCAAAAATTCCAAAATCTTACTCCCAACAAACTCTAATGAACCGAGCAATCTTGCTAACCCTTCAACTAGGCTAAACACAGTATAGTAATTACTCGGGGCACTATACTGTGAGCGCTGCCAGAAGTTAGGGAGTATATCTTGGCCAAATATGATGCCTCCTAACCCAATCTTAATCGTTGAGATCTTTGATGTTTGGAGCATCGACTTCATGAGCTTCCCCAAACTCCTATGGCAATCTTTACATCCTCGGCACAGTCAATTATGTTTTTAAGTGGGTGGAAGTCATAGCTTGCAAGACCAATGATCACAAAGTTGTGGTTCAATTTTTGAAAGACAATATCTTTGCTCACTTTGGTACTCCTCACACTATCATTAGCGATGGAGGAAAGCATTTTTGCAACTGGGTTTTTGAACATTTAATGAAGAAATATACTATAACCCACAAAGTTGCAA
>NC_081542.1:17970545-18137012 GCF_901000735.1 Corylus avellana
AGCATATTGGGCCACAAAACGGCTTAATTTCAATCTCAACAAGGTGGTTCTCATAGGAGCTCCAACTCGATGAATTGGATGAAATCCAGAATGATGCTTATGATTGTGCTAAGTTGTATGTTGAACGAATAAAGAAGGTTCATAACCAAAACATCTTGAGAAAATCCTTTGCACCTAGCCAGAAAGTCCTTCTTTACAATTCTCGTATGCATTTATTCTCATGTAAGCTTAAATCTCGATGGTTTGGACCCTTTATAGTTTGTATTGTTTCTGCCCGTGGGGCCATTGAGATTGACGATCTCAAGAACGGTAATGTGTTCAAGGTGAATGGCCAACGTTTGAAACCATTCTTGGAGCTGAGAAAGCCAGAAATTGAAGAGATACTTCTGGAGGATCCTGTCTATCAGGACTGATTGTCATCCACTGTTTTGTGTCTGGCTAAAGAAGGTAAACTTAGCGCTCGTGGGAGGCATCTCATTCCATTCCATCCCATGTCATTTTATTTTATTTCAAGAAAAAAGAAAAAAAAAAAGAGGGGTAGATAGGAATGTTAAAACTTTCAAGGTAAGGTTGGTTGCAAAAGGTTTTACTAAAAAAATAAGGGATCGATTATAAGGAAACCTTTTTACCAGTAGCCATGCTTAAGGGTTGCATTGGCCCTTCCACAACCTCCACCGGCTCTTTGTTTTTTGTGTTTCCTTTATAGGCATAAAATATATTTATTTGGGAATGAGGTATCATCTTGTACAACATGACATGGTGTTGCCACCTATGAATCTTTTTGGATAGAAAGCCAACGGAAATATTAATTTGAAAAACACAGAGTTACCTTGGGAGTTAATTTTCGAAATTGGAAGCTTAAGGATTAAAATGAAATGGACCGAAAAGACAGGTATTAGTATAAATTTTCATATGTTTTTATACTCTTATCATGCTATCCAATAAACGGAGAATTCAGTATACTTGGTTAGTAAATCTTTTGGGGGTTGTTATATATATGCTGTGTCTAACGACCTTTGAAATGCTTGTGAGCAGTACTGTAATTTCCTATTTGTAATTCAAATTATCAAAATAGAACACTAATGAGCACTCTCTAAAGCAATCAGGCTGAAGCCAAACATACATTAGTTTAACAACCAAATATCAAGATCCTACACCTACATACTTCACCCATATAAAGTTCAACTATAATCAAAAGAAGGTGAGTCGTTCAAGATACTATAAAAGAAAAGAAAAAATACAATCAAAAGAAATTATCCAATTTTAAAATAGAATGATTTCTTTTAGGAACGGGAATTTCTGCCTTGCACAAACTTAATTTACAATGTATACATACTGCAAACCGCATGTGTTCGTGCGTAGTTAAGATTCAATAAATGCACTAAAAACAAGAGAAAAACGGAACATAGTGCACAGAGACGCAAACATAAATACTCTCTCTCATTGCAGTACAACTGTAAACCTTAACAAGCTATCCCGTTTAAAAGACCGGGATCTGACAGTGTCCTATATTATATATGAGTCCTTTGGAGTGGAGACCTACACCTACCAATATCCAGATAAGTACTGTACAGACCAATCGTAAAATCTTACCAAAATGGCCCACAGAGAGAAATCCTATAACGTTCACAAGTAGACCCCATTGCCATTGCTATAAACACCATCAGGCAAAGCATTGGTGGCCTTAGTTGCAATTCCATTTTGGTATGCTTTGATTTTTGCGGTATGATTGCCTACTCCATTTGGTATATTCCTTTGGATTCCATTGCCTAGAAAGACAGCATCCAACTCCCCGCATGCTGCTGCTATGAGTCCTAAATTTGATATGAGAAAGATATCATTTCAGAACAACTTTGATTAGGATTAGAAAACTAACAAGCAAAACAATATTTGTAGTAAATGCACAAAATGTTCAGGAAGAATATAAGGATAATCTCTTTACTAGTTTTCACATAGAATCGTGAAATTGTCAACATATATAAACCTGTTATAAAGCTAGGAGTAGTGCCACAGATTTAGTTCAGCCAAGGTATTGCAGGTTAATATCAAGCTGGAGCTTGTGCTTTGGCCAAGCAAAACCAGAAAGTAGTGAAACATTCTCTTTAGCGTTAACACCCCTTAGTAAATTCTATGCAGCTTACACGTGATCCTAGCTAGATAAATGCATTAGAAGCAAGAATAGCAACTGTCAAGAATCCCAACCAAAAAATTAAGTGCACGTACTTGATATCAGTGTATACATCAGATGAATTTCATTTAACAACTATATGACCGAACAATGGATAATTTAGCATGGGCGAGACAGGTACCTAAAAATAAAGGAGAAGGTTTTCCTGGCCTTGATTTAAATTCAGGATGAAATTGAACACCAATAAAGTATGGATGATTTGGTAGCTCGATAATCTGTAACATCAGTATACCAAATATTAACATAGAGGCACGACAAATGTACAAACACTACAGTTAAAAGGTATATAGAAGATCAATAACCTCCATGCGTCGACCGGTTTCATCTTTGCCAGCAAAAGAGAGGCCAGCTTTTTCAAGGCATGCTACCATATCAGGATTCACCTGCATGATAAAGAATTATTCCCTGCCAAATTAAGTAGCTTGTTAAAAGAAAATTATGTACATGTTAATCCTACAAACCTCATATCTATGCCGGTGTCTCTCATCAATGACGCTTTTACTTCCATATCTGACATTAATGCATGGCATGAAGGGTTAGTCAACCTGGCACCTTTCATTCAGCAAACTAGCCATCTATAATTAAACTCACAACTTCTAAATCTTCTCATCTCATTCCCAGTAGAAATATATATGTAACTGGTGAATTTTTCCATCAGTACACAAAGCACATATATTAAATTAATAAATCATAATACTCTTTAAGAAAAATTTAAAGATTTTTATTTTTTTTCCTTTTATTTTATTACAAACATCCATTTAAACAAGTCAAACATTATACCAAATTTTCTTTGGTTACCTACGGGCTCACCAGTCTCTCATTACTAGTTAGCTTTATTTATATATATGTAGACATGCACATCTCTTTTCTAAAAGCAATACTTACAATTTTGCAGATTTGCTGTTCATAACCTGGAAATATGTCCTCCTTGATCCAAGGCGCATGGTGCCTCCCATATGTGTTTTTGAGCCCTGCTCATGATACCAAGATCAGAAATGGTATACACACACAACACATGTTTAGTTCATAGTTTTAATCACCAAATTAAAGGCTGAATCTCTCTCTCTATCTCTCTCTCTCATATATTTGACAATGTTCTCTTATTAGCCCAACATTTGCAATGAATCAGGCTTAAACCTTATTTCTACATCTTCTTTAAAAGCATAAAACAATTTTCTGTCATCAAATAAAGCTCGAAAGGCACAGAATATAAACCTCAGGCATAAATATAACACATGGATTCCGGGTATTGGGATCAAATTCAGTGCTATTAGCATCCTGCAGACCAATAACAGATCGTGCAAACTCAATGACGGCAATTTGCATTCCTAAACAAATGCCAAGAAAGGGAATCCTGTTTTCTCGAGCATACTTTGCTGCAAGAATTTTCCCTTGCACTCCTCTGTCACCAAACCCTCCTGGAACAAGAATACCATCTGCACCCTGAAGATAAAAAGTCTAGTCAGAGATTAAACAGAGGAAGTTACCACAACTTAAGAAGGGAGACACCTGGAACTTGTTTAAAGTAGTATCAGCCGGTTAATCCAAGGCCATTAAAGAAACAAACCTTCAACAACTTCCAAGCTGCTTTATAAGCATCAGGATTCTGCGACAAGAATTTTGTGTCATGTAGTGATATAACATAAAAATTAACAACATATAAAATGTTTGAACAGAAAATTAAAAGTAACCTCTTTTGCAGTTGCATCTTCAAGGTCGGAAGCTGGAACCCAATCTACAAAGAGTTTCTTGCGGTTGAAAACGGAAGCATGCACAAGAGCCTGTAGAGAGATTACATCTTATATAGCCACAACATATATATATATATATATATATATATATATGTGCATTACTTGAATATTGCGTTGTCTTATCACATGAACTTAAGACATTGATTAACATAAGTAGTTAAGCCAGCACAGTAAAATTATTCTGGCATGACTGTTACAATTTATTTAATTATTTTCAAATTCAAATATCACCAGAATAAAGAACAAAATGACTGACATGACAACCAAAACTATGTACCAATTTGGACTATATACTTTCCAAGAATCAGTCTTATTAATTAATTTCCTAAAATTACTCTTACAGCTTCATTTTCATTTGGTAGAGAGTTATTTCGTTTACATAATTATGACTGTGAACCTGATCCACATATTCATTCTCCTAGAGTGGAACCTTTTTGTGAAAAATAATCCTTAAAGTCAATAAATTCAAGCGAATTACAAGAAGTGGAAAGCACAGGTGGAAAAGTACACTGGAAGAAAAGTGAAGTAATTAAGATCAGATAATGGATTAGAGTACAGAGACGACACTGAATTCTTGGAGTTTTGTATAGTAACGTAATGTGTTCTTTGAGATTCTCTTGACTTTATATCATATAGTTTATAGCAGAATTCAGTCAGTAAAGGAACTAGATTCGTCAATAACTGGCGCCCTCTTAACCTACTGTGACCCAGATGCTGCAGATGATCAAGATATCCTAATCCCATGATTAACAAAATATAACAACGCCAGCATAGATTGAAATACCATCTCATGTTATCCCAACTTTCCAAGACATGATTTAAATGTAAGTTGTAGTTAAAATCTAGGACGACAATTTAGAAATTAAATGGACCCCAGCTGCAAATGTGTTTAGCAACTATCTCTAATAACTACATTATCAAGTATCAACACATGAAACTTCCAGCTGAAATAGTGATTTAGAGTTAAGAAGTGATAGATAATTGCACCTTCAGTACCGAGAGATAGGAATCTGAAAGGCCTGTATACTTCCCAACCATCGCAATATGGACCTGTCAAGTAGTTGACACATAGAAATCAAGTGCTGCCAAGAAGTAAAAGGAGTTCTTGAATGCTCGTAGACTAACCGGCTCATGCAACTTGTCACAGATTGCAGCCCTAGAAGTCCATTCCTCCAATGCAGGCTGCCCAGCTTTACTGCCATTGTGGACAACATTGCATAAGGATGCTAGATACTAAAAATGATCATGCCTGTACATAGCTCCAAATTTATAATAATTAAGAACTGAGCTCATCAGACAAACCCCATAAGGTTCAGCACTTTCAAGATTGCTTCATGGGCCTTCTGATCCTAATTCAGAAGAAAAACATACCCACATTGTAAGAAATGGCAACTATATATTCGGTAGTTAAATTCCAAGAAATGCTGAACTACTACTTACTCTTAAAAGCAAAGGAATATGCCAGATGTTGGGTACATCATAGAGAGTGATAATATTTTCTTCCTGGAAAAACATGTGATTTCAATAAAATAGAATATTGAAAAACAGATAAATATGCACATAAAAACTGTCCTTGTTAAAATACCGTGACATGGCAAAACTGAGAGAGTTTCACTTTTACGTTCTGGTCAAGTGCCTGTCAACACATTCAATTCAATACCTTGAGCAAAACTGATAAACTAAAAACACAAACATAGAATAAGAGTGTGTTTGAGTGAGTGTATGAGAGAGAAAGAGAGAGTGAGAGACCATTGTACTGCGACAAGCTAAGATATGTGGTGTCAAACCCAGGCCTCTTAGTCCCCGAACACTGTGCTGGGTTGGTTTTGTTTTCTGAACATTATAACATAATTCACATTGTTTATTAAACTGACCAAGTAATTTTTTTTTTTTCTTTTTCTGACAAACGTAAAAGATGCACACCGACACTAAATCATATGCCATATAGGATGTGCACCAACGTGCAATTCGTATGTTACCTGTTCACCAACAACATTTAAAACGGGCACAAGGCTGACATGAATCAAGCAAAAGTTCCCTGTCCCTAAAGTGAGAAGTATTCATCAAAAAGAAGTCATTTAATTATAAGATCTAAAAGATCAGGCTAGACAATTTTGGCATATGAAGTTGCATATGCAATATCCTTACCTACACGGTATGAGAATTGCCCTAATGCCTCAATAAATGGCATGGATTCAATGTCTCCTGCATCATGGCAAGCTGTTATAACCCTTGAAAAGCAGAGAAAAAGCTCGTGCTCCCACAGGTCAAGTACACAGTTGTTAGAGTACGTACCTATAGTTCCACCCAATTCTATGACACAAACATCGGCTGGACCTGCCTTCCCATCCACTGGTATCATTGCCACACGCTCAATCCACTCTTGAATGGCATCTGTGATGTGAGGGACGACCTACAGAACAGAGGAATACACATAATACATGTACGTTAGGTCAGGAGCAATATAATAATAATTAAAAAATGGATTTAATAGTAGGGGAAAGAAAAAAACCTGCACAGTTTTCCCCAGATAATCTCCCCTTCTCTCCTTATCAATAACGGACTGCCATACAAGAAAAACGGAGAAGTAATAGCTTCAGTGGTTGAGTTTTAGTAGGGTAGTTTATGATACTCAGAATCTCTAGTAGCAAGCAACATATAATGTACATATGGAGATGTGCATTTTAACCAACTTGCCTGGTAAATCTTTCCAGTAGTAATATTATTATCGCTTGTCAACTTGATATCAAGGAACCGCTCATAATTCCCAAGGTCCAGGTCCACCTTTGAACACAAAAGAAAATCATGTTACATCTCCCAGTCCCATGCTTTTCGAAACCTTGACCGTTTAGCCCTGATATACACTTTTGTTTTATCTTCTGTTCAAAATAGCACGCTTAGCTAATATTCCAATAATTATTTGTAAAGAAAATATAGGATAGCGATGCTTTTATATGTCATTGCTGTTAATCAAAAACAAGCATGAAGTTCATCCAGTGAAGTGCACTCCAATTTAGTGGAACAACCAAATCGCCTACTTAAAAAGTGATTACATTTCTTCATCGTCATACAATCCATTTATAGCAGAAAGGGCTTCCAAGACTTTAGACCCCATCAGAGAGAGTGTTTTGAAGAAAGTAAGAATATTATTGACACAGCTTACATACAACGAAAGTAACGGATAAAGAAGACAAAAATGAGTTTTTTATACCTCGCCGCCATCATCTAACACATAAACTTCCCCGTGCTCAAAAGGGGACATTGTTCCAGCATCGGTGTTCAAGTAAGGATCTGAATTACAAAAGAAAAACGGAGCCGACGCCTATATTAAAATCTTAAAGAAGAAAAGAAAAACAGACAAGGTAACCATATCAAAGAGTTTTAAGAGAAGAAGATGCCCAGAAATGAAACATAACGATGTATTTGTGGGATATTGCCAGTTTCCGCTCCATTAGAGAAGCCCAGAGAAACAAACAAGTGAAAGATTCATGAATTGAATGAAGAAAACTAAATGGAATCTTAACAAACTTATAAGAGAGATTTGTATGAACAGGACGTGTACATTTTGAATCCTATCTCTTCTTTTGACTGGAAAAGTAATACAAAAATTAGAAGCTCTCGGAAGAAATTTAAGGACAAGATACTGAGTTTATTCCAAAAGGTAAAAAATTGACGATGAAGTTTCAAGAAATTTATTACAGAAAAAAAGGGGAAATGAAGCTATTTTGCCGAGGAAAAAAAATATATAGAGAGGAAAGCGGAAGAGTATATCCGCTTTTATGAACTAAACAAAAAAGGCACGGCTGAGCTGTTCTTGAACTAAAAGATTAGAAAAAGAAACAACAGTGGTGATGCAGAAATGGAAAGATTCAAAGAAGAAGCAGAGACCAATTTTGATGGAAGTAATGCGAAGTCCACAGGCCTTGAGAAGCAGACCGATACTGCTGGCGGTGACCCCTTTCCCGAGACCGCTAACTACTCCACCCGTTACCAATACGTACTTCATTTTTCGTTTTCTTTCCTTGTCTTAGATTGCACCTACGCCAAATAAAAATAAAAAATAAAATAAAAAAAACAACCATTTATCATGAGAGAACAGAACAGAAGAGAACAGAAGAGAACAGAGCAGAACAGAACAGAACAGAACAGAGCAGGCATTTCGTATCATTAACAACTACAGACACGAAAATAAGGAAGAAGAAAATGATGGGAACCTTGGTTATGGTGTTTAACTTAAACCAGTCACCCAACTGAAGTGGTTCTAGAGCAAAAGCAAAGCAAAATCTGGTATGTCTATCTTATTCGACTCCTCGAATACTCTCTCGTCGTCCGACAGCAAAAGGTGGCAAGGTGCAAAGAGCATGAGAAACAAAAACACTAACAGACTAACTAAAAAAGGAGTCTGATAGCAAAGAAAGAAACGGATGAAAGTGAGAATGGCAGAAATCAAAGGACTGAGTTTGAAATTGCTCGGTCTCAGTCCCCTTTTATATACACTGCCAATGCCATCCCCCAGCCCAAAATATCACCCAATAGAAGAAATATATTAATAAAACACAAATGTAAAAAGAAATCTAAGGTATATGTAATGTCTGTATTAAATAATAAAATAAATAAATAACGCCTCGAATTGAAGGCCAACGGCCAATTACCTGGCTGACCTCACTTGGGGCAGGGCATCCTCGGGGTCGGGGCATTAACTTCCCTTTCTGTTTTCTGTTTTTTTTTTTTTTTTTTGGGGGGGGGGGCTGACCGAGAGGCGAGGGCAGTAACGGATAAACGGAGCGAAGACAAAACCATTAACATCCAAAAAAACCCACAGCAAGCGGATGAGTTTTGAGATTTTCACCAACTTTATTAATTATTATATACTTGTATTTTGGTTCGGTTCTTTTATCCATTTTATTAGTATTAATAAAAGAAGATAAACCTATAACATAGTAAAACTAAATTATCCAATACTACTTGAATTTTTTATGACCAACCTAATTTATAGATATATACTTTATTATATATGTAAATCTATCTTATCAGTTGGGATCAACTAATAATACTTTACCTTATCCTTCAGAGATTGGACTTTTAGCTACTACATTTAGGGTATGTGCTAGAAAAAAACTACAAGATATATTTTTTAATAGTTTTTTTTTTTTTTTTTGGCAATTAGGTGAAATCAGTGAATGCAGTATAATAATATGCACCAACACATATGAAGGGAAGTGTGGTTGCAAGGTGGTACCGCCACATGTTTTGCTCTAATAACTATTATAAATTTAACCTATTATATAATTTAGACCTATAGTTATTCCTTTTTCCTTTCTCTTTTCATTGCTACATAATTTTTTTTTTTTTTTTTGACATGTCCGCAAAAGAGGGGGGAGGAGAATTCGAACTAATGACCTCCGCTTCATTAGGCATGGTTCCAGCCAATTGAACTACCTCTTGGAGACTTTTTTCCATTACTTTGGACCACAAAAGATAGCTTTTCCGTTCTCCATTATTATTACTTAATGTGATTCCTTGAGTAAATAGCATGATCGGCCCAAAGGTAACATAGGTAGGGCATCCCTAATAACTGTCTACGTACAATTATTTTATAATTTGTTACATGCTGACAAAGAGCCAGATGTATGTCAACCATTAAAAAACTCAAAGCACCCAACAATTAAATGTTACCACGTGTTAACAAGTTGAAAAAGAATTGTAGGTTTGATTTTTTTTTGTTTAGACTATCACGTCACCATTAATGTAAAATAACTATAAAATAAAAAAATATAATTTCTAGCCTTACTTTTCTTTTATTTCCTAGATGATGCTTAATTAATAATGAGAAGAAAAAATGAAGGGCAACAATTAGGCGGTCTAGTTAGGAAAAAGAAAGAAAGATGGTGATGCATAAGCTAGCAGTACCAGAGGAATGCTAGCTCCACTGACTTGGTCATCATGATCACCTGCAATCCCATTTGATGCGTCCGTAATGAGATTTACCCCACCCAACCACTTTCGGATTTGGTTATCCTGTCCATTGGACCCACTGCCTGTGGTCTCCCTGTCCCTTGATTTACGACCGGGGGTTTTACGTGCAGAGATACAGTCCATGCTTTTCTTGTTTTGCAGTCCACTTTCCTAACTTTAATATATTCCGTTTTCACTGCTTCTGTATGATCAAATGATCTATCTTGGATTTTATAAGATTTTTAAAACACACTTGTTATGTTGGACGAGGGATCTGAGGCCAGAGAATCTTTACAATTAATTAATTAAGAATTTAATATGAATTTTTTCTATTTAGATTAATTTTAAGTTTGAAATTATCCAGTTTGGCGTGGTGAGGACAAAGAAAACTCTAAAGTCTTTGGTATCGTCTTTATTTTTTGCTGCACTGCTGTGGAAGGAAAGGATATTCTGGCAACATAATTACTCGATCAGAATGAAGTTTTACTTTTCTTTCCCGCCTTGCTACCACTATTCTGCCACTTTCCGAAAGTACTCTAAAAGCAGGGAAAACAAGTGGGAAAACGAAGGCAAATAAATGCATGTGGTCAAAACTCATGAGGATAAAGACTTGCCACAAATCTAAAAAGAATAAACTATAACCAACCGAAAGGAAAGCACGTAAAGATCGAATCCGTATATTTCAAGAAAACCAACCAATTACGTCCAATGGAAAAATCCTCTACATCTCCGGGTACAATATATCATGATGAATACAAAGGATTATATGAAACTTTAATTATGAGTACTTAATCACATCTATCCATAATTAACACCTAGTTCCTTTTAATTTTCCTCATGAAATTTCACCTCCTACGACATCTAATTATGATCATGGTTAATTTCTTAGTACCATCCATTCAAACTTGTCCCCATTCGTGTCACCTAGAAGAATCTCTTTAGTCAAATTAAAGTTGTTTAATTTGGATAATTGTGTTCCCAAAATCAATCCCTCGGGAAGTGGGCCCTTCGGCCCGAGGTAAAGCCAATGAGGCTCATTTGGCGGACGACACTGCAAGTGACCTACACCCAATCGAGCCCTCAGAGAGCCCACCAATTCGACACATGCAAATTGACTTCCTTCTTTAATACAAAAGGCATGCAGAGCCTCACATAGCCGCCTAAAAACTTCACTTTAATCACTTTTCAAACTCTCGGCAGGATATCATACAACACCTCGTGAGTCATGCCGTACCTCCCTACAATAGTAGCAAGTGGCATTTAATTTGACATCGTGGCCTTGCCATAACTGCGTCACAATGCAAGGTAAAACACAACATGAGATGTCATTTGTAAGAATTAGGCTTTGTTTGGCAACAGCCTTGACCCAGACACTGTTCAGTGTCTGGGTCAAGGCACGACTTTTGGTGTAAAAATTTACCAATTTTTTCCTATTTTGCCCCTACTTCTTCCTGATTGAAACACGACCGTGTTGTGGAATTTCCCACGCTGAAATTCCCCTCCTGCAGTCACCCAAGCGAGACGTCTCCCTTCCCTCCGATCACTACTGCCATTACCATGAAACGTTCAGTCGAAGACGTTTTCGCCGTCACCACCGCCGCCGCCAAGAAGCCAGTCTTCCTTACCAAAGCCCAGCGCAAAGAATTGGCCCTCAAACGCCGTCAACAAGAAGCCAATCAACTCCACCATCGCCGTCAAGAGCTCCTCTCCTCCCTAGGCCGCCCCTCTGACGTCTCCGCCTCTACTTCCAACCATGACGCCAAGCCCTCCGATTCAGACCGCGACAGGGACCGCGACCGTGACCGTGACCGACGCGATCGAGAGCGCGACCGGGACCGTGAGTTTGAGCGGCGGAGCCATCGCGAAAGGGATCGCGAAGAGGAGGCTAGGGCTCGCGAGCGCGAGCGTGCACACTTAGAGAAATTGGCGGAGCGAGAGCGTGACAAGGAGCTGGATGCCATCAAGGAGCAGTACCTGGGGTTGAAGAAGCCCAAGAAGCGGGTCATCAAACCGAGCGAGAAATTCCACTTCTCTTTCGATTGGGAGAACACGGAGGACACCTCCCGCGACATGAACGCTCTCTACCAAAACCCTCACGAGGCCCAACTCTTGTTCGGACGGGGCTTCCATGTCGGAATGGACCGCCGCGAGCAGAAGAAGCTAGCCGCCAAAAATGAGAAGGAGATGCGGAAGGAGATTCGCCGGAAGGATGGCGTGGAGGAGAGGCCCGACGAGGCGGCGGCGCGGGGCTGTTGCGGCCTGTTACGGCCGGCTGGGCGGGGGTGGTGGGCCATGCGGTGGGCTGGGCGGCGTTGGATTTCCGAAGCCGGTTGGGGGAGGATCGGGCTGGGCGTGGGTGGCAGGTCGCGCTGGTGGATGGGCATCGCCGGAGTCGCAGATCTATCGCCGGTGGCGATATCTTTCAGTGGGTTCCATCCTAGGGTGGGCCACCGTGGGTGGGTGCGTCTCCGTTCTGGTACAGTGGGCGGTCATGGCTTCGCTGAGAGCTGAGGTTGGGGTGCGGGGGAGAGAGAGAAGTCTGCTGTGGGAGAGAGAGAAGTGTGCCGTGGGAGAGGATAAGGGCATGCGTGGGTGAGTGGGTGATAGTGAAGGGTAATAGTGTAATTTCACATCAGGGAAAAGGCTTCAACAGTATCTAGGCTGGGCCATCCCTTTTGCCAAACACCCCCTTAGTGACCAAACACCACGCCTAGTCGAAGCAATGCCCAATAGTATAAGGACACCTGCCAATAGAAACTCTTTGCTTGGCATTATCATTCCACCAAAATGCTCAACTCTAAAGTCTAGCGAACCTACAAATCTGCAAAATAACGAGGTGTTTCACTATTAGAAGGTAGTACATGAGTAAGTCTGCGACTTAGTAAGTAAATTATCACAGAACTGGTTATGTAATGATCCTTAGGTAACAATTCGCATTCCTCAAATTTTGGTAACCAAGAATGTTATGGGTTTTGTTGCCTCCGTTATTATTTCAATAGGGAATAAGTGATTTATTTTTAAAGTAAAGTAAGCATAATCCCAGTAGTAAATCCCTTTATATTTTAATGTAGTATATCATGCATAATAGGTAACTAAATCATATACTCAATAGTCATAACTTTCTTCCGTATGATCAATTTGATCCCTTAACTCTTTCTCGATAGAGTTGGTGCTGTTTTGAGTGACCTATAGTACAACATAAGTGCCCCGAATATTGCTGCATACTCTCCATACTAGCAGCCCGACCGAGTTCTGCTTCGGATAGCCTACGTGGCTAATGACATCCTATAGTGACACCAATCAAACATGGTTGTGTTAGTCACACTATAAACAATTAGATCCAAGGTCAAATATAAATATAAACATAAATTATGGGTGTACAAGCAAGTAGTTATTAACTGCCTAATAACGGCTAATCATATAATCGCTTATGTAGACAATTGAAAAAGATCCTTAACCGCCTATGGCAGTACGGTTAGTGATTTTAAGGGTATGCGGAGGCGGTTATTAACTGATAACTGCTTACCCTTATATATAATAAAACGACTTTTTAAATACTGTTTAAAATATGTCCTAAATAATACAAAAACCATTTAAATAGGTCCTAAAAAGAGACCCAAGGTATGCACAAAACACCAAAATATGCCCAAAAGGCCCATAACTCAAAAGCAGTTATGCGGTGTGGTTTTATATTTAAATAACTACTAACCAGAGATTATTTCAAAACCGCTAACCGCTTAAAACAGCATTGTTGCGATTACTAAAATTTGATAACTGCATTGTAGACAGCTTGTTGAAATTAAAAGATCTTTCATCCTCCTTTGCCGAAAAGAAAAATTGTTCTTCCCATTGAACTTCTCTATTTAATATTTGGTGCTCGTCATATTTACCGCAATTGTCAATTTGAATACTATAATTACGATAAATAAGGCAAGTCAAATACACACAATAACACCAAGATTTGTGTGATTTTAAGTCACCGCAACTTGATTTTGTCTTAATTACATTTAGACAAAGTTATTAGAATGCCTCAGCCTCATCTTCCAAATAACTAGTAATTATTGATCGATAATTAAGGATATTTCTTGAATTTTTTGGTTTTACTTGTTGATGAATTAATAACTTAAGATATTTATCAATGAAATTATTGTATCAAAATTAATGACCCCTCATGTGCTCATTTGTTTGAATATTTGTACAAAAGTAAATAGAAAAATATGAAAATTAAAATTAAAATCAGAATATACCAACTACTGATCCTATGCTACAAAAATCCTTATGTTTAATGGCTATCCATTAGTGACGTTTTTAGGTCATATGTCACCAATTGGTGATGTGTGAAATTCCACACGCCACCCTCTTAAAGGTGACGTGCCAATCTTGACACATCACCAATTGGTGGCGTGCCATTTTTAGCATGTCACCAACAAATTAAGGTGACGTGTTGTACTTGGTACGTCACCATTTGAAGGTGACGTGCTGCATTTGACATGTCACCAAAGTGACACGTCACTAAATTGTCTAATTTTGATTTTTTTTTTCCTCCTCATATTTATTTTTTGAATTTTTCAAGGCGTTTTACCCAAATTTTGGAGTTACACCACCGAATATACGAATTACACATCTACTACAACTACATTAACTATCCATCGATCCATCACAAACCTTTTAGACTATTAGATTTTAGTTAGGGTTAATTGTAAGTTGTCCCTCGTAATTTGACGCATCTTTCAATTGGGAAACTCTAGTTTTGATTTGAACGGTCAAGCCATGTAGTTTCATAGGTTTTTCAATGTGGTCTAATTAAACTTGTGTTTTTCCGTTAAAGTAGAAAGAAAATGTGCTTTGCATTACATGACAAATTTAATGATGATTTAATGATTATCTAAATTACGAGCAAATTAAATCTCTTAGAGAGAGAATCATACAGTTTTAGAGCATTCACAATGGAGGAGCCAAATTTTAATGTAAAATGGCTCTTCAAAACTCACTTTTATCTAGTTTAACTAATGAATTTTTAAATGCCTCTATATCCGATTAGCTATATTTTTATCTATATCATTTAAATATTATTAAAAGTGAGAAACGTTTTGAGAAAAAGAGAACATGTAAGAAGAAAAATGGGAAAAATTTTGGGAAAAAAAGAACATGTAGAGAAAAAGTAGGAAAAGATTTGAGAAAAAGAGAAAATAGGTGAAATAAACAATAAAAAATAAAATTGCTCCCTTGAAAAGTGCTACTACATTTAGTTTTTTTTTTTTTTAGCTCTTCCAATCAAATATCTATTTTACATTTTCTCTTGGCTAATCCAATGTAAGAGCATTCCCAATGGAGGAGCCATATTTTTATGTTAAATGGCTCCTCACAACTCACTTTTATCTCGTTTAGCTAAGCCATTTTTAAATGTCTCTATATCCGATTAGCTATATTTCCACCTATTCTATTAAAATATTATTAAAAGTAAGAAAAGTTTTGGGAAGAAGAGAACATAAGAGATGAAAAATGGAAAAAAATTTCAAAAAAATTTCAAAAAAAAAAAAAACATGTAGAGAAAAAGTAAGAAAATATTTGGGAAAAGAGAAAATATGTGAGAGAAACAATGAAAAATAAAATAGCTCTCCTAAAAAGTGCTGCTACATTTAGCTTTTCTTTCAGCTCTTCCAATCAAATATCTATTTTACATTTTCTTTTGGCTAATCCAATGTAGGGATTTTTTTTAAACATTTAAAGAGCTATTTTAGATAAAAGTAACATTTGGCTCTTCCATTGGAAATGCTGGGGTTTTTTAAACATTTAAAAGAGTCATTTTAGATAAAAGTAGCATTGAGCTCTTCCATTGGGAATGCTCTTATATATGAACCTTGAGTGCATGCCAGGCAATTTGCTAACTATATTATCATATTTTCATTCAAAAGACGACCTTTCAAATATTAATAAAATTTGGTTTACGTACTAATTAAATTATATATTCAAAGTTATATAACCAACCTTTTGCGTGTCAGAACCACTAAATAAGTATCCACAAGTAAATCAAAAGAATTATAATTCTAACCAGTTTCTTAATGAAACGTACGGTTAAGACTTTACCATTTTCAAAATATTTTTACGAGGTAAATAACATCTTAATCCATTAATTTAAAAATATTGGATCGTGGGAAGTTTGTTGGTGCTTAATCCATCTCAAATGCACGTCCTACGCTACGTACGTCATATATATATATATATATATATATTCTTCTTCGTTAATGCATTGTTTAGGTGGAAATTAGGTGTCATGCATTGTTTGAATAAAATGTAAGAAAACTCTTGAAAATTTGTTCTCATTTATTTCTATGAATAAAGAATTAGAAATAAATAAATAAAAGTAACAGATCGAAAATGAGGCGGGGGAAAACACACATGCATTGCCCAATCCATGCAGTCCTGGTTGAACAGTTCCCGAGCGGCGGAGCAACGAGACACATGGGTTGGGAGGATAAATAAAATAAAATAATTTAAGCATTCATGCATGGTGGTGTGACTGAATTCCCTAGGGGCGGACCAAGAAGGCCGATTACACGTGGTGCTGACTCCAACATGCACCGTCAGCGTTGATCAGGATAATACTATGCGATGAGGTTGAGGTGGGTATCTAATATATATTAATTAATTTGTTTGTTTATTTTATGAGACAGAGACAGAGAGAGAAATTAAACTCTGACCACCTCAGCTTTGCATGTCACCACATAAGCTCTGATCGACCACATATATAATTAAGTCAGACGTCTTCATCGATCCCCAATTTGAGCATATATATATATATATAGGCATTAAATCTACTTAATTCGCCCTTTAGCCAATCTAAATAGCCCCATACAATTTCATTGTGTTTTACAACTTTCGAGGATACACGTATTGCTAGCTGCGGCCATTGTCATATTGGTGACGGAATTAATATATATATATATTAGGTTAAATGTCGATTAGTCACATACATATATAATTAACTATATATTAACGTCAAATCAAATGCATTTTCCTACAAAAGTCCCAATACTATACTATATATTAATTCCTGGCTCAGAAAAATCAATACCCTTTTTACCTTGCTCTTTCCAAATGCCTTTTTTCTATTTTACTTTTCTTTTTTATCACCGCGATTTCATTCCCTTATATGTTTGGCCCATTGAACCATGATTGTCAAATTAAATATCCGTGATTTTGGGCGAGGAAACCATCTAACCATGAGGAAAAAGCCATAATGAGGGCCTCTTCACGTGCCCTATAGATTACCTTCTTTTCTTTTCTTTTCTTTTTTTAATAATCTCCATACACAAAGTTTGAGAATTAATTAAACAAGTTCACAAAATTTTATGTCAGAAGTATCTGTTAACCCCTGTTTTGTTCAAGGAAAAGAAAAATAATCTAGTGCAAAGAAGCAGATACAACAAAATTGCAGTCATCCACGTACCATGATATAAATATATATATATATCGAAACAACCAATGTACGTAGATAGGTGAGGTGCGGGAAGATTTTGCCTGGTTTTCACTTTTGTATGTCATCAGTGGCGCAGGTGGTGTTTATTAGTCCGTGGTCCAACGACTAGTTAGGCCGATCGAGGGAGAAAACATTAATACAAACTAAAAAAAATTGGTGGGGGTGACCCCGTGTGGTGTCCGTGTCTTTGTTTTTTTTCGTCGTCGTATAGCAGCATTACACATTAGTCGAGGCAACAGAACGAAGTCACGGTTATTGTCGGTTATGACAGTTTGCCACGTTAGAGTACACGTGCTTCTTCCGTCTTTGTTGGTTGGAGTGGGGCCCTTATTGACGGTTGACCGTTCATGCGTACGGCGGCTTGTCCCTACCAAGCCCAACTCCTGCCGACAAGATTACTTTTAATTTTATAATATTTGTTTTATTATCATATCTATTGAATGGAATGAAGAGCATTGTACGTAAATCTACGCGTAAATCGCTCGGATCGAGATTAAAAAAGACCCAAAAAGGTCCTATGCGTTAATGATATATCTTATATCACGGGTTTCAGTTTCACACCTCTTTAAAAAAGCCTGGATTCTCTCTAGTTTATTTAGACTAAAAAATATTTAGTTATATTTGAAAATTATTTTTATTCTTTTAACTTTTTACGAAAACGAAAATACTCTCAAATATAATTAACTGGATATTATATACTCAATTTAAATTAATTAGGTGGTCAAGTCATTACTGATGACATAGCCACTTATGCCAAATATCAACTTTTAATTGGTCCACGTGTCAGTCCGTTAAGTCAACTAACGGTGACTAATTTGGTCATTTATCAAAACCTCATAGATCTCCTGTGATAAAAATTAAACCATAGAAAAAAATAAATAAAATTGTAAAACCCCAAGGTATTAAGTATTTAACCCTTTTTTTAAAACAAATTATGGTGTATGCTTATATATAGTACTAGGAAAATGTAAGTTGTTTTCAACAACAGGGAATGGAACATGAACTTCATAGAACTTCGCAACCACTAACCCAAGAAAATGAAGAAGAAAAATAAAAAATTGCAACCACTTTGTGATCACATTGCTCCTAACCACCGTGCACCCACAATGCAATCCAAGTCAACAATTTCCATCCTTTTCAAATGGATTTGAAAGCAAAGGATTTCAGAATTATTTTCTCATCCAAGTCTAATAATATATACTTTATTTGCATCACCTAAAAAGGCTTGATTAACAAAGTACTATACTGATCGGCAGAATCCAATGCATGTGTTGAGAAAGCTTAATTAAGAAAGTTGATCATCTCATCGTTCTCTCTTCATGAATAGTTAGGTTCATAATGAGTAGGAAATTTAAAGTTCTTCTGTAAAAATTTAATAGAAATAAATAAGAAAAAAAAAAGGGGGGTGGGGTGTCATCCTCGGACCTCACGTACTCTTTCATCGACGACAACAGGAGATCGGTCTGAAGATCGCCCATGGAGACGTGTGGAACTCAACTTTGACTGCTACATGTGCTTCCATCAAAGTAAATTTGTGTTCAAATTAATGTTAATTAGTTATATAAAAATGAAATGATCGTACAAATAAACCATTATATAATTATTTAACATAATTAATTAATATTAAACCGATCTGATAATTAAAAGCACAGAAAGCTCACAGGAGCTCATCATATGGAGTAGTACTGATATATCTTTTTCCTAAAATTAAATCAATGGGACAAGACCTGATATATCCACGGTGATCGATCCCGACATGCCACGCTCCACCCTTAGGAGACAACATTATAAACATAGTCAATTCTTAAAAGATATCAATGACACGTAGCTAGCGATCGATGGTTAGGTGTAGAATATTATAGAGGCCAGGTGGGACTACTACTTCATCACCCTTTCTTATATATTTGTACTCATCTGAGTCATCTCCCTCATGTTATTGGTGGTGTACTCATGTGGTGCGAATCCTATTGTACGAGAAAGGCTGATATAAAAATAATATGTTTCGAGATATGAGAAGAAGAAGAAGAAGATATTTAGCTTTTTTTTGGTATGAAAATGAGCATGTTATTAAAGTATTAATTATGATTAAATTTATTTTCTTATATTAGTTTAAGCTTTTAGGATGCAGACTATCACCATTTCAACGATCTTCAAATCGTCCATACGTTTTTGCTGACATGGATATATCATTCAGACAATGACCAAACGTCTTTCCTATTTTTTTCATTATCTAGTATTGTTCGGGTGGTTTTCCTATAAAATTACTCCAATTTTTTAGATTTATAACTAATCCAACTCTACTATAAACACTTAATTAGTGCTACTTTGGGTGTCATTAATTCTAATTTAGTGCGAGTTATTACACTTCACATTTTTCCTCCATTTTAAACTACATGAGACAAAAAGGTATTTAACCCATATGTAATATCTTTTAACCAACTCTATGTTTATAGCTAGCTATGAGCTACTTCAATCAAAATATACTATCAACAATACGTACGGATTGCAATCACTCTTTACAACTCAAACCAATTAAAATCTCATTACGTGCTCTATTCATTCCATTTGAAGAAAGCAAGGATCCCAAAGAATCAATCTTTCTTTTAGTTGTTAAATATCTAGTTGATAGATGAATGTGTGATATACCAAATCCCCATTACTAATTGAATATTCAAAATGATCTTTAGATTGATCAGAAGATCCTTTTAATTGGCTCTAGAATGAGTTACCTAAGTGAAACTGGATCTTGTGGGATCATATTGAATATTTCACGTACTCTATATAACTAGATTTCATATCTTACCAAAAAATCGATCCTTGTTTACCAACCATATACACCGTACGTCTAACCAAATTCAATTCTCTCGATCGACTTGTTCCTGAACAAGTTTGATTTGCGTAGATTTTTCCCCCAACTAAATGTGATCGATGCATTCTAAAGATCAGAGAGGGGCGGTTGACTGTTAAGACTTGAGATCGAGGAAGAGAATATAATCTTAGAGAGAAAATGAGATTCTCTCTCTTGTGCTTTTTGTTTTCTTCGAGTCGTCTATCAATGGTTAAAATATAAATTTATAACTTATTTGGGTGCCCATTAATTGGTAAATAAAGGAGGCGTACGTGCGTGCAATAAAGAAAGTCCTGATAGAGGAGTGGTCATGGTTGTTTCAACTTGATCGATCTTCTCATGCAGCCAGAGACATTTTGATCCAGTGCCACCTCACCTACCCCTTCCAAAACCTAGGGAGAAACTCAAGTCTTTGCCAAGTGCATGTACCAAACATTTGTCTCACAAACAACTATACCATCGAATTCCCTTTTGTCATTTTTTTTTTCTTTGATGAATTTTCTGCTATAATTTATCGAATTTAATTACTTCCTATCTATCGTGGGGTTGTTGAATCATGTGTCTTTACTTGCACTTGAAGCAAAAGTCGATGGAGTTGAAAGTTCAAAAGATGCGGTTTCGGTTTACATGTGTCTCTCCATAAGTTGATGGGTCACACATGTGGCTCTCCATAAGTTGGCGTACGATGCAAATGAATCACAAGCAAGCAGGCCAAAACCTGCTATTGCTATTAACTTGCATGTCCTTAAAAATAAATATTTTCCAGGGCTTTTTTTTTTGTGTGTTTGGGGGAGATCGAGAGCTAGAGAGAGAATTGACGGGAAACCTTCAATGTATATATATTCATATATGTCTATTCAATTGACGACCAAAGAAAAAAAGTATGGAGCATATATATATACATAGTAGCCACTTGTAAATGGATGGATGGATCGATCTCCTAGCAGTTTTTCAAAGTCCAAAAGTTGAACAAATTAAAAAGAAGATGAGTAAACACGTAGCTGCATGTGGGTCCAGGATTGAATAATATATATTATGCTGTGGATCGATGTGCTAGCTAGCTACAGTACTCTAGAGACAACAATATTGAACAGGTCTCCTTCCCTAGCTAGCTAGTAGCTATATATACCAAAGTATACACACATACACAAAATATTTGTGGTGGTCGTACTCGCACGTGGGGATGAATTTGTTGACAAATAATCATACCGTGGATAAGATTTTAGGCATGTTTATAAAAAAATAAGTAATTATCTCTTATAAAATCGATTTTATAAAATGAATTAGACCCATAAATTTTTTCATAATTGTAATGGGATAAGAGCGGCAGGTTGCATTGTCATTGACAACGCAGCTTGGGGGGATCAGTCTACTGCCTACGCCATCCTTGGTGTTTTAATTTGAAGAAAACGAATGCCGTGCAGTGCTTGACGACTTAATTTGTTGAGATAATCTTAACAGTTTCTCCCTAATTAAACCCCAGCTTTGTACGGAGATAATTCTATTTTCTTAATTTTCTAATGAGAGAGAGAAGGAGGCACTGGACTTTCTAACCACCATACCTAACCCTATCTTATTTGTCAGAAAAATTTTATACTCGGTAGGGCAGTAGGCAGCAGGCCATGTGGGTTTTGATATTCCTTTCACGTATATTTCACTTTTCAAGTGTCAGACGCACGAGTAGTGGAATAACATTACTGATCTAACAACTAAATTAAGGTAGGGCAGGGCAGGGCAGGGCAGGAAGCTAGTTAATTAACAAATTAATTTCTTAATCAACCAATTGGGATTTTGGCATAAACAAGAAAGTACTCCACCTGTAGTGCCAAGTGTCAAGTTGATGAATGGACTGCAATAGATATTTGAATTTATGTTTTCCTTACAATAACATGGCATCCGTAACGGACTGAAAAAAAAAGTTTCGGTGCATTTAATAGTGTTAGAACTAATGACTCATATTAATACTCGTAGAAGGCCAAATAGACGGGAGGGGAGTATTTTGCGGATTTTTTTAATACGTCCACACAAGTAGGGTTTAGGGTTTTTCTTATATATATGTATGATGTAATCATAAATCATTAAGAGTAAAAATATAGCCGTCTCTCTGTGGACGTAGATAAATTACCGAACCACGTTAAATCTGTGTTTCGACTCTCTCTTTTTGATTTTATATTGTTCATCAATTATTGTGCACGATAACAACAAATGGTGTATACGAACACAATTTAAATAATGTAGAATTATGGATGCATTTAAATGAACTGATTTTAAATCCTAATTAATGATGAGTATCTATTTCATTTGAAATAGAGAGGATTCGATCTTATCCATTAATACGACAGATATATGAAGCGAGAAACAAGTAATGAGTCATCCTTATTCTAGAACATGGTTCACACCTTGACATAATGAAGGAAAAAAGAAGCAAATTAAAGAGCGGAAAAAAAGGGTGGAGACCAGAATAATGATTCCTATGCCATTTTCAATTGAGTAGTTAGGATGCTTTTATTTTGCCCTTTGTTAATTTGCCTTCTTGGAATCATAAGAAGAAAGAAAAAAATAAAAAAGGGATATGTTTAGAGATCCACCGAAAAAGAGATAGATTTTCCTTATAATGATGAGAGAGAGCTAGCTCTGTTCCTTCCTCTTTCTCTATGCCTATGTGTGGAGCTCGATCTGAAGGACCATGTGAGTGTCATATCTGCTGCCTGGTCAAATAGGTAATAGGCCGACAACACACGTGGCTGTGATTCAGAATAACTGTTGTTTTGTTAGTTTCATTTGACAATGACGACTCTCATTACGTATTTTTTTGTTGTTGGTGGTGTTGTTGTGTACCTTATTGTGTGGTTTGTGTGTGAGAGAGAATTAAGGCTGTGTTTGGCAATGGAGCGGGCCAGACCAGATAAGACTCAAAAATCCAAAAAAAAATTCTTACAATTAACTCTAACATAGTAACATTTTTGTTTTTACATCACATTAATCACTTTTGATTACTATTTAAATAAAAAAATTATTACAAAATAAAATTTTTCACTTTTTTTATACAAAATATTCTTACTTTTTCCTCTCAAATCAATCAAATCTACTACAATTGCAACCCACTTTCTTTTTCAAGTCCTTTGCCAAACACATCCTTAGAGGGAACATGTCAATAAAGGCAGTGCATGTGACGCGGAAGTTATGGAAGGTTTTTTTTTTTTTTTTTTTTTGGGGGGGGTGTGCAGAGGCAGTTATGGAAGTTTGCCAAGAAATTAATATCTCAATAAAAGTCTCGGTAGTTATGGAATTTTATTTTTAGTAGGAAGAATAACTGGAAGGATGGCAGAGAGTGAAAAGATCGAAAATGGAGGACGAGTTATCATTTTTTGTTAATTTTATTTTAATGAAAAAAAAAAAGAAAAAAGAGAGAGGAGAAGGTAGTTAGAGGTTAACACTCTCTATCAAGAGGTCATTATATGGTTGTTTGTTTACTAAAGCAGCAGACAACAGAACCTAGACTGGTCCGCTCATGATAATATCAACATATCTCAAATGTTTTGGACGTGGATAACATAATAACCTCTTTGCCGACATCCTTCATCAATATATAAATGGATAAAGTCTTCCTCCAAATTGAGTCGGAGGAATTTCCTTCAACTTAGTCTATAAAAGTGACATGTATCAATTTTTTTTAATAACATATGAGATGCACATGAGTTTTCAATAAAACGTATTCTAACTTTGTCATTGTTATTTAAAAAAAAATGTGCATCTTACATGTTCAAGGAATACATGTTACTTTTATAGACTAGGTTAAAGGAAATTCCTCAAACCCAGTTTGGAGGAATTAAACTTTGTCCTTTATTAATTTCTCACTTCCTCTGTTACTTATCACAAATTCATCTCTTATAATCCAAAATAATCTCCAAATAAGAATTAATGTTCTAACCCAAACTCCATCGAAAAGAATTCACTAAATTACGCAATAAAATAAAATAAAAAGGGTAATTAATCCTTCGTATTGCAGCTGTTACTGCGTAAGAAAAAGGAAAGGCTGTATTTCTTTTTGCATATAAATTGCTTAGGAAGCGACCCCCAGCTTTAGCTTCTCGCTTTACTTTTGGAGCAATATTGGCTTAAACATATCATTTTAAAAATGAGGATCAGATTCGGTGAAAACCCTCTAACCCTGCTTACATTATAAAATAAAATTTAGTCTAAAGCTAATTTACCAACTTAATTGGCAGGAAAGGCATAATGTGAAATTACTAAACTACCACTTGACCATAAACGCATAGAAAATGAAATTCATGTTGCACTGCATATGGATCCATACTTCCTCTCAAGAAGTATATAAAGTTGGAGATTCAACTTATTATTTGGAAGAAATTTGAGGGGATCCTCAGTTGTTTTTTTTTTTCTAGCAGCCAATCCGGGGGTAGAGAGTAGAGAGAGGGAAAGAGGGAACGACCAAATCCTCAGAAGTCAGAACACCCACCGCCCGAGAAAAAGAACAAGAAAAATGAAAAGTTTGCCCAATGCATTGCACGAGAAGACACAACAGTCAAATTTGTTCAATCACTTCCTTAATTTAAGCGCAACTACGGCCCAATCAAATAGATTCCATGTAGAAGAGAGTTGGAATAATGTGTACAGAAAGGTCTAACCATTTACAATATACAAACTCATCTACAGTTCTTCAGCAACTTAAATCCTTTACGTAATTCTTATGGGGGGGGCGGAGGTAAACATATAAATTCATATTCTAAGTAACAGGATATGGAAAGAAAGAAAAAAACAAACATGAGTACAATTCTCAATTTTTTAATATAAACAACCGAGTCCAAGGACTACTACAGGCTACAGAAAGCAACGTATAAAGAGAAGCACCCAGATTCCAGAAGCTCTGGCGAATAAGTCTTGGTCTTACCACCACAAAAAATTCATCATGAGAGAAAAAGCAATTGATTTTAAGTACTCAGCGACCAAAACAATAAAAATTCATTCAACAGAATTTCAAGAAAAAAAATAAAAAATAAAGACTCTAAAATGACTTCTTTTATGCAAGTCAAAGTCTGAATATTTTGATGTTATGAATATCAAAATAAAGGAAAATAAAACGAAAAATGCAAACCCAAAAAAAGAAGGCTTTATTCCGTGGATGCATTACTTAAAGTTCATCTTCAACAACATGCTGAGATCAATATGGAAACCAAATGTTGGCCAAGTGATATCTGAAACAAACTCGGAGAAAAAACATTTAGAGAGAGAGAGAGAGAGAGAGAGAGAGAGAGAGTACAAAATTTACAAGCCAATTAACTACAAGACTGCCTAAACCAACACATCAAGAATTGGTAACACTGGATTCGAATATCCAAAAGTGAAACAGAGCCCAAAGCAACAAGACAGATAGACTAGATAGTAGCTGAAAATGTGCAAGAATTTGACTAGTTATTTTGAATATTGTAATAATGATTCTGGAATCATGAAAGAATCATGTTGAATCCCATAGTCCATATCAATGAAGGCAAAATCATTTTCTCTGTATCATGAAAGAATAATTTTTCTCCACTAAATCATTACAAAAAGAAGAGCACGCAGGGTCTCTCAAGAAAGAAAAACAAAACCGTTGTACAGAAACTTTTGAAAGTTGTGGTGCTCATTAGATGAATGTTTGGCTTCCATTAGGTTGAGTGATATTAAAATTCATCTTAAATATAGATAACTCCAACCATTGTGATCGCAGAAACCTCATCCACCCCAATGCTAATATCTCCACAACTTCAACCAGCCTGTTTTGATGAGACTGATAACCACAGTGCCACCATAAGAAACACACAGCAAAGCTGCCTGCTAAAAAGAGCCTCCTGACAACAGTACTGCCATAAGAAAGCAAGGCCAAGCAAATCATGTGGGTTCCGTAGACAATGAACAACAGACTTTTTCAACCATCATTAATCATGCATTCCACATACTGATACATCACTCAATAACTAATTAACAAATAAATAATTTATACGCAGCATCTATGGCATAATGGGTAGGCTTATACCCATAAAAAGGAACTGCCCAAATGGCCTGGCAACAGTGTCTGGCCAAAGATTTGGGGTGTACTTGAGGTATTAGCCTCTCTTTAGAATCTCTGATGTTTGGGTATGTCATCTGACATCCACCCATTCGTGGTACAATTAGGCGGTTTTTGCAATGCTGCCTTTTCATCAGTGGCCTTTGTGACACCTCATAAGTCTCATATTGGGTGAATGGATTGCTCACATTGACACCTCATAAGTCTCATATTGGGTGAATGGATTGCTCACATTGAATTGTGGATTATAAAGATAATTATGAGTGCTAAGTTTCACATTGATTCCTTACTAAATGATACTAGGCTTTATAAGTGATTCTAGAAAGTTCCAATTGCAACTTGACTCGTCCTTTGTGATAGTGTAGATAGGGCTAGCGCTTTCTCTGGATCGTTGCAAATGATATCAAAGTAACCTACTAACACTATGTGACGCTGAAGCACTACATGATGTAGGCCCAAGCGAGGATGTCAAGAACTTGAGATTGTGATACCTTAGAGAGCTAGTCCCATGCTGTGTGAGCGGATTATAAAAGTGCTAATGAATGGTAAGTCCCACATTGATTCCTTACTAGGTGAGACTGAACTTTAAAAGGGACTCTAAGGAGCTTCAATTGTAACTTAACTAGTCCTTTTAAAGTGATAGCACAGATGTAGCTAGCGCTTTTCCCAAGTCATTACAGCCTTACTAGGTGGCATTTCCTATCGTAAGCTTTTAAGTGCATCTTGCAGGGCACCACCTTGCTCCAAATTTTAAACCCTACAGTATGCTTTTAAGTGATTATTTTTAAGAAAGCAATCTCAAAATTTAAACCTAGCATTTAAAAACCCTAAAATCTCTCCAAGATTTTCTCTCTCTCTCTCTCTCTCTCTCTCTCTCTATATATATATATATATATATATATATATATATTGACTTCTAATTTCAAATCAAATATCAAGAAGGAAAGGAAGATTCAAGGAATCAACCAAGTATCAAGGAATAAACCCTATCTTTTTTTTTTTTCTTTTTCTTTTTTTGAATAAGAAATACAAAATTTATTAAAAACATAAGGCGCCCTTATGTACACAAGAAGTATACAATAGGAAGCACCTAACTACTCCACCCCCACAAATCACCACCTAAAGCCCCACACGAAGAGCACAATGCTAAAAGACGTGAACCTTGCCTTTACCACAACTAGAAGACTCGCCTTTCGCATCGTAGTTAATGGAGCACTTTAAATTCAGTAACTCCCTGTTGACTAAAAAACTAGAGAGGGAAGCCAACTTGTCCCGGATGATCCTCTTCAATGGTTGTCAAGAGAGCCAAAGTCTACTCCTCACGACCAACACACGAGATCCCGACAATAGGACAGATGTCCTTAACACAATGTAGAGCCAATCTGAGTACCCGAAATCACCAAACTTAAAGAGAAAGAGAGAGAGAGAGAGAGCTCCAAGTTTTTAATCCAAAAATTTCTAGAGCCACAATCTTTGCAAGCACTCTCTTATTCCTTCAAGTTTATTTCCATATGCCAAGTATCATGTTTGCCCTGTTGTTTCAATCATGTTTTGATTTCAAACCGTTTGTTGAAGAAAAATCCTTATGGTCGTATCTTTTGAGTTGTTTTGCACATGAACATGATATTGAATTGATTGAATATACGAGGTTATGTAGGCTTTTGTTGAGTTGCATCTTTCTAAATTTTTTGCATGTCCTCAATTTGTGGCATTTTGTTCTTCTTTTCAGTTTTAGTAGGACCTTTCTTTGTATAAATCCTGTGTACTAGGGTTGCGCTCATTTGCACTTTTCAATGAATTACTTATTTATCAAAATAAATAAATAAATAAAAATTGCATGAAAACACACACTCTGTGTTTTGGCCAAGGAAAGAAATTCCTCAAGCCGAAACCTTGCTCTTGATTTAGGTTAGGTTTTCATGCGTTTAATTTTCTAACTCTAGAATCATTAAGAGGTTTTGTCTTCTTAAGTGTTGCAAAACCAAAAACAAAATGATATGAGGGATTCGGCCAAGGGAAAAAATTTCCCTAGCCAAACCCATGTCTTTTACTAATACATGATTTTGATCAGTTTTCCTAAACCTAGAATCATCAAATGGATTATTTATTCAGAAAAAGTTTTGTAAAAATAAATAAGGGGCATGGAATTTTCGACCAAGGCAGTACCCCTAGCCGAAAATTTCATGCCAATTGTCTCACATGATTGGTGAATTTTAAACAATGAAAAAGTTGCAAAACAGATCTTTAATCGGTTTTCGAAAGAATCCAATGTTCTTGAAAATTTCGTGAAGAACATCAAAGAACAGAATTTTGATCCCTTTTTCTAAAGAAAACTATTAAAAAGTTGTTTGAAGGTCTTTGAATCATTTTAGTTACAGGTTGGGCCATTAAATGTGCTTAAAAGGTCTTTGATCTAATCTTGGCCCATTTCCCCCACTTAAGTAAGTTAAGGCCATTAAAAATTAATTAGGGATCATTTAAATCCAGCCAATGATTGAGAGTTTTAATGTTTTAAAAAGAATAATTAGCCCAAGAAAAATGTTCTAGACCCAAGGAGGAGTCCAAGACCCGTAAGTCAATTTTTTAAAAAAAAAATTAAATCAAATAAAATTTTTAAATATTATTATTATTATTTTATTTATAAAAAAATAAAAAATAAATAAAAACCCTAGTGTTAAACCATAGGCTTAATTAATATGAAATCAATGGCTCAGGAAAGGAGGAAAGGTAAAGAAAGGTCAACTTAACTTAAGGTCGACTCTTAACTAGGGTAGTTTGTAGTTTAGTTTAAGGTTGTGACTTGACTGAAATTTATTAGTAGCCGGTCAGCGTACTACTTTCAAGCTATCAAGGTAAGTGAAGTGTAAGGGGCAGGGGTCTTCACTGGTAGCCGGTGAGCCACCGGAGTCTAGCCGGAGTAGTCAGCAGGCGACAGAGACTGGTCTGCATGGTGAAGAGTGTGCCGATCAGCACCTAGGGGTAGATAGTATGGCTGGAGAAGATGCAGGAGGTGCCAGTGAAGGTGTCGAAAGGGGGGAGGTTGGGAGGTTGGTTCTCAGGAGGGGTGTGCGACTTCTCAGGTTGCCGGAGTGCCACCCGAGACTTGCCGGAGTAGTCAGTAGACGACAAAGATTGGCCTGCATGGAGAAGTGAGTGCCGATCAGCTTCCAGGGGTTGACAGTATGGCTGGAGAAGGTGCTGGTGCCAGTGAAGGTGTCGAAGGGGGGAAGGATGGTCCTCAGGAGGGGTACGCGACTCTTCCAGTTGCCGAAGAAGTGAAGGACACTCGCTGAAGATGGCTGACGGAGACCTAGTAAAGCCTTTTTCCTCTTCCCAACATGCCCAAAAACTTCATTATTCCACCTGCGAAGGTCACCTTTAAGAGCTTTCAGTTTACGAGCCAAAACATACCTAGGGTTACCATCAAACTGATATGATTGCCACCAATGTTTCACTTGATCCACGAACCCCTCATATTTCAGCCACAGATTCTCAAACTTGAAATAGCCTCCCCCTATCTTTGGAGTTTCCTTTTTTCCTTTTTTGATGTGAATTGGGTCATGCATAGTAGGGTTATTGACCTCCTAGATTGCTGGAAAGGCCAAAGAGGTAATAAAATGGTGATGGAGGTGTGGAGAATGGCCCCTTTGTGCCTTATGTGGACTATTTGGAGGGAGAGGAATGCTCAATGTTTTGAAAATAAGGAAATGACAATGGCAGAGCTTAGCAATAGGTTTCTCAAATTGTTTTTCCTTTGGGCGGGAACCTTGAACATTCCTCAAGTTTCTACTATGCATCAATTTGTGGATTTGTGTTCTTCTTTTTATTTTTAAAGGGGTGGTCTTTGTATACTTCTTGAATACTAGGGTTGTGCCCCTCTGCACTTTTTTATGAAATACTTATTTATCACCCTACCCCTTTAAAATGTTCATTTAATCCAGAGATATCTATTTCTTATTGCGAGTCCAGTCGTGCAGGTTTGACTACTAACTAAATAATGTGTTATGACTAAACAGAGCCTCTACTCTCCGAGAGAATTCTATTATTGCTCCTACCCGTATTTTACACTAGCATGAGTTATCTCAATAAATGTTTTTCAAATGCTTATGAATGCTGTATTTACTATCTCTTGTTTCGAAATGCATTTATAATAAGCAAGATTTTAATACACAAGAGATACTATCACTTGAATGGTTTTAGGTATTTGGGCCCTATATAAGGAAAGTTTATTTGAGGAAAGGAAATCCATCTCAGCACATGCTATATTATAATAATATGAATGAAAGTTTAAAGAAAAGAAAGGAATGAGCATGTGTTGAGGTACGAAAAGTCTAAAATGTTCTGCCTAAGAATGAAAGAAGCATGGTACCAGGGTTAGGATGGAGTGCAAGCACTACGTACGGTCCATCACCAAGCTTTAGCTACACTGAATGCACCCAAAGTTAATTAGGTAACCCATGTATGGCAGACCGCAGCTATCATTGGCGTTGGGTCCTTCAAGGTTACGCACAACTCCATGCATACGGGGCATAATTGTATGCAAGGTCGCAAGTAACAAGTGAAAGAAAAAATTTAAAAGATTTATAAATCATGGCTTGTGTTAACTTTTAAGGAAGAAAAAACTTTATTCAAGTGAAAGTATGTTTTTAATTACGAAATGTTTTAACTCAACCGTTTTTAATTGGTTGGGTATATTGCTTATTGAGTTTTCACTCATGTTTCGTTTTCCCCTCTCAGATGTTGGAGCAAACATTATATGCAGCAGGAATGCCTAGCTGTAGGAGGGCAGTCAGATTGAATAATTTATGTTTTTGAGCACATGAAAAAAATTTATGAGAACCATTTATGATATTTTTTGTTCATACTTTGAATTTTGAAAAACATTTATGAAGTTTCATATTATTAATAAATTGTTTGTCTTAATTATATCATACAAAATCTCAGTATTCCAAACCCTTTTCATTATCATTACAGAAGTCCTTGCTTAATGCTGAGTATCATTTAAAATTGTTAACAATCCAGATGAAACCGCATATTCTCTTCCGTGAATTGTTCAACAAATTATAGTATAACTTCATCATGTAAGCTCTTAAATCATATATTATGGCATTTTTCAAAGCAGTTAAATGCTAAAGCAAAGTCTACAGAAAAGCTAATAAAGTGAAATAGATTTTAAGAAAAAAGCAAAACATAGTACCATTTACCTTACGCATTGAAAAGACTGAATAAGATTCTCATAAAGACAAGGATGGAAATAAGCGTCCCTCCCAAAAGACATACTTGAAGAACCTTTTCCCTCTTCCTTGGGCTCAGCAAAGTGAAATGACAAAGGGTCACCTCTAGAAGAGATTCTCCGTCGAGAAAGTAAACCTGATAAATTTATTAAGATAAGAGAAAAAGAGAACATCATTTTGGTTTTCCTAAAAAAGGAGTTTTTTTGCGGGATATTTTCAACAAACCACTTTTCAAAAATGTTCTCACTCCAGGAACTGTTTTGAAGGAGATAAAGACAACCAAAAAGGCACATAGTTCCCAGAAGCCACAATGGGCTTGTTTGTTAAACCCCCCACCATCCCCCCACATTCCACCACACTATTCACTTCATTTTTTCCAAAAACAACATTCTTACTTTTATATCAAATCATTCACTTTTTATATCACATCATTTACTTTTTATTACTATTCAAATAAAAAAAATCACTACAAAACAAAATTTTTCAATACCACTTTTTCATTTTCCCATACCAATCATTATTTTCTTTTTTATTTTTTTTTTACACCTAAACAGTGCAGTGGTGTTTGGTGTTGTTTGCCAAACACCACCAATATCACAAGCAGCCTTAAAAGTAATCCTTTGCCCCCCACTTAGTTTTTTTTTTATATATATATAAGTAACCAAAATATCATTAAAGCGTAAGAAGCACCCAGGCACACAATAGGTATACAAGAGCCAACATATAACTAGCTAGAAGGAGAAAAAAGAACAAGAAAATCATAATAACTAAGCACCAAATGAAAAACAAATGCAGCAGTCTAGAGAAAAAAAGTATAGAAGAAAAAAGACTTAAAACTCCTCTAACATCCTCTCGCGATCCTCAAAATTTATATAATTTCTTTCCTTCCAAAGACACCATTAGAGGCAAGAAGGCACCATCTTCCATATGGCAGCATTCATAATGCTAGCAGCAGTCCACCAACAAGCAAACAAGCCAACTACATGACTAGGACATAACCTAAGACAGCACAAAGCGACTGAAAAGAAAAAATATATATATATATATTCCATAAGGCATAAGCAACCTCACAATGGAGAAAGAAAATGATCCACATACTTTCTATTCCTTTTTTTTATAAGTAATAAAATAGATTATTGACAATGCACGCGCCAGGTAGGGGTTGAACCTACAACTTTCTGCTTAGGAAACATACATCTCTATTCCTCTTACACATACAACATCTCTCAATCACAATGACATGCCACGTCTTAAGATTGTCCATGGTAAGAATGTTTCCTATGGCCGCTGTCCAGGCAAAGAAAGCAGGCCTCAAAAGGACCTCAGCCTACCAAATACTCTTCCAAGGGAAAAAAAGACCATCATAACAAACAAGGACACTGTAGAAGGATCTAACATCCAACAACCCATTTTTGGAAGGGGTCCACTAAAGCTTGTCTTCACCCTCCCGTCTCCCTCTAACTAAATACAAGCTAAAGAATAAAGCATTGACATCCACCTTCCAATCATGAGTCGCTCTAACAAAGCTTACGTTTCCACTGATTGGAACTACCAGAAAGCTCCAAATGAACTGCTATGAAAGCATCAGTCGCACAAGCAATACTATATATTTGGAAAGGCTTCCTTTAAGGCCATGTCCCCACACCACAGATCATGTCAGAGTCTAACCTTGGAGCCATCCCCACCTCAAATCTAGTAATACTTGAAAACTTCTACCAACCCCTTCCAATATTCTTCTATAATCCACCCCATACACCCCAAGAGGCTCATTAGAACATCACCCACCCCACGAAATGCAAAATTTAGAGCCCACCAAGCCTCTCTCTCTTGCACATAATACCATAACCATTTTTATATGAGACCATGATTGAACATCAGCAAGTTCCGAACCCCCAACCCTCCCTCAAACCTCGGACCAACTTACCAAGTGAAATTTGAACTTTTCGCCTAGTCCACCCCATCAAAAATCCCATTGAAGCTTCTCAATACTATTTGCAACACCTCAGATGAGAAATTGCACCTACAAAAGGTCTTCATTAAAATTAGGAGCACTTTTCATATTATGAAAATGACCAATACACTATGTTTTTATCCACCATTTGGATTGAATCCCATTAAACTATGTATCCACGATCAAACCCCCATCTTCAATTACCTTTATCACCTCCGCTGCTCATTTTTATTTTTTTTCGATAAGTAATGTTTATATATCAAAAGCGCAGAGGAGCGCAACCCAAGTGCACAGGAAGTATACAAGAGAAAACGCCTAATTAGGAGAAGAAAAAAGAACAAAAAAATCAAGATAGCCAATCACTAAAGGGGCAAGCCAAGCTGTTGTCCAAGTGAAAAGCGCGTAGAAAAAGAACGCCGTGAGGTCCTCCAAAGATCTCTCAGAATCCCCAAAGCATCTCGCATTCCTTTCTAACCATAAACACCACACTAGGCAAAGGAGAACCATTTTCCATACAACGACACTTCGACAACGCCCTCCCGACCACCAACAAGCGAACAAATCCACCACCCTTTGAGGCATGACCCATGACAATCCAAACCAGCTAAAGATTGCATACCATAGAGAGCGAGCAATCCCACAATGGAGAAGAAGATGATCGATCGTCTCCCCATCCGATTTGCACAAGCAACATCTATTGATCACAATGCTCATATCCTCCACTGCTCATATCCCACCATCAATTACTTCACCCAAACCCATCTCCGCCACCTTAAGTTTTTCAACATACACGCCCCATCTTCAAGTCCACCACTACCAAATCTCCACCTACCATTACTTTTCTAGTGCAGCTCTGAATTCAAACGTCCACCAACCCAAATTTCATCTCCAAGCCTATGATTGACCAAATCCCACACCCGCCATGACTACCTACCTCCACCGACCTCCATCATCTCTAGTCCTCCCATCACCAAATGAAAAAGCCACAAACAAATTCCCTCTAACGGTAAGGCTTACTAGTCATCCAAAAAGAACATATCTTTGAAGCTCTGAAAGGCACACCAATTTTTCCACAATGCCACATCCAAATCCAAAATTCTGTCCAACCCAGTCAGTGAAAGCAAAACCAAATCCTGAAAGAGATTAATTCAGTTGATGGGTGTCAATTCTATCAGTTTTCTAGGCATTTGGAATCTTGCTATTTTCCTTGATGGTTTCTTACTACACAAAGAGATAAGAACAAGAAGATGAATATGAATATGAGTATGAAGACAACAACGACGATAGTAATCATGATTAGAAGAGGAAAAATACTTTTAAAATGTTTTTAACTTAAATAGGGTCTCTAGGCATTTTAATTGGTAAAAGTAAGTATGATATCACAAAATTTCTACATATCTGCCACAGCAACAAGTTAATGGAAAAGGGAGGTATTGCCCATTTCTATATATCTCTCAACTGATAACCTCACAGCAGATGTACCTCCTTGCTGATTACCTTAATTGCCTCAAACCATCTAACTATCATATTACATTTGGATGGTCCATTCCGAAATTAAGTTTCATTTGCCCACCTTTACCCTTCCGTCAAGGTGGCTTATCTAATGGAAGGTAAAATCCAGCAAGCTCATGAGCCTTGGGCTTAATGTGTGAGGAAAAGTCATAAATGAAATGCAGACTTTAAGGTCACAATTGAACAACCCATTAGTTACTAGGACTTGCAGCCTAATATAGTTCGCTCTTGTTCCTGACTATACAAATATTCTATGGACAAAATTACAGTTGCACACAAACATGCAAAGCTGGAAAAAATAAGAGGTGTAAGGACTTACTGGCAAGCTATTGAGAAGAGCTAGTGTTAGAGAGACGTGGAATGTGTATGTCAGAATCCTTTCCAGCACATTTGGAAGATATGCACCAAAATGAAATGCCCAACGAGGTTGATAAGCAGTTAAACGAACCGAATGTGCCATGGACATCACATCACCGACAAAAACAAAAGTCCCAACACACTTGGAGTTTATAAGGTCAGAAGTCTTGGATACTGAAAATGAATTTCTTCCAAGTTGCAAGCACTCTGGAGTAAAAGATCCTAAGTATGAGATCTCCACCCAGCTCAAACCTGGCATCTGAAGTGGACTTAAGCAAGACTCATCCTATGAACACCATTAAAATTGTATTCAGCTAAATTGAGCAGTATAAGAATAACTTTCCATTATGTCCCAAGCACATAAGACTTAAAAGTAGAACTTGTTAAAAAGAATAAAATGTTTATTCAAACATCTATTTACCAGTGAACATGTGCAGCTGCTTCCATTAGTTATTGTTGTCCATCCATCACCACATTTATAAAGCTTAACAATGTCCTGAGCATTCATGCAGTGTGTACTCTGTCTTCTCTTTGGATGACCATTTTTGCTGTTACCACTATCTGACATTCTCGTATCAAGACAGGGAATGGTTACAAATGCAGTAAGATCATTAGGACAAGCAGATTGGTTGTCTACTGACTGAATCTTCTGGCCATCTTCTATCATAAAATTGGGGACACAATACCCCTTTCTGCCATTGACCGCCCCAAAGCCTTCAACATATTCGGTATGATCTGTAATTTGACGTGTCACATTATCTATCAGAACTGTCATTTCCATCCACTCTTCTGCATTATGGATGTGAACACCATCCAGTGACATAATTAGATCCCCAGGAGACAAATATTTGAACAAAGGCGATGTAGAAGATACATCCAAAACCTATTCCAGGTAATCATTTCCAAAAAGTGGGAGGAAAAATGTGTCAAATCCAACCATGCACATATACTGATAGATATTCACATACATACATATGTATGTATGCATGTATCTATGCATAAAACAATATGATAAAAATAAATGCTTGTTATGTAGTACCATGGGGCTTTCACTATGCATGTAGAAGGGAAACAGGATCAGAGGCAGGAGGAATAGAACCAATCCACAACCTGCACAACACTTCAGGAAAAAGCTAAAGGTAATCAGCATTAGATTTAGTATCTTATGAGCTAGCAACAAGATGAAAGCCATATGAAGCCAGAAGTGAAGTTAAGATTTTAGATTCCAATTAAATACATAAGCCGAATCAAAGTTTTTTTTACAAGGCAAAAGTCCATATGCCCTCTTCAAACTAGTGTTTATGTGCTCGTTCGTCATTGCTCGATACTTGGGTTCAAGTCCCTGCTTGCATACTCAGTGGGGTTGGGGTCAGATTATGGTCCAACTTAGTCTAGAGGGAGCACTTGCAGGTTTCCCACATCTGGTCCCTTCTAACCAGTTCCCCAACGGGTATGATGTCAACCCACCCCACACACAATCCTTGTCACTTATTAAAAAAATGGAGAAAACTTTCACTTTCAGCGCTTTTGCAATCATCTCCTAAACTTTAAAAAATCACAATTTAGTGTATCAAATTTTGAAGATTTCCTACCATTTGGGTTTGAGGTTAAATGAGATAGAGTATAGGTAAAATGTCCCATATACCCTAGTATTTAAAAAATTTTAAATAATTAAAAAATTATATAAAAAGAAAAAAATGGAACCCATGGGTCAACTATGGGGTCAGCCCGGCAGCAATTTTTTTTTTTTTTTAAACAGGGATATTTTGAGTATTTTGGTGTCTTCCGTTGGGATTTAACAAAAAGTCCTAACGGATGGGTGATATTGCAAACTTTTTAAAGTCGGATACACTAAATTGAACGTTTTTAAAGTTTAAGGGGATGATTGCAAAAGTGCTAAAAGTTTAAGGTGATTAAGTGAAGTTTCGTAAAAAATAAAAAAGACAGCAACTTCTAGTGTCAACAACATAATTGACATTTGGAGTGGGTCAACCGCATTGTCCAATCACCTGTTATCAGTTCAAAAGCCACTGTAGAGAGCCACACCATCAAATTGCTTCAATTCACTATTTGGACTTGATTGTTAGAACTAAAAGAAACCTAAGCACTTAGATTGCTTAGATTAAAATGTAGTGATTTAATTGACACATACCCCAAATTACAGAGCAGTAAAATGTATTAAAGCCTAGAATATATCATACGATCTTACCACTGCATTGTGCCAAATACCAGCACAGTATACACGGAGCATAGTAAATTGTGAAAATGCTTGTAGCAACTCGTAGTTGAAAGCCACCAGAGCACCAGGAAATAGAACTGCAATAAAAATGGCAATGTACTCCATCTGTATGCCTTCACTGCTTTCCATTGAAGAGGTGCCTACAGGATGAAGAATGAGAATCTAGCATTCCACACTTTTAGGTCTAAATTTTAGTGACTAATCAATTTGTCATACCTTGATTCATCATATGTGGGTCACACATATAAACAACTACACAAAACATTAAAATTTCAAAAAATGGAATGGACTTGATAACTAGGTAAATATATGTTAAAACCTTTTTTTTTTTTTGATAAGTAATGTGAATTATAACTTAAGATTCCCCAATGAATTACGATTCTCCAATGACTCAAATTAGACTTTAAACCTTAAGACTCAAATTAAACTTGCACTATTTCTTATAATATACATTAAAACTTAAGTTTCCCCAATGACTCAAATTAGACTATCTAAACACAAAAGTACTCACGAACTCCCAATACCAGCTGCAGCCTGACAGTTCTTGTTCTTGGAAATGAAACAATAAGCATGTAATTGAAATTATGAACCCCTCTATCCCCTGTTACACTGTCCTTCGTTCTCCTGAGCCTACTAATTTGCGCTAGGTTTGGCTAAAATAATAAATTCTATTTAATTGAAACAGACAATTTATTGATAGTACTCTTGGGTTTAATGTGAGCATTCTATCACATATTTATACTAAAGTTTTATAATAAAATACAAAATTCAATTTTCTGCTTTAGTTTTGCCAATAGATATGGAAAATTTTAGCTGAAGTAAAAACTGGCAAGGAGGTTCTACCAGAAGATAGACATTTTATTCACGCTTCTACATTGGTTGAATTTTATTACTCATCTAGAGCTGTTCTCCTAATATCATGCCACCGTCTAAAACTCCATAAAACCACTACCATACCAGCTTATCTACTGGTTGAGTTATTGAAACATTACAAAGTATATCATATGCATAACAAAGGCAGTAATATTCAAATTCCATATTTTACTCAAATTGTGATTATCGTACGTAAACCAACGGTATACTTAGATGAAATTTATGTTAAAAATATGGAAGTTTAGAGCATAGACTTTTCAGACTAACAAGCAATTGATGCATTGACCATGAACAGTATTAGACACTAATATAGCCATTTTTATAGGTCGGTTGTGCAATTTTTCTTTTTCTTTTTTAATATATATAAGTAATTGGCCCCAAGGGGCGCAATATTCTATTATCTTTTAAAAACAGTCATGCCGATGAACCCTTGGATTTGGGATGAATTTTTTTTTTGATAAGTAAAGATAATACTACGCCCACCGTGGGGCTCGAACCCAATGAATTTTAATCTAATTGTGATTTTAAATGCTACTTATGGGTGTGGGGAAGTGAGAATATGTGTAGCATTACTCTTTCTTTTTTATAAGTACTTCAAAAACAAATTATAGAGTACAACAACAACGACAACGACAAGAAACAGAAAAAAACAAAAACAAGTACAAGCTTAACTACTGAAAAACCAAACCGAGACAAACAACTAGCACCTCACTCCCCACTAAGATGGATAAAACCATCGGGAATAAAAGAGCCCCTAAATCTTTAGATCTAGTCCAGTTTCCAAGGAAACCAAACAGACTAAGAAGAGAAAAAACAATAGAAACAAGATCTCCTTCACAGACATTGAGTTTGAAGCCAACCGGTTCGCGTTAAGTTGAAAACAACAACACAAAGAACACAATAACACCTAACAAAATACGGAGAAAATATCAGCAACACCAACGGTGGATATGGCGGAACGTGAAGACGCGCGAGATCCACGCACTGGCGCGTGATGGACCGATGGAGGCACGAGAGGCAGCAACGGGTAGCGGGGAGGCTGAAGATGACGGTGGATAGGCGCGTTGATGGGAGGAGCTGATAGAAGCTGGCAAACTAGCTTTGAAAAAGCCAAATCTAAACCCAAAGCAGATCCAGGAGGTGGAGGTAACGGAGTAGGTCGGAGGAGGCTACAGGGCGGTGGTGGAGGGGCTGGGGTGGCAATTTTTGGAGGATGAAGAATAAATCGCCGAAGGCAATATATAAAACCTCATAAGAGGTGGAAAGGACTAAAGAAAACTCTGACCAAACAACAAAAGCAAGCAACTTCATGAGAGGGAAGAGGAGTGTATTTCTTCCCTCCTCCTAGACGGAAGCAAGATCAGCACTGGCTTAGGTTTGAAAAAAGAAGAGAGAAACGCTCTCAACAAGAGAGATGGATCGCTAGACATTTTCAATCTCCTTTTCAAAGTCTCACATAAATCTTAAAACCAACACTTCACTCACTTTATTCTATAAATAATGCAACTAAAGTATTTAAAAGGCCTCCATAACAGCTATCCAAAAGAACTATAGTAGACAAAGTAGATTAACCAACTTAACCTTTTCTCCTTGCATTCAATGCCAAACTCCTATAAAGAATGGCAAATGGGGAAAGAAACAAATTAAATGCTTTTCAAATCCTTTTTTTATATATATAAGTAAAATGCTTTTCAAATCCTACACCAAATAAAGAATGTCCATTATACTAGTGAATATCTCATTCTACATATTTTACGATTAAAATGCACGGAAACAGAGTGAAACCCAACAATGATTCTATTCATAATTGTTTGTTTGATTAACAATTAATGAATGTGAAAGAATATCTATATCATTTTCAATATTATTGGATGTCTCTAAGAAGACAAACTGATTTTTTTGAAATAAAGATTAGGAATTAGCAATTAAAAACTATGAGGCTTGCTCATATCTGATTATGCATACAATCAACCAAAATGGTCCAACTCTATCATTTACATGTAACATTAGAACTACAAGAACATAAGATGTCAGAGAATTTCTTGAGAAATTCATCTCTTCACAGATATTATAACAACACTATATTTGAATAACGCCCCAAGACTACAATTTAGTAGAATTAAAAAAAATAAGAAATAAAAAAGATCAGAAAGAAGCTGACCTAGCAGCAGCAAGAGCATGCCCGAGTTCATGCACGGATACGGAAATCAAGGTAGAAATAAGTAAATACCCAGCATCGGCAAGTGAGATGCTCAAACCAGAGACCTACGTACGCATAAGGCAGTCAAATAGGTAACAATCAATTTGATTGATAATGCTAATACTAATAAAGGGAAAAATCAAAACTAACCGAGGAGGGGGAAAACCCAAACAGTAAGGCTGTAGATAGATTTTCCAGCTCTGTTTTTTGGCGGAAAAGATGCAGGGCTTTGCCTAATTCCCAAAGGAGAATCTGGTGCCAACCCCCCAAAAAAACAATAATTGAGTTTGAGAATTGAGAGGAGATATATTATTGTCAAACTTTAATTATTAAGCCAAGATAAAAGTTCTTGTCTGGTAGAGACCATACCAGAGTAACGGCAAGCAGCGCGGTTAGGCTAAAACCAGTTCCAATGGAAAACCATACTCTCAAACTTCTGGTGAGTGAGTGAGTCAAGCAGTATATGAGTAATAATTGATAGCAGCAGCAGCAGCAACAACAACAACAACAATGCTGACAATAATAAAAACAATAGATAGAAGAAGCGAAAACCTGGCATGCCTTCGTCCAAAACGGAAAAGAGGTTCATTCAGAGCAGATATTTTGTAGTCGCAGAACCTGCGGGAGTGGGAGTCGTAGATTCCTATGTTGTCATTAACGACTTTGAAGAAAATAAGGGTTAGAGAGAGAGAGAGAGAGAGAGTAGTACTGACCAACAGGAAATGGTATTGGAGAGGTTGGTGGTGGTAATGCGTAGGGGCAGGGGAGAGCGAGCCTGAGATCGAGTGCGTCCCCTCCCAAACCTTCTCACCCGCCTCCCTTCCATCTCCATCATCGCTATCACTTCTAATCAACTTTAATCCCCATCCGTCTTCTTCTTCCTCTTCTTTTGCCTCTCAGCCCCGGCAGGAGATCGTTTTCGCCTCTTTCATTTTTCCTCAAATGCTATAATTTGTTTCGACTCTTCCATTTTTGCTTCCTCACGTTTGCCCCCGCAAATTACCGAAATGTTTTCCCACCCTCTTTATTTTTTTGTTTTTTTTTAACATGTTGACACAATAAGGGATGGTCCGTTTTATTAGGCGTATTCCTAGCCAATTGAACTACCTAAACTACTAATTATAAAGTTATTAAACTACATGGTGCGAAACTATGGGGGTGTTTGTTAAACTCCCTCACATTCCCCCACATCCACCACACTATTCACTTCATTTTTTTCCCAAAAAAATATTATTACTTTTATATCAAATCACTCACTTTTTATATCTAATCATTTACTTTTTATTACTATTCAAATAAAAAAATCACTACAAAACAGAATTTTTTACTTCCCAATACCACTTTTTTCATTTTTCCATACCAATTATTATTATTATTTTTTTCTTTTTTTTTTATCCATGAACAGTATCCTGTAAAATGAACAGTGCTAGGGTGTTTAACAAACACCCCCTATATGTCAATATTTTTCCCAAATTACTAATTATGTCATTGTTTCCTAAACTATATGTCAATATTTTCCAATAACAAAAATCTTGATGTTTACAATTCAACCTCTATTTTTATATTAGGGGTAATTACATTTCTCTCAATTAATTACAACGTATTTTCACTTTCTCCCCATGAAGTATCAACTGTACTACCCAACCCCATGAACCACCATTTTGTGCCTAAAATCCCCTTCCATTAGTCAAAAGTGCAATTCTGTCAATCAAAGGCGTTAACTCATACGGTCAGCTCGTCACGTTGCCCCCATGAACTACAACGCATTGTCACTTTGCATCCATGAACTTCAACATATTGTTATTTTGACAGTATAAGGCCTCGTTTGGTTTGCAAAATGTCTAGTCCATTGAAAAATGATTAGTTACTACTGAGAATAGAAGAGTGTGGAATAGATTAGCTATTCATATTCCTTTGTTTGGTTGTTATGCTGGAACAGACTAGTTAATCATATTCATTTATTTGGTACAATTCAATATGTTGGTGAATGAAATCATATTGTGATCAAATTTTCTAAAATACCTTTACAATACAAATACAATTTATATTATTAAGGACTTTCATTTTATTTTTTTTTAAACATAAACAACTTTAATATAACTTATTTTTCTTTTTTGTTTTTAATTATGTCAGGTATGTGGCCTTTTTTTTTCTTCTTTTTTTTTTTGTTGCAATTATGCTACAAAATTATTTATATAAAAAAATATATATAGTTGCAGAAAGCATAATCAAACTCAATTTTGAAATCAAAAAAATATAGTTGGAGAATGTACAGAGAATCAAAAGAAATAAAAAAACAGATTATATATTTGTATTTTATAAAAACCTTGCAGATTCTATTTCTCCGTCAAAGAAAAAAAAATGGAGAAACTAAATTAAAAAAAAAAAAAGGTACATAAATAAGAAGAGAAAGAAACGAAGAAAAGAAAATTAAAGAGAAACGGTACAAAAAATCAAAAAACATAATTTAAAATAATAATAATAATAATAATATTAAAAAAAAATTGAGAAACGGTACAAAGAAGGGAGACAGCATGGAGAAAAAAAAAATCGTCTGTACTTGTAGAAAAACTGTACCAGAAAATCAGAGAGAAAAAGAGAGAATGAAATATAGAGAAAGAAAAAAGAAATGGAGAGAGAGAGAGAGAGAGAGAGAGAGAAATATAGAAGAATCAGAGAGAGAACGAAATTTAATCCCACAAGTAGGGTTCTTTGTGGCAATTTACATAATTAATTTAATTCCATAGGAAATGATTAGCTAAGCTACTTATTTTTTAGTGGCTTAATTAACCCTGTGTGTATGAGATTAGTAGTCCCATGGGAATAGACTATTATCAGGAATAAAGTGTTACCAAACAAAGGATTAGCTATACCTAGTGTTAGCTAGTCCAATCAAAGAGTCTATTCCACAAACCAAACGGGACCTAAGTTAACAATTTTAACTGAAGGAATAGAAGTTTTGGGCACAAAATTGTAGTTCATAGGGGTCAGGTGATACAGTTGATATTTCATGGGGGGAAAGTGAAAATACATTGCAGTTAATAGGGGAAAAGGTAATTACCCCTTTATATTATAATTTACAAGTGTATTTAATTTAAAAATTAGATTAAACTCATCTAAAAATGCTCTTATATATATATAATTCAAAAGGGTAGTTAAAAAAAAAAAATAGGATTAGCCCTAGGAGCCCTCTGCCCCAAGCATCATAAAGTGGATCAGCCACCCCCAATGACTATTGCGTGATTTTGCTCACCCCAACAGCCTTGGAGTGGTTTTGGCCACCCCATTTTGCAAGTTGAGGTGGCCGAATCACTCCAAAGGCCGCTTCTCAAATCGGTAAGGGTGGCTTTTCCAAAATTTTTTAATTATTTTAATTATAATTTATTTTTTAATTTCTAATTAGGTATATAAGCGAATGCACCATCTTCGTTTTTCACCACTATCAAATTACCACGTGTGAAACTTGAGAGTTGAGAGACTACATGGGGCAAAAAAAAAATATTTAACCTGGAGAAAATTACTAAACACATTTCTTTGTGGGAGGGAACCAAAAAACGGAATAATTTTTGTGCGACAACTATAAATAATGAAATAAATGAAGGCAGAAGTGGCGAAAAGAAAAAATCTCTCTCTTCCCATTACCTCCCCAACACGACATTGTAGATCCCAAAGCTGAGGCAATAGTCAGCTCCCTCCGACTACGCATAGAGGGAGAGAGAAAGAAGAGTGGAATCGATGATACTGTTGCAATCTCACTCAAGATTTCTCCTTCAGACCTTGATGAATCGGGTTCAGAAGTGCGTTCGCTCTCTCTCTCTCTCTCATCCACCTTATGTTTTCTCTCTGATGTTTTCGCATTTGCTACTATTGTATTGTTATCACCTATACGCATCTTTATCGTGGTAAATTTACAATTGAAGCTCATTTCTGTATTCTGAATCTCTCTGCCTGTAATTCTTGAATTTATTATTTAGGAAGTTTTGTCTATACAATCACTTTTGTGGATATTGTCAGCTCACTCTGGTGTTTGTTACTAGGGTTCTTAGTTTGTTCATCAGTCCAAGTTCACCAACTTTTTCTTAAAATTTTTTATCTGGAATATATGTGTGACACACATATTTCGTTTAGTGCTTTCGTGAAATTTTGTTTCTTCCTCTAAAATGTAATCCTGATCGACGGAGAGAAGTGGGAAACATGGAAACTTGTGCACCCAACAATTTTAAGAGCTTCGGAAAATATTTGGCGGATCACACAGTATTTTCCTTTTCTCAATACATGTATAATTATACATGGGATTGGAAGTGTTGTTGGAACTTTTACTGCTGTAATTGTTAACTTGTTCCTGCAAATTTGTCACTATAGTGCTTTGTATTCAGACCTTGTATCTTGTCATACCATGTGGAGGGGTGTGTCAGGCAATGCAACCTTATCTTTCCATTTTTTTCCTAATTGAGCGGCTTATTTATATATTTGAATGAGTCTATTTCATGTTTCTTATTACTCAAGTTTCTTTTATGATGAAAAGGAGTAGTTGTCAGAGGTTCAATAGAAAAATAACAGTCATTTGCTTAAAATCATTACATTCTAACCAATAGGGATATAGTCCCCAATAATTAAAATCACAAAAAACTTTGCAACCTCAGCTACTAGCATGCTCGTTAGCTTTCAGGAGAACAAGAAATTAATGCCTTAGCCCTCCTATTTTATTTTCTGACAAATCTACCCCACTACAACGTGGACAGATTCTTATGGGGCATACTTGGATTTTGTTTATACGATAATGCTAGTTCATACTCCCCAAATGGACTGCTAATAGGTAATCTTCTTCATTTTTATGATGATGCTGATGCTATTCCAGTGCTCAATCATCTTTTAGCTTCTTATCACTAGGTTACTGACCAAAAAAATACAACAGAACGTAAACTCGATTTTGTTACTGTAATGACCATGCACAGTATGCTGACATGTGACCTTTTTTTTTTTATTCTGCAGCCTTGAAAAGGGAGTTGAATTGGATTATCACTGGGTTGAGTTTGACGATGTTCGTTACCATATTCAGGTGATTTGATTGATGAGCTTTTTAGTTCAACATATATGTGGAAAGAAGAGAATCGTAATGAGTAAACTTGTAACTAAGGATCTTTTTTTTTTTTTCGATAAGAAATTAAAATTTATCAAGAGTGAAGGATCTTAACAATCAATTCTGTTTGTTATCATAATTATTATTTAAATGTCGTAGCTTTGGATTTGCTCATCTGAGTGGCGAGTGTATCTTGTAGGTGTCAATGAAGAATTCACATGTCTTGTTGCTATCAATGTCGTTACCCACCCCTCCTCCAGAAGCCATTTTCTTTGGTGGACTTCCGTTTGGAGCGATAGAAGCTATAAAAGCTGCATATGGTGTGCTTGTACAAATTCTTGATCCTCCAAGGGATGGCTTTAATCTCACATTGAAACTGAATCTGTCAAAACTTCCTCCAGATGAAGGTTCAACGAGTTCCTTTTCTAAGGTCATTGTTAGCTTGCCATGGATATGCTGAAACATGTAGGAACAGTTGTTAAACATGTCCATCTTTACATTCTAATTTCTAAGATTGTGCCCTAAAATATTTGTTTCACATCCCAAAATAGGTTTCCTTTAACAACTTGATACCATTTATACATTAGACGGGCAGAGTTTGTGTCAAGGATCAATTCCAGTGAACTAATAAGTGCAATGTTTAGGAGTTGTAACTGAAATTGCGTACCATGTTGAAAGGAGTTAAAAATGTTTTGAACTGTAAAGATTTCTCATTTAATTGCATATATTTTCCAGTCCTATATGTGTAACTGCACTGATTGCAATATTTATGTAGTCCAACAAAATCAATCGTCTATAGTTTTGATCGTATATGTTTTATAGAACTTAAGCCTCTTGTATTATTTCAATTGAGGTTGAAAGTTATATTATTTAATTATTTTGGCTGAAATGATTCTGGATTGTGCTTGTCTTAAGGCCTCATTAAATGTTTACATTTTGATTGTTCAAGTGCTGCTTACGCTAACATATCTTGAAAAATGTTAGCTCCCTTCCTAATAGATATTGCCTCTAGACCTGGGGCGAAGGTGGTATGCAAAGCCAATAGAAGTTTTTAAATCATTATGCAATCAATAGCTTCCTCAAGCAGAAGCACTGGAAGAAATCATTAACCAAGGGTTTGCCCTCAAACTTTCTTGACCTATTGAAATTTTCGTCTAGACCTCTAGGAATGGATGTATTTGCTGTGGTTTCCCCTTATCATATTCAGGACTTATGCCTCAAGTGGATGCTGTGTAGACTATTATGCTCTCATCCAACCAACTTAAGACCAGGTGGATGTGCATGAGTTGGGGATAAACTGTGATTTATTTTTTGGCTGTCTTGCATTGGCAAGTGATTATTTAAACAACCCTTTCCATTTGGTTTGGGAATCCAGGTGGTGTAGAATTTTTTTTACATCAACTCCTGTCATCTATGATGTCTATTCTTATGTTCTGAAGCGGTTTTGAGGTTGAAGATTAATTGGCTAAATCAGAGCTAGTTCCTTTTGGCAATGTGGGTGATGTAGAAGGTTTGGCTCGTATTCTTAGTTGTAGAGTAGCATCTTTGCAAATGAAGTACTTGAGTCTTTCTTTGGGAGCTTCGTACAAGGCTAATTCTATTTGGAAGTGCATTTCACAAGCCTCCAGCCTTGGATTGCCATCTACATCCTTCTTTTCCTCCTATTTCACAAACTTCCCTTCCTATTTCTGTTGTCTTTGTCTTTGACCCTCTAGTGGTGGCGCGTGGAGGCGCATCACGCTAGGTTATAGCTTCGGCCCATCGTGTGAGCTCTGGGATGTAGCTTTCAGCAATCTTTTTCTTCGTTTTCTCCATAATAGGTTTTTTTTTTTTTTTTTTTTAATTTTATTTTTTTAAATTAATTTATTTCTTATGTTCTAGGATTGCACCCTTTTGCCTTTTTCTAATGAGATTGAATTACTTATAATAAAAAAAAGAATTGTTTTATAATGGTAAGTGATTGTGCCTGCCCTCCTGGTTCGGGCCAGTTTCTTAGGTACAAGTGTATGCTTTAGGCAAGATCTCAAGTGCTTATTAGAATTTTCCTCCCCTTGGTGCTAATTTTTTATAAGGTACAAACTCTCTCTCTCTCAATAGGAAATGGAAATGTCACAAAAGGAAGAGGAGTACCATGTAGAACGTAAGCCTTTCTCAAAGTAGATACTAGGAGATATTCTTTCTTAATACACGGGTTTTTCCCTATACACTAGATTTGAGGTCAATGATGGCTCCAAAATGAGATTAGGGTATGACGTGTGTTGTAGGGATCAAGCCCTCAAGGCAACTTTTTTGGACCTGTTCAGTTTGACCCATAATAAGGATGCTTTAGTGGCAAATTATTTGGAGTTTTCTAGTGACTCATCAGTAGAATGTTAACTTTTTCAGAGCGGCTCACAACTGAGAGGTAGATCTCTTTATCTCATTCTTCAATTTGTTGTACTCTTTCAGATTGAGACGAGGTGGCAAATACAAGCTTTGTCGGATACCTTCCAAGTGAGGCTTGTTTGATGTTAAATCAGGGTACAATGTCCTTATTCCCCATGATAGCACTCCTTTCCCTTAGAGCGAGTATTTGGCGGAATAAGGCTCCCTTGAGAGTTGTTTTTTTTTTTGCTTGGTTGGCTACCTTAGGAAATATTTTAACCTTGTAGGATTGGCGTGGGTTTCGAGTTGTAGATCTTTCTGCTTGCTGGGAAGGGTATTTCTGCAGGCTTCGGAATGCTATTATGTGGAAGATAGTTCTGTCCCGCCTTAGGTGGCATCTTTGGAGAGAGAAATTATTGGAGTTTTGAAGAGGCCATGAATGGGCGGTGGCAAATCTAAAGGATTTTTTTTCAAGACTCTTTGTCACTGGACAGCTGCCTTTAACTTAAATATTTCTTGTTTTCATGTTTTCTTGATCTTTCTTATTCTGCTAGCTAAGTGTTTTTCTTGTATACTTCCGGTATACTTGGGTTGTGCCTATTGTACATTTCTATAAATTGTGTTTACTTATAAAAAAAATATCATTTCTTTTGGTCAAGATATTAGATCCATTTGGGCTCTTAAGAAGCTATTTTGGCTAGCTTGCTGGATAAATTGGCACATCTCCAGGGCCTTTGCTCATTGGACATTGCTAAAGTTTAAAGATCCTATGTCAGATGTGCAAATGCACTTACGGTCAAAGTTATAGATTTGAAGCTTTATGGTAAACTTTGAGTGACTGGTTGCTGTACCTACTGTTTTGAAGCCCTATAGGTCTGGGTCATTCTTCCCCTTTCTCTACCCGACTTTTTTGGTTGCACCTACTGTTCTGAAGCCTATTGGTTGGATCATTATTCCCATTTTATACCCTGCAATATAGGGGTCCTGTGCAGGCAGGAATACTCAACAATGCTATGCAAAATGCATCATGATCTTAACATAAGTCATTATGTTAACAATTCTAGTGTGCTTTCGCCTTACAAATAAAGCTTAGAACAGTTAATTTGACATAAATGTAGTGAATTCTATCTTTGTTTAAGATTGTTTTCAGCTGTATAGTATTAAAAGATACTTTCATGTATTCACTTATCTATTCGTATTAATCTATTTTGTGGCTGAGTTACTTATCAAAAAAGTTTTGTGGATGAATTACTTATCAAAAAAGTTTTGTGGCTGAGTTACTTCTATTTTTGTTTTTGTTGATGTTCTTTGAAACTTTTTCTTGTTGATGTTGTGCAGAGCACAGACATGCTCTTTTGGTAAAGATTGCATCTGTTAGGGAAGTGGTACTTGGTGCTCCATTGAGAGTAATTCTAAAACAACTTGCTTCAAGGACTGTTGCTCCTAATATGGATCGGCTTGTTGCAATTGTGCACCGGCCGAACGAGTCTTTTTTCCTTGTTCCTCAGGTAAAAAAAAATATCATCTTAACATGTTTACCTATTTTTAGTTGCAATTTTTTCCTTCCTTGAGCTTTAGTATAATAATCATGGGCTTATTTGTAGAGAGTAATAGTATTCGCTAAAAAAGTGTTCTTCTCCGATATAGTTTTTCATTTAGCACACACTCTCCTCATTCCCCCTTAAAATATTTTTTCGACTTCACCTAATTTCGTGTTTAGTTTATCTCTGATGCAACAAGAAGTAACAAACAAATTCTAGTGAATATCAGAGACAGAATAACTCCTGCTGAAATTATCAATAAAGTGAGTAGGAAAGCAATAAGATAGGTTAAAGTCTTACATTGTTCTCGTATATATCTAAATAGCTTTTGTCATAACCAAGTAAAGCGCTAGTCATATATGTGCTATACTTCAAAAGGAGTCAAAGTTACAATTGGAGTTCCCAAGTCACTTATATATTCCAGTCTCGCCTAGTAAGAAATTAATGTGGTATTTAGCACCAATGCAACATAGTTACACTCCACTCATTTAATGTGAGACTTAACTTTTTGGGGTGTTACAATCTCGCTCACTCAAATCTCCGACGTCCTTGTTAGGATTCACATCATGCTACAACATCACATGGTATTACTAGGTTGATTATGATACTATTTGTCATGACTCAAGAAAAGTGCTATACTCCAAAGGACTCTATATTCCAAATGGACTAGTCAAAGTTATAAGTGGAGCTTTTTACAATTACTTATATAGCTCCATCTCCCCTAGTAAGGAGCCAATTTGGGACTTAGCAACCATGTAACACTACAATTCACCCACCAATATGGGACTTAACATTCCGGGATATCACAACTAAAAATCCTGAAATTGAATTTCCCCACTAGTTGCCTTCATTTTTATTAGAAAATAATTTTGGACTTCCTTAAATACCCTATAGTAACTATCTAAAACCCTCTTTATTAAATAAAGCCAAAAGACCTGTGAAAATAATAATAATAAAAAAAGTTAAAACAATCTAGATCATGTGGGCCTTGTCTTATTCAGACAGTAATACACTTCAAGTGCAGGCTGATCTTCTAGTTGCATAAATCTCATACTTTTTAGTGGATATTTATGAAATTTAACTAATATGTCTTTTCATTACAAGGCATGCCGTAACCTCGGTACTCATTTTTGTTTGTTTAATCACATCCACTATATAGGGGACCATACTTGAAATTTCGCTGACACAATATTGTAATTGTTTCTGACAGGTAGGGAAGGTGACGGTTGTGTTTCCTATGAGATTTAAGGACTCCATAGATATTGTTCTTGCGACTTCCTTCCTGCAGGTACCATAAGTATATAATCTATTTTTTTAATGATTTAAGGATAAGTCTCAAATAAAATGCAAACACGTACTTTAGTTTGGGAAAGATCCAAAAGTGGACTGTCTTGTTTTGCTAATGGTCCTAGAAGGCCTTGCACTTGTGGAAATCATTACTATTGGCATATATGTGTGGTGATTCTGCTGCTGACACTTCCAAGCATACCTTTCTGTTGTGTTTCACGTAATCTGCCCCTGGGTTATTTCTAGTTTCTCACTTTCAAGGTCTGTTTAACATTTAGGAGTTTGTGGAAGCAAGACGCACGGCTGGACTTAATAACGTCCCTTCTTGTTTGTGGTCTTCTTCTCCTCCTCTAGAGCTGAAGGGAGCTCCTGGTGAAGCACTATTGGCAAATGCAGGATTTGTTACATTTGGTAATGTAGAAAAATGGATAGAGTTGGCTTTTCCCTTCACTTTCTCACTGTAACAAATAGCAATCTTCAATTGATGCAGTTATCTTCCCCCGTCATGTAGAAGGCAAAAAGTTGGACCGTACAGTTTGGAGTTTATCAACTTTTCACGCTTATGTTAGTTATCATGTCAAAGTGAGATTTCTTTCTTCTAATTTAGGCAAATTCCTGCTTCGTTTGTCTTGAATGCTTTTATGTACTTGGCAATTGTGAAATACATAAAGGATTAAAAATAATACATGTGTATGATAGTTAATCATGTATAAGTACGCTATGATCTCAGTTGAATATATAACTCGTTGAAATTTGGAGAGACTTGTAAGCATGAAAGCTACAAAATATTGATAACATTCCCTCATTTATCTTATTCATAAAAAGTAAATAAAATAAAATTCCTTCATATATCTTGACATCTGTTGTTTTGTTATCCATTTCAAAATCATAAAGGTACAGGAACATATTATGGAAAGTCTTTTTTTGTTTTAGTATGCTTTCTTCATCTTCTAACTTTGTTGATATATTTCATTTCAACCACTTCCGTGCACATTCCTCAACAGTGCTCAGAGGGTTTCATGCATACAAGGATGCGGCGTCGTGTGGAGTCTTTGATTCAGGTACTATTTCCTCTTTGATGAGTCTCTATTTCTTTAGTTCTTAAAGTATCCCGCTTAGTTTGATTATGCATTAGTGTGATATATTATGCTTGATTTAGCTGAAAAATACTTCTGAGGAGAAAAATGTGAATATCTTGATCTGAGATAGAGCAAAGTTCTCTATCATAAGAAAGAAATTTAAATGCATTTCTTCTTTAGTTGGAGTTAATGTCTAGTTTGGCAAAGCATCCTATTTTTAGATTCCACCTTTCCAGCAGCTTGTGCAACATGAACACGCCCTGTTAAGGCTGAGTTCAGCTGGGTCGAGTGGATCCTATAAAAGAAAGTTCCTAATGAAGAGAGGTGTATTGTGGCCATTGAGACATGAGGGGCCAAATTGTTCTTGCTCCTCTTCTTTTTTCCTTTTGTCCCAGATAGAAAGCAATCCACATGCTAAGATTATTGACCTTCTGAGGCTCTTGTTGACCCCATACAGTGCCACCTTATCAGGATGTGTTGAAGGATAAGATTTGTGGATACCTTGATGATGAAGAGTTGGAAATCTGACTTGGCATTTGCTAATTGAATTTTGTTAAAATATTTGGCATCTCAAATATCTAATTGGTTGAGAGGACCTAGATGATAGTGGTGGTGTTTTGGAGCCTTTGTATGCCCAAAGGGCCCACTTTAAGCCCTTACCATATGGTGTGTGCTTGACTGACTTAAACTTCTGCCTAGGTCCTTCTCTATCCGGGTCCTCACTAGCCATTGGAACTCCTGCATGTTATAGATGGGGAACTATTCAAGCTACTCCTTTCGTTTGGTTGAGGCAGAAAGTTGTTTTAGGGGGCCTCTTTCTGCGTACCCTACATTGCAAGCTATCTGAGCTAAATAACAACAGGCTGTTCAAGCTTGGTTCAGCCGGAAAATAAAATGTTCAAACTTGGCTTGAGCAGGGACAACATTTTTGAAGTTTGGCTCAGCTGCTGCTAAGCTAGCTCAGGAGCCACTTTAAGCTTGGTTCAGTGCACTTGATGAGTATCAAGCTGTTATCTTGAGTTTAAGATGTCCAATTTCTTAGGCAAAAAAGGCAATGGTGATGCGATGGACCTGATGGGTAGTATTCAATTGCATCAGCAAGTGCTCAAATTGTGGATAGTTCTTTATATTTCCTTTTATTTGGAATATTCAATAACAACTTTAGCTGACAATAATTGACTAGAAATTGACCAACATTCATAAGAGCCAACCGAATTTTATAACAGCCATAACCCCTCTATTCAAAAAGGCTTGAGCTTGTTGATTATTATTTTTTAATAGATGAGATGAACAGTACAACAAGAAAATTATTGAAACCAAACAAGAAAAAAATTACCAAAGCCAAATACATAAAAGACCAATAAAAGAACGTTATCCTAAATAGTGATCCAAAAAGGGTCATTTCCAAAGATCTACTGCAGAAGACCAAAAGGGGCATCGGCTTGTGCAGCCCACGCGTGGGAGCGGGGACCGGCCACGGGTAGAGTGGGGAACAACAGGGGTGGAGGAGGGGCGCATGCATGGTGGAGGTGGGGGGAGTGCAAAAGAGATGGGAGAAAACAAAAAGAAGATGAAGGGCAGGAGATCGTTAGGGTGGGGGAGAGGGACTCTTCCCTCCGTAGTTGAGATCTGGAGGGTGAAGTTTTTGCAGAGGAGGAGAGCTTTTTAGGAAAGAGAGAGAGAGAGAGAGAGAGAGAGAGAGCATCCCATGATCGCACGAACGTTTGAGCTTGTTGATTGCTTGAATAATCATGTTCAAAACACTCATTACTGAGTGAATCTTGTAAATTTTATACTTTTCAAAATGCTCATTTTTCCATGAGTTATTCTAGTTGCTACGGTTCAACACCTGTACCAAAATGGCAATTCATATAGCCTTTGGTTGGTATAGCAGTAGGAATTCGCTGTGTGCTGACTACCACAAAAATGGCTACATCTGTCAGCTAACATAGGGAATCTCTCCATGTAACGGATAGATATGTTGGTAGATCTCTCCATGTGACACCTGCTTTTCTTCTCTTTTTTTTTTGGGGGGGGGGAGGAGGTCATTACTTCCTTCTAAGTCAATAGTACAGTTGATGGCATCTGGGAGAGGCATTCAACAATATTAGGATGAAGTTTTTTAAGTAGCTTCTCTTCTGGCTTTCAATCATACTCCTTGTGTGGCCATTTATAGCTCTTTGCTCGAACGTATGGATATCTTGACTTGTAGGGCTCAGTGTTTGTTGCTTTTTTCTAATTTCTTTTTCTTTTGGTACTTATCTTGTATACCTTCCGTTCCATGTACTAGGGTTGTGATTTTCTAATTGGGCCTTGAAGTTGTGTTTCCCTGATATGGCTGTGCATCTGAAGTTCATGGCAGAGGTTGGGCCATTTCAGGCTTTTTGACAGCATGGTGCAACTGCGTTCACTGCTGTTGTAGGCCTGGATTTCCCCATACTGGGGCTTTGGTGACACCTTACTGGGAATGATTCGAAGCCACTTAAATGTACGGAAATGGTTTGAGTAGGCCTGACAATGTCCAACCGGGGCTTGTGAACTGCAAATGGTTAACAGTGTGTTTGGATTGAAGTGGTGGGAAATGGACGGAAGAGAAGTGAAATGGGTTAAAATCAGAAGTTGTTCCGATGTTTGGATGTATGAACGTATTTACCACCTTTTCTGTTGGTCCTTAATGGGTTAAAATCAATACAAAAATCAGTGTCCTTTTACAATAACCAAACTATAGAAGTTATCTCACCACCTCTTCTCTCATCTCCTCTTTTCACGACTCCATTTCTTATCTTCCTAAATTCCCAGACATAGTGAAAAATTAATTTCAGTTCGAAGTTGGTTCAAATAGAATCTATTTGACTGGAAGCAACGTGTGTTTATGCTTGATTACTAGTTTTGGTTAGGCATCCCTCACCAAGCTCGGTTCAACTAATCTTAATGATTGATCATATTTTTGTGTGTGATTATACTTGCTAACTTTAAATAATTATTTGAATGTGATTGTCAAAATCATTACCCAATGTTGGTCCATTGAAGTGTGATCAGTGGTGGGGAAATTTAAAGGTGGATGAGTTTTTTTCCTTTTTTATTTTTAACCTCCTATAACATTTTCCTAGTGGGTTATATATTGCATTTGTATGTTACCCTCTGTTAAGAGTATCTTGCACCTGTATTCTTGTTTAATTTTTTACATGACAGAATTCTTGTTATTTCCAGTTTTCACTTAATAAAATGTGATCCAATTGCAAGATGAAAAATACAATATGCACACACACACGTATTATAAAGAAGACATACACATGAATGCAGACACACACACACAGAGACATGCATTACTTGTATAAGTAGAAAAAAATACACCGCATTCTCAGTGTAGGCTCATAACATGCTTACATTTATTACTCTGTAGGCCCTAGATCGTGCCAAGCCGGAGTTGGAGAATTCGAAGAAAACAGTGCAAAGCAGATCCTTCAAACGACTGGTTTGTCATAATGATACTTTCATGTTTTAACATTTAGTTATGATATTGCTTTTAAATGCTTTTTTCTCCCTATTAAATTTTTCCATGTGCTGCACTTATCAAACAAAAAATTCCATCCACTGGATTGCAGAGCCTCAATGATGCAAGGACCAATTCGAAGTCATAAAGATTTACAGGGTAGAAGAGGGATGCTCCTGTTTGAATCCCAAGAAGCCCATCATCCGAGGCATTGTTTACGATGTGCTGGAAAGACGACTCCTAGTGCTTGTATTTTATTCTCAAAAAAAAAAAAATTGATTCAGTTGCTAGTATGTTACAACTTTGTCTATAGTTGCTTTCATCTGAACAAGAAAGTTTCATTTTGTTTAGGTCAATTTTGGGATCCATTTTAGTATTTCCTTTCCTGGTATAAAGCATTAATTTAATTATGCCCACATAAATTTATGGCTACATGGAACCGAGTTATTTGGGTGATATGCTATCCTGCTTTGATCAAGGTGAGAAACTTGTGCTCATTGTAGCTTTATTTTTATTTGAAAGTTTTGAAAAATCAAGCCCACAATGATATGATCCCTGAGATCTTTACAGAGCCCGACCAAGGCAAAAGAGATCAGGGGAAATGCTTCAATCTTCCTGATAATAAATTGACTTCTCTAGAGTTCAAAATAGAAAGTTCTTGTCTAGTTCACTCAAAAGATGCACGAAGGCCAGCCCAACAGTCTCGTAATTATCAAATAAAATGTTCAATTATTGATATGCTGTTGTTTCTGTTTTAATTTGATTAATAATTCACACACACACACACACACATATATATTTGAAAGGATCCGTCACCCTCTCAAGTTGCAATAATTTTCAGAAAATAGATTAATGTCTTGTCTTGTATAATATAAATATTTTCTATTATACAATTTTTGGTAATTAATTATGTAAGATAAGGTGATTAAGCGAGACCACAAGGGAGTCAGAAGTATCTCAGATAATTTTAGGTGGTTGGTTGTCACACCCCTTTGAGGAGCGGCATTCATAAAGTAGTAAGGACATACAACGTCTAGTCAAGGGGGTACAAAGTATAGCGTGTGCAATAGCTCTTTGTCATTGATTGGGAAAAGAAGAAAGTAAATTATACACGAGATGAGCATGAAAAGAGGAAGGAATTTCACGCAAAATAAATGACAAAACAAAATGAGTTAGCTGGCTGGTTTGTGTGTGCTCTCAGCGGACAAAGGCAGGCAGGCAGGCTGCTGGGCCTCAAACCTTGGTTTTCACAGTCACCCGGTGGTCGGTCTGCCTCCTCTGTCCCATCGAGAGCAGGAGGCATCATCATAATCATACTATGATTTTCTCCTGGGGCCTCATCTCATCCCTCAACAGTAACTCCTCTGATGCATAAAAGGAATTGCAATTCGCTGGACCCTACCACCCCACCCACCTACTATAAAAACCAACAAAACAGCTTCGTAGGTCCCTTTCACCTTTTTCCTCAACGCTACAATAGCTACTCCGAATCACTCTCCAAGCTCTCCATTCCCTTCAAACCCCTTCGCTTTTGCTGCATTTTCCATTCAAAACAACAACATAATTTTAGTCCATATTATGATCGGACATCACAAATTGTTCTTTTCCATAAATGAATAAAATACAATCCGATCCGACAACTGACATTCATTCCCACTCTTCCACACAAAAGCCCGTTTCTTTTTCTTTTTTTTTTTTCTTTTTTTTTTATTGGCGAGTAAAGATGGAAGAAGGGTTGAACTTGTATTCTCCATCAAGAAAAGTAGATGGAAACAGCCAAAGTCACGCACATGATTGTGGAGAATGACCCAATAATCAAAGAAAAAAACGAAAAAGAAAAAAGAAAAAGCAAATGATTGTGGGGAATAGGTCAACGAAATACGATGACCCCATAGATGGTTGAATGGGTATCTAGTACTTGTACTACCCTCCCTCTTAGCCTGAATGAGTCCATGAAGCAGCTTGTGCAGTAATTGCATAGGCTATATATGCTAGTGCTTTTGAAGTTTGCAACCTTTTTTTATTATTATTATTATTTTGGTAAATATGTGTGCACCGCACCTAGTTAATTACTGCCTCTCTCTCTCTCTCTCTCCCAATCTTATCATAATAAAAAGCAAAGAAGAGTAGTGAACCGAGAAAAAGCATCAATACCTTCTTCACACATTTCTTCTCCCGGACCTCATATCGATTCCTTGTCAAGTCAGAAAGCCACATCCCTGGAAAACAATACTGCCAAAACACACGGTTTAACCTACAATGTTATTTTCTCATCTGCGTGGGAACATTTTGGAATAGTCAAAAAAGAAAAGAAACATATATAATCATTTATTATTATTATTATTATTATTATTAATGTGTAGTAGTAGTAGTATACCTGCAGAGCTTTATCAATGTTCTTGGCTCTCTTCTTGGGTCTCTGAGAGAGCTTTGTGCCCTTCATTGCAAGGAAATCATCTTCTTTCTCCTTTCGTGAGAGGGCAATGAAAATTCTGGGCCACTCAGTCAGTTCAACATTCACCTTTTCTCCTCCTCCTCCTCCAGCCAATGGAGCCGCAGTGTTAGTGGGCCCGGCTTCCAGCTCCGAGTGTGCTTGATTCCCAGAATCAACATGGTTGGTTCGATCAGAGGATCCATTTGCCTTCTCATCTTTTACTGACCCAGAACAAGTGATCATCTTTCTATCCACTTTTTCTGGTGGAGGGGATCTTTTCCCTGCCGTAGATCTAGACACCACCCGGCTGCCGTTGCCACCGTTTCTCGATGGTGACCCACTTCCTCCAGAACCAGATCGCTCGTCTAAATTCCTGGGCATGATTGATGGCCAAGAAAACTAAAACTTTTACAAGACCAAATAAATCCAAAAAGACACAGTTTTTAATCCCAACCCAAAACAAGGAAATGCATATAGCATACTAATTATCTTTACTTTTTTTTTCTTTCTACTACGTATTATATATATAGTAATAATTGTCTTGAAGAAAGAAAGGAGGAAATTAAAAAAACATGTTTATTTATTATATATGTAAACACCTACAAATTCCAACAGGTAAAAAGCTACTAAGGAAAACGATTTCCTAGTCTCGAGATCGGGACAAAGAGACCATGACGGGTGGCTCAAAGGAGGCAGAACGTAAGGGATGATGATGTGATACCCTCTATTCTAATAACCACAATCAAACAATTTTTTTTTTTTTTTTTTTGTCAAAAGAGAACATGGAAAACAAAGGAAAACTACAGGGGAAGGAGAAATTCTTGGATACCCACTAAAGAAAGAAAGCTGATTTTTTTAGATCTTAGAGATTTCCTAAGCCCATCTTTTGAGGGGTACAAAAGTAAATTACTTGAAAATGTGCTGTTTTCAACTACTCGATTGATATTTATTTATTTTATTTATATTTTTTTCTGGGCAACTAGTTTGAATAGAATAGAAGAAGAATCTAAAATGAACAACTGAAGCAAATAAACGATTCGATCCATATAAAGGGAAATCTTTTCGTAATCCTAATTAATCTAGAGACCCAAGAAATTAAATTAAACAACAAAAGGTCCTAGACAAAATCATGACATGAATATGGAAAATTATTCAAAAATAAAATATAACAAACTGTAAAGATGAATATTATTATATATATACGCATTAAATAAGAAAATATTCGGCAGAGGAAAAAGGAAAAAAGAAAGGGGTGTGGGCAAGCAAAGGTTGATACCTGTGAGAAAGAAAGGCAGAAGCTTCCCTTCTGGGTCTGGTGGTGGCATTGGAAGTAGAAGTATAAGTGCAAGGATTGGGGAGTGGCGGAGGCGGTGGGGGTGGCGGTGGCATCGTTGAGGCGGCGGGGGCGAGTCTCCTCTGGGCCTTGATAGCCACAGAGGATGATGATGATGATGAGTCATCAGTAAGCGCGCGGATCTCGGACCTGGAGACCCTTGCCCTCTTTCTCTGACCCCACTGCAATAGCATGTCACCACTTCCGCCTCCACCACCACCAACACGGCTGGGGCTGGGGCTGGGACTCGCGCTGGCACTGGGGCTCGGACTCCTGTCGTGCCGGTGGTTCTTTGCTGCTGCTGCTGCTGCTGGTGGTGGTGGTGGAGGAGGAGGTGGAGGGGAATCATGGTGGTGGTTCTCAGAGTGGGGAGAAGCGGGTGCAGCCTCAAGGTTATTTTGGTCGTGGGTTATAGATGGGGATCTGAATCTGAAGCCTTTGCCTTCCAAAGCAGAACACCCGGTGCCACTCACATTTGTTCTTGCACCTGGTATATTCGTCGTGGTGTGGAGAATTCTGCCATTGATGTTGGACTTTTTTCCACTGCTCAAAGGAACACAATCTGGGCTACTTACTCTCTGATATCTGTGAAACACGCATTCGCTACCATTAGCACCCGAATCAGAGATATTACACAAATGTGTAGCACTTTTAACTCTTTTAGCTCAAGGAAGGGGAAAAACAAAGGAATGAGAGGCCGATATGTTTGTTTTGTTTATTATAACAAGATCTGATGGAATTCGGCATCACATGAACAAGAATCAGGCAGGAACCATGAAAATTCAACATTCAAAACCAATATTCAGCAGAAGAAAGCAATCAACACTAAATTTGCAGCATTAAAGACTTCGGTGAAACATAACAAAAGTAACATCTTTTTTAAGGTTGGAAACTCGTATTCAGAAGCTAAGGCCACAACTGCGTCCTCCACTAACAAAAACAACAGGAGGCAAGCAGAGATCAAAGGGGAACTCATTCCCCTGATAAAGCTAAGAAGCTCAGCGAATCACCAGATGAAATCAGAGGAAAGGAGAATTTTTAGCAACTTAGGAGACCAAAACCTGGTCTTGATGCTTTTCCGACCACATCAACTCATGCAATTCCACGAACATCAATCGCTGTACGTAGAGAAGCAATAACCCCAAGACTATAATCATCCTCTGAGATTTGTAGCCAAAGTAGGATGTAGAGGCTAGGCTCCCCACGGCCGAATCTCAAGAAAGATGATAATCGGTCGGAATTCAACACAACAAACCTGCGAATCTCAATCTCAATCTGATGAACATCTCGATCAGTCCACACTCACGCGGAAAGAGACAGAGAGCGAGACAGAGAGAGTCCCCAGCAAAATATTTTCATTGATTCGAGAAAAACAACAGAAAAATAATCAAATTGAATTCCGACCCAGAATAAGAAGGCTCCGTCTCCATTGAAACTGAGGCATTGCTGCTTCGCTAACGAATCCCACCAAAACAGGCTGATCTCAGAAAACACTCGGAACAAAGAAAAAAGAAAAACAAACAAAACACATGTCAATCAATTATCAGCAACAAATGGATCCACGAACCCATTTCACCATCAGCTAAAAGCTACAAAAGGGGAGGAGAAAGAAGTTCATCTCAAGGCCTCAAGGAATGTCCATATATTCAGGTTTTTCGTAATCTTAACAGAGATAGACAGAGAGAAGAAGGGATAAATGGAGGCAGACCTCATCGACATATATTCCGAAGGATGGATACTGTTGAAACAAATTCTGATTTGATCTCCCTGAATCACCGACTCAACCAGCTTTTCTGTGACATACTATGGGTATTGCGGCTAAAGAAAATCATCTATCAAAATGAATTCTTTGTTTTCATAAATTTACCGACAATGAATGGAATACAGAGAGAACCAGAAGGAGAAACAGAAAAATAGATAAGGACGGAGGAGGTGGAGGAGGAAGAAGACGAAGAAGAAGAAGAAGAAGAAGAGAGAAAGCTACAGAAGATGGGCGAGGAAACGATATAATATGGTAGTAGCGATGCGAGCAGTGAGACTATGCGAGGTTTTTCTTCCTTTATTGTGCGATTTCTCTAAAACACCCCCTATTATCGTGCTTATCTCCCACTCTGCCACTACGGCTCCTTCTTCCATCTTATTACGACTTCCCTATCAATGGTCACCGGCTCACTAGGGTTGGAAGCTGCCGGCCCAATCCTTACCCCAACCCAAACGCATCCGATTCTTCACTTTTTTTTAACAAAATAAAAAAAATAATAAAAAATAAAAGCAAGTAGAACTGTAGAAGGAAGAACAGAAGAAGGAGAAGAAAAGAGTACATTTAAAAAAATAATAATAAAAAATAAACATAAAAGATGAGTGTAACAACCTAACAACAATTCAGTATAATTAATACAATGCATAAAAAACTTAAATACTACTGAAAATTGGCTATAAAAATCGTTTAGCCCAATGAATTCTACTTGTTTACACAATTTCTTTTCTTTTTTGGCTTAGGCTTTGTTTGTTTTGGTATTTGGCTTGTATGAAAAATCTACGACCACAATGGCGATGGCCAGCAACATGTGACAACGAGAAACGAATGATTACTTTTGTCATTCTCTAGCGGCAGCAACTTCGGCGATATTCAATGGTGGCTCCGGCAACTTTTGGCTACCTCATGTGGCAGCAAAAGGCAGCCGACAACACTCTGACAATCTTCGGTAACAACGAAGATTAAATTGCAAGATTAAATTGCAAGAGAGAGTGCGTGAGAGAATAAGAAGCTCAATTTTTTTTTAAAAAAAAGTTTATGAATTAAAAAAAAAAAAAAAAAAAAAACTATTTACGAAGATTAAATAAAGTTTTTCTGATCTACTGAAAATGTTAGTTTGATTGATACCATAATTTTTCATTAGTTGAAAATCCCTAACAATATGTAAAACAAAAACATAAGTTTAGGTCTATAGTCGATTGTATATTGTGTCAAGGGTGGCTGTGCAATTATCCCATCTATTATGATAAGGGATGGCTGTATCACCTATGTATTGTCTCAAGGGTGACTGTGCAATTATCTCCATCTAATGTGGTAAGGGATGACTGCATGACCACTCATTCACACAACATATGAGTGGTTGCGCAACCATCCCTCCCAAAGTAGAGCGATAACTGCTACCACCCATCCAAGACTCTTAACAATAGAGGAGGGAATGGTAGTCCTACCACCATAGCATTAGTGTCCCCCGCGCAATTTCACAATGAAAGTATATTAATAACTTCAAAATAACTAAGATGCATATGCTAGTCATATAGGGTGTTTTTCATCCAAAATATTAGCTAAATTTGACTCGAGGTTATAGGTCCAAGTTGCAATGAGTTGTAAATTTCTTTCAAACCACAACACCTTCGAAAAGAAATTACCAAACAATTTGTATCTATAGACCCCACATAAAATATTTTCTAAATGTGAATTCAACACTAAAACACTTTTCAACTTTCTATTGCATCGAAAACCACTTTTATTTATTTATTTATTTATTTTTAGATGAAACCTTTATTATACATTTTATACTTTATTTCTATTTTGTTAGACAACCAAAAAAGCTCAACTATTCCAAGAGATTGCCTCCGATCATCAATTTCTTTTCTTCCTAAAACTTAATGGAATTCTTCTCTTATCCATAGAGAGGCTGCTCTTCTCTTCAATGCATAAAAAGTTGCTCCATATTCAGGACATGCACCCTCAAACCTAATATTATTCTGTAAGTTTCCATTTTCAACAGCCATAACAGCTTCTTATTTAGGTTGCATTTGTTTCGGCCTAAAATGGTTCACAAGGGAAAATATTTTCAGTCGAAATATTTTTGAAGGAAATCATTGATTTTCCATTATTTGGTTGGTATGGGAAATATTTGCCTTATTCAAAATTATTAAACAATGCCAAACACTAATATTATCAATTCCAAAAAACAAAAACACCACACAAAAACCGACAGATGAAGAGAGGAATTGCGATGACGGAAGGAGATATTTTTTTTGCAATGCAGGGAGACAAATGCAATCGTAAGGGGTTGGGGAGTTACGACGGAGTAGGGAGGATGGCGAGCGATAGTTGTAAAAGGGGAGGAAGACAACAACTTGCAGAGGAGGAAATTTGGGAGAGAGTAGGGGGGATGATAACTGAGAGGCGGAGCGGGTGGCACTGGGGGGAAGGGCAACTGAGTTCTTCTTCAAGGTTGGGAGAAAAATTGTAGGGTAGCCTGGGTAGGGGAATGACGACTGAGAAGCAAAGGGGAGTGAGAACTTTACTGCTAACTTGGAAATCATTTTCAATTCACTAGCATCTTTTGCCTGCACTAAATATCGAAAAATGAAAAAGAAAGTATAAAAATAGAATTGTTATATTAAAAGTACACAAGAAACAGAGTAGGGAAAATGCGATGAAGTTGCCTTTCAGTTGCCAGCAAAAAATATAGGGCTTCAATGGCACAATTACATCCATCCGGCCAAAAAAGAAAACCATAAAAAGAAAAGAAAGAGACATGGCACAATGAAATCCACCGGCATTTGTGGCATAGATGGGCACATAAACAGTAAAAGCTAATCAAGGATCGTGACTTCCAAGCACCAAAAGTAAAATAAATACAGACCCAATACTAGATTCACCTCTACTATCACAAAATGGCAGTGTAGCCTTTGTACCAAAGCCTTTTAATACAACAATGAAATATGAGAATTTCAACATTGATAAGGACATGACATGCTGTTCCTGGTATGCACTTCGCGATGGGAGATGCCCCCAAGCGTGGATGAAGTGCAGGTTCAGGCATCTGACGAGTACTCTACTGCATCTCAACTCTGCAGCAAATTGACCGAATAGTAAATTGCAAAAGATATATTAAACAAACAAACAAAAAAAAAGTAACATAAAAAGCAGTATATGAAAGTGTTTAAGTATATACTATCATCTTAGCATCATGAAGATTAAAACACTTGTGAAAGCAATGTGCCACCAAATCTTTTAGTGCCAAAAAGGAGAAGAGAAGAGACGAGCTTCAGAATCATAGCAAAACTAGAATCTACAAGTAGAAAGAGCCTTCTAATTCAAAAAAAGAGAAAAGAGAAAGAAAGAGACGAGCTTCAGAATCTGTACTCTTTTATTTTTAATCAATACAAAGGAAATATCAATGACCTGTCTGGATGATTGCCCCCAGAGGATTAAATTATTATCCTCCCACAAGGCCCGATGGAAAAGAGTCCTACCACAAATACAGGGGTGTTAACTTTATTTTGTTTATTATTTTATTCTCTCTTGACATCATCAATTTACACCTCACAGCGTTGCATTTGTGGGCAGAAAGCTAGGAAGATAATTAAACTCCCAACAAGTTTACAATGCATAAACAGAAAGTAGAAACTGTTATATTCCATGATTTAACATCCCCATCAAGCCTCAACTAATTCCAATCATTTTAATTTGCCAAGCTATTGGACTTAAGCTGCTAATACTAATTAGGTTTCCAATCTAGCTAATTCCAATCATTTCAATTTGCCACACTTATGGACTAACTGTCATAAAGGTCAACGTAACCAAGCATTGAAGGTGACACAGGACTAACTCCAATCATTTCAATTTACCAAACTTTCAAGGACTTATCATCACAAAGATCAACCTAGCCTAGCATTGAAGGTGACACAGGATGCAAGAGGCTCAAGAAAAACTAAGCTAAGAGAAGAAACCTTGCAATTTAGTTAAATTTATGTGAAGCCTAGACCTCCATAGGCTATTCTTGTGGAGTCTTAATTTTTATGTCTTTCCATTAGGAAGTTAGTTTTTAAGACTTCCTTGGGTCTAGGCTTTCCATCGATGGTGGTGGTCTTGTGGAGACTTTCTTGTTTTTAGGTGGTCTTTATAGTTTTTAGTTTTTGTATTTATATAAGCAGCCCAGGTTCTTCGGAACTACTAGCATTAGAAAGTCTGTATATTGATGTAACTCTTACAAGTAGGGAACTTTGATTAATGAAAATTTCAGAAATTTTTGCTTTCTTTTCAGGGTGAGACTGAACTCAATATTCTTCTTGGTGAGACACCTAGAAGGTCTTGGTAAAACTGAAATGTTTCCATAATTTCTAAAGTATTCCTTCTTAACCAAAGCAACCTAATATCTAGAATCTTTTGGAGCACATATATTAATCGTCGAAAACCCTAATCTTCAAGCTAAAGGCCCATCCTACATCCTATGATTTTACACCTTCAAAAAGGACCAAGTGGGTCGTACTCAAGAGCCTTGCGAAGTTGAAAAAGAGAAGGTAGTCGTAAAACTTATAGGAGTTGTAATAATCTTGAAAAAGTAAAACTATTTGTGGTGGAATAATAATACTTTTCACACCCAATCCACACCGGTTGACATGACGTGTTTTATGTCAACCACTTAAAACACGTCATGTCAACCGGTATAAAATTGGTGTGAAGAGTCAGATTATCTTTGTGGTGTCAGCACAAACCAATTCTTGAAAAACTGACAAGAGAGGGAAACTTTACTTAATTAACATGTTCAATACATTATATGCCACCTTTTCGTTTAAAAGATTAAAAACAAAAAGTCACAAAATAGTCAAATAATAAAACTAACTAAGAAGCTGTGAGAGAGAAATTAAAAAGATAAAAAATCAATATCTTTCCCACCGTAGCTGGGAGTATCCATATTGGATATGGCTTCTGCAACTATAGAATTCTAGATTCCCCAGACAATCAACCCATGCTTTCATATCAGTTTCGATGGTTAATATAGATATTAATCCAAGAAACTGTCAATATTAAAAGTCCAAACCAAAAGTAGCTGCCTGCCCATAGGCCATAACAGGTCTTGCAGCCCCAGCGGTATCCAGATTCCTCTGCATATGGAAAGATAAAGGGATTGAGCCCAGCTTCGCAACTGTTCATACAGGTGAGGTAAAAGGCCAGCCTATCAGTTAGGCTTCCTTCTCAAATTAAAGTAAGCCAAAAAAAAAAAATGTAGGCTTTCTGCTCTAAACTTATACTTTTTGCTGGGTTTTTGTCCTTAATCTATCAGCCTAACATATTAAGGACAAGAATAGTATGATAAATGTGAAATACAAGATTAAAATGCTATCCGAGAACAAGATTGATTTTGAAAACCTGTGCAGTCAGCACCAAAAACTGTATCTGGTCAATCTACCGAAAGAGCCTCGGAACTGATTTCTTAGGTACTTTGCCTTCAAGCTTTAATCTTCTATATGATTCTCTGATGTGGCAAGGCCTGATTGGCCCAGATTCTCTCCTTTCTGTCATAACCATTCTAGCTGGAAAGTAAAGAGCCTCATTACTGAATATTTAGCGATCCAAAATTTCAACAGACACAGAACTTTGCTCTTAGTCATGCATGATAATTTAACTTTGTACAAAGGATTAAAGTAAATGTGATTGAAAAAGCATCTCCTGAAATCTTATATGTCTTTCAGTGTTCACTCCTTTTTTTTTTTTAATATATTTGTAAAACGTATTGTTCTACTTCTCTTTCTATAACTAACCAAAGGTGAACAACTGTCATCCCTGAAATGAGATCTCAGCATAAATTCAAAATTGGACGGTATGCATACCTGTTTCAACAAGTTCACCAACAAACATTTTTGCTATCCCTGACACTACAATTGTCATTGGCACAGAAATTTTCTGGGTTCCGGTGATGCTTGCTAGCAACTGCATTCACACCATAGGATATACATGCAAACAGTTACGAATTTTGATGCAAATGCAAAAATGAATATGACACATCTTGACAAGTACGCACCAAATGGGAACCGGCCAATTTATTAGAATTGGAACACTTCAACACTCAATATGTACAACCAAAAGATAAAGGCCCAGTGACAAGGGAAGAAGAAGATAAGGGGAAAAATAAAACGAGAAGCATACCTTTTTCATATTGGATTTCTGAAATCCAGCTCTCCTAAAGGACTCATACCTACTCATTTGTTCCTCTGTGAATTGTGATAAAATAGCCCTGGAGAAGTCATCAAGATGTAAAAGTTTAGCGGAAATGTCTAGTTGTATATTTCATCATATGAGGTACAGGTGCAGATTACAGTAGGTTCAAGAAAAGGCCAGTGAAAAGATTTGTCCTTGCTCCCATAACCCATTCCCGCCGTCAAACAGAAAATGATTAAAAGAAATAAAATTAAGAAAGAAATAAGGTTAGTTTGATGCAGGACTTACTTGGTTCAAGTCTAGTTACAACAGAGTCATATATTACAACAGACAAGAAAAAAGCAAGCTTTAAACTGAATAATTTCAGAAACATGAACCATATGATGTGTGGAATATAAAAAAGAAAAAAGAAAAAAAAAAGAAACGCTAGTTCGTACACCCAAAACGGAATTTCGGAAATAGATGCTATTATTGATGAAAACAGACTACGCGATCTCATTCTCTTTAAACATACCGAAACCTGCGTGTAACCAACCTTTGAGATATTTTTCTGTCATAAATTGCTATCTGAAGCCTTCAAAAGCTTATCTTACACACGAATTAACACAATTAACAGGTTTCTCCATATACAACTCTTGTTTTTTTTTTTTTTTTTTTTGGGTTTTTGTCAGCTATAATTTTATTTCCCAATTGCCAGAGAGAAACGCTATATAATTCACGCGCAAACGGAAAATGGGTTGTAAAAATTACTTTTTTTTGGACATAAGGATAGTGGGCAGAGGTGAAATAATAAAGAGGAAGAAGAAGAACATACTGCATCTTGGCCATTTTAGCAGGGTCGGCAGCGGAGGGTAACTTGGAGAGCTCAACATCCATGTTCTCCTCCTCTTCCTCCTCCTGATCATCGTCTTTGCTCTTCGCATTGGATTTGGCGACAGAGACTGGTGCTATTGGGGCTGTTGATGTGGAAGTCGAGGTTGAAGGGCCAGCAGCAGAGGAAGGAATAGCAACCTCAATGCCATCGTAGTCGTCGTCAACGTCGTCTTGTTGACCAGCAACAGCAACTGCGGGGGAATCCTCTTGTTCCTCAAACGCCGCTTCGAATGGGTCCTTCGATACCTGCTTCATTCTCTCGTCTCCCTCTCTCACACGCACACGCACACGCACAGAGGGCCACTGACAGGGAAATCATCATCAATTATTACTTCTACCTAATTGAGTTTCACACAAGGGAAACTGCAGTACTTGTCGCTTGTAATGAATGTGTACGGTATGTCGTTTTGACGTACTGAAAATGATAACAAACGGCATGTGGTAGATTTCCAGCCGCACGCAAGTTCTTCTCAACGAACAAAGACCCAAGAGGCCCATGAGATCCTTTGTTAAAATTTTGTTCTCTTTAGGAGACACTGGCCCAATCCTCCCGTTCGCCTGCATTACAAGTGGATGGCCCAGCCTGGAACACAGTCTGGTGGTTGGCTCGTCTGATTCTGTTTATTAAATGAGTTACAGGGTCGGGTCGAGTCATGTTGGCCTGTTTATTAAAATGATAAAGTGTTTCATAATGAGTTACCCACTTATTTAAATGGATCATGCCAAAGTTAAGAGATCTGACTCATTTAATTAAACGGGTGGTTTCATGGTTGACTCTTAATAGGTTGACAGGTCAGTCGACCCAACACAAATCTGACACGTCAACTTGAACTGCCCCGTTTAGGCAGTGTATACCCCTAGTACTTCTATTTCTTTTTCTTTTTGCAAAATAAAAATATTAACAACAATTCAAACACAAAACATTCTTAAATGTACAAAAATAAAACTTTTTTAAATAAAAAATAAAAAACACTTCCTAAAACATTTAAACAAATATAACTATAGTCTTAAGTAATATTTTGGTTTAAGTAATTACTTGAAGACAAATTTTCCATATATAAGCAAGAGTGTAGACTTTTTAATTAGCAAAGTAACGTCCATTATGGCTATATATCCTAATCAATCGAATAGGCAAGCACCCAAAAACTAAACGAGTGATCAGCCATGTTCCACGTGTGGACCCTAAGAAGATACGAAGTTGTCTCCTCCATCTCTTTCGGATGACAAGTCACAACTTCGGTTGAGCCGGCAATGTAGCTTAAGCTTTGAGCAAAGTGCCGCCACCCACCATTAACAGTCTCTGGGTCTCAAATGAATTCTTAATTAATTTGATTAATTACTGCTTCATTTCTTCTCTCTGCTTTACGAGGATTATGATCAAGAAGAGATCATCGTATAAAACAAATTAACGGACATGTGGGCCCCTAAAGATATGAAGCTGCCATCCCATGATATCTCTAGTGACCGACAGGTTTTGGTTGGTAAGAGAAAAGAGAAGGTTGAGATTGGAGCAAATTAAGTGACATGGATGATCTCAGTTGGGTAGTTTGTATAAAGTGGAGGTTCCACAGATGTTGAGGGGCTTGAGAATCCATTAATTGGAGATTCATTTAGGCATGCACATATATCAATTGCAAACCACACCCCAGCTGCCTTGGATCGATGAGCATCTTGTACGTCTCACACTTGCACTTTAAAGATACCACTACATTGGTTTATAAATTAAAGTAGAACAAATGTCAAAGCCACTTTAATAAAGACGTTAATGATTCATGGAAAATCTGGTGATGCAATATCAGATCAGATCAGATCAGATACAATTTTGTTTGTCCTCTTCCTTTGATCAATTACTAGTGCACACCCCAACTTCCACAACAACACGTTTTCTAACAAATTAAGTAAAAGAAAACATATATATATGTCATGCTCTTCATCTGTGACGAAATTGACATGTTAAAAGTTCCCTAATAATTATCTTAACAAGTCAGAAGATACAACTTGTCTGTATTCTTACTCTGATCTCCTTATCCAACAAAAAAGAAACTATTTGACTCCTCATTACAAGAATCTAGCAAGCCTTATTGTGTCTTGGATACGATTTTCTAAAATCAAAGTCTTGCTAATTGTGTTCCCTTATATTTATTTACTTTTCCTATTTTGCATTCATCTTTTTGGATGAATCAGCATGCATGCATGCATGCATATGCATGCCTTTATCATGTCATAGTCCTTATTATGCATTGCATGCACATGATTCTGAAGGTAAAATAAGTGTGAAGCAGAATCCATTTATTACATCCCCCTTTTGGCCATTGGCATTTGGCAGCAGCACTCGATCAAAACTCTTCCGTATATTCTTGCTTTCTGCATGTTTCTTCCACAGTACGCCTCAGCTTAATTGATGCCTTTAATTTCAATTGCTTTCCTAAATTACCCACCATATACATTATCAACACTTATTTCTGGGCCTGCACTTTAATTTGCACGATTGGCACTGCTCCTTAATGTCGTTTCTGAAATCGAAAAAGAAATTATGATTCGATTGATTAGAATTGCCTTAATTAGTGCTGAAGGAGCAATAAGAAGAGTTTAACTTCAATGCGGATGGGCTGCAAAAGACCACTTTTGCAGCCCTCAATAGGAGATTGACACGTAGGAAAAATGCACAAAACTATCGTACAGCCTAAAATACTAGATTTTTCCTTATTTCTTCTGTTCTTCTTTCCATTTCTTCTTCTCTCCCAATTCTTCCTTCCTGTCGACAACTCATCTCCCATTTCTTCTTCTTTCTTCTTCTTCCTTCTACTGAAACGCTGGCCATGACCCACTGCTAGGTCACGGCAGCGGCTTGAGGGTGATCTATTTAGGGTAATAAATTTCCTAAAGGGTTAACCTTCCTCTCTAGGATTTAATTTTGAATAAAAAAGTAAGTTTTAAGGCATTAGAATCAATTTTTGAGGCATTAAAATCGATTTTTGAGGTTGGTTTTATGTTTTCCAATTGTTTTTCGGTGGTCTCGCCAAACCCACGCCGTGGGTCTGCTGGGTTCGGCGGCTAGGGGTAGTGTTGGTATTTTTTCACTTTGATTTGCTATGTTTGTTCTCATTTTAGTTTTTTGCAATTTTCTTAAATGGATGAAGTGTCACAAGGTAGTAAGATGCTGCAAAACACCACTTTTATAGCCCATCCGCATGGTAGGGGCTCTTCAATAGGAAATGCATAAATGAATCACACAAACCCATTAAATTAAGCTTTTGGAATAGAGTGGTGTCCAAATATATACATTACTATGATTTTTTGGGTTCCTTTAAAGTTCCATCAAAGGGTGGTGCTCATTATTTTCTAGCATTTATTAAAAAAAAACTGTGGGTTATTTTTCGAAGAAGAAAAGTGAAGTGTTCATCACTTTCATGCAATAGAGCTTTCTAAGAAGAAAAGTGATGTGCTCGTCACTATGGAGTCCCTCTCAGGTTCCATCAAACACTCATGATGTGTCCCAAAAACGAAAGTGTTGAAATCTATGCTCTTGTTACTTCAGATTATATTTTTGGAGTTTTTTTACTAAATGTACCAACTTTTTATTTGGTACAGTTTTTTAGCACCTAAAAGTACTTTTTAAGCTCGCTAGTACAATCTCAAATAAGCTCTAAAGCTCACCTCCATACTTGGAAAAATCTCATTCCCTCCCATAAGTGACTAGTCCCCCATCTGCGAAATGCTGGCTTTTTGAAGGTAAATTTCGATGAGGTACTTCAATTCGTCCTCTTTTTTGTGTTGCTACAATTGTTCTTAGTTATTATTTGAGAAATATCATGGCTGCGGCTCAAGCTGCTCTACTTGCATTTGCAGCCCATTTTTCTTTTAGAGTGAGATTCTCTACTAACCATTTTGGCCATCAAACAAAGGCACCTATTCGCAGATGGAATTGTGTCCCCATCATCGTTCACATATATCAATAGCTGCTACTCTTTGAGAAGTGATTTACATTAAGATTTTAAGATGTTCAAATTTTGGAGCACACCAAATTGCAAAATGAGTCATTTCCATTTGGTGTTTGGAAACATTCTGACGAATACCCCATTTTTTTTCTCTATTAGAATTAGGAGTGAAAAGGCCCAATCTTTATACTTATTTTCCCATTTATTGAGTTGAAAACAAAAATTAAGAATCAAATTGTGAAGAAAGTTAAATTGTAACACCTCAGACTCGAGAGTGCCCGATTTGTTAACTTTAAAGCCTTAGATGCGCAAAAGTTACCTATTATGAACCTATAGAGAACTCATAAACCACTACTATGGATGTTGTGAAAAAATATTTATGGAAGCATAAGGTCAATCATGAGGTTGTGTGATCCAACCTTCGAGGACCTAGCAGCACCTGTGACCGCATGTGTCATGACCAGCTAATTAACTTCTAAATACACTTAGTATGACAAACTTAGTAATAATCACACATTCACGTAATTGTAACTTCACTGTGGTGCACTCTAAGTCTTGCATTGTGCTACTAACTTTCTTTTAGGCCGATCGAGCATCTTAAAATTTTTTTCTTAAAAATATGGTTCCACCTCAACCTCACACATGTTCTTTTTTTTTTTTTTTTTAATAAAATAGAATTAATATGTTTAAAGATGTACCATTAATTTCTTTACATAAGACTTCTTTTTTCTTTTACTTTTTTGGAAAAATATGAAAACAACACTTTTTATTTTGATCCTTTTGGAAATTGAGTCCAAGATTTTCAGTTTCTAATTTTACTATTAGGTGCTTAGGCACATTTGTATTGCAAGAGCTCCATCCTATTATTAGACAAGTTGATAACGGAAGTATATAAAGTTACAATCATACCCTTAACATTGATTTTTTTAAAAATAAAATAAAAAATAATAATTCAAACCATGGTGATATTTAACTTTTTTTTTTTCTTTTGACATTTTCATGAGTCAAACAATGGTGATTTTTCCCAAGTGAGAATTGGCCGTTATTGAATGAAATGATCCAGATGAAATATTGGGTAAAAAGATGAGGGAAGATTCCATGGAGTGATGACATTGATCATGATGACCATCCTCCCTCCCATAAGACAACATCATCAAATGTTTAGAGGTATGGAAACAGTCTGCCCTACAAGGAGCTCAAAAGGCAGTATTTTGTGGAAGATGAATGAGTGCTTATGTTTTATAATTTCATGCAAGCATTTTGGTTGATATGATCATTTCACCTCTTTAATTGTATTAATTGCTCAAAGGCTCCATCATCCATGGCAGCGTGCTCCATTATTATTATACTCCCTTCAAAGGAAAAAAGCACTCTTCTGAAAACACAACAGTAGACGTCTCCAACATGGAGCCCCTTGTTGTACTCATTCATTTGCTTCCCAACTGAACTAGTCGAAGTCATTCATTCACCCAAAAACAAAGAAAAAAGAAAAAGAGATTCACACAGAAGAGGGAGAAAGAAAGAAAGAAAGAAAGAAAAAGAGTGATGAATCCCAACATGCATGCTCCAAAGTCCAAACCAAGCAATCTAGCTTTTTCTTTTTCCAGTGCCTTCTAAGCTCTAAAGTGAGAGAGGGGCGTTGATCCTACGTTAGCACTAGTTCTTGGTCTTATTCCTACGCAAATAACAAAGGAACCAAGATGGACCCGGAGACCCAGGGTGTCAACTTTCCACCTCAAAAGACACAGAATAATGGAAGTTTATCTTCTTCCCCTAATTTAACTCTTGTCATAATTCCTCTCCAAATCTAAAAAGCCCATAAAGTAAAAGTTATTTCTTTCATTCACAGCATTACGTTTGGTTTTAGGTGGATGTTATATTCTAAAAATCAAGTAAGCCTAGGACTAGAAGAACACCATGCATTTCCTTAATTGATTACCCATCACTTAATGAATTAAATGCATTCTTGTAGAGCATTATGAATGTGTACGAGGCTGATTAGGCTGCTACTCTTAACGCAAATGATACATTGTAAGCCATAATGATGATTAGGGTGTGATTCAAACTGGTGATCCAAGCTATTATGATGAACATTGGCAAACAAAATAATATTAATAATAATAATAATAAAACGAGAAAAATAATAATGGAAGGAAGTGGAACGCCGCAAGTCCTCTACATTATAATAAACCAACTCTTGTATGCATTAATTATAATGCAGAAGAAATTATATCAAATAGTGGTTTCGTGCTTATGATTTTCCTTTACATTCTCATTTGGGTCAAAGACCTCTAGCATTGAATATTCATTATTCAAATAAAAAATCTGACTTCTTCGTCCCTCTCGATTCAATAGTTAAGAAAGGAAAGCAGGGCCTTCTTTGTAATTTGCTTGAAAAGCAACGGAATTTTTTTTTCTGGATATTAGTATTGATCAAACGGTCTGCTGTTATATCCATCTTTATGCAAACATTGCTTTTGCTTTTTCTTTTTGTAAAGTGAAAGATGAAAACTTAAAAATACCACAACCGTGTCTGAGTGAGGGAGAGAAGGACCTTGGATGCTGCTAATATACCACTTTGCCCTGCATTTCATTAGCTCGTCTTTCATGGCTTCACTTCATTAGCTCCTCTGTCTTGTTTCTGTCCATCAGTCCATGGCTGTGCTCCTGTAAGCTCAATACAACTCTATGAAATGTGGTCTTTCTGTTCTTCAATCTGATTAAAAAAAAAAAAAAAAAAGGAGCTTGTTTCTCTGGAACTCACTTCCTGTAAAATAGAGTTTCTCATGGCTGCTTCTGATATGATGAGGTCTGTCTTCCTCTCTTTTCTAATTCTTGCGTTTCTTACATCTTTTCATCCTGTTTCTTCACATAACCCATCTCTAAAAAGGCAAGCTGCAATCCTGGTTTCTCTCAAACAAGATTTTGAGTCCTTCAATCCTTCTCTAAATAGCTGGAATGCATCAAACTACTTATCCCTCTGTTCTTGGACTGGCGTCCTCTGCGACAGCATGAACAGAGTAGTAGTTTCACTAGACATATCCAATTCCAACATCTCTGGCTCTCTGTCACCTGCACTCACGGAACTAAGAGCCCTTGTTAATCTTTCAGTTGCTGGTAACAGTTTCTCAGGTTCATTCCCACCAGATATTCACAAGCTAGAAAGACTTCAATTCCTCAACATCTCCAACAATATGTTCAGTGGCGATTTGAACTGGGAATTCTCTCAGTTGAAAGAGCTTGCAGTGCTAGACGCTTATAATAACAATTTCAATGCCTCACTTCCTTTGGGTGTCACTCAACTTCCCGAGCTGCAGCGTTTGGACTTTGGCGGGAACTTCTTCACTGGGATAATCCCTCCAAGCTATGGAGATATGAAGCAGCTCAATTATCTTTCACTTGCAGGAAACTCACTGGGTGGTGTCATACCCAGTGAACTTGGGAATCTCACTAATATCAACTATCTTCTCTTGGGCTATTACAACGACTTCGACGGCGGAATCCCACCAGAGTTGGGCAAGCTGATCAATCTGCTTCATCTAGACCTTGCAAGTTGTGGCTTGGAGGGTCCAATTCCTCCAGAGTTGGGCAATCTAAACATGTTAGACACCATGTTCTTGCAAATAAATCAGCTAAGTGGTCGGATTCCTCCCCAACTGGGGAATTTGAGCAGCCTGAAAACTCTTGATCTTTCAAATAATGCACTGACAGGAGCTATCCCAGCAGAGTTCTCAGGCCTCCGTGAGCTTACCCTCTTGAACTTATTCATCAATAAATTTCTTGGGGAGATCCCTCATGCCATTGCAGAACTACCCAAGTTAGAAGTCCTAAAAATGTGGCAGAATAACTTTACTGGAGCCATTCCTTCAAAGCTTGGTCAGAATGGTAGACTAATTGAGCTTGATTTGTCAACCAATAAGCTCACTGGATTGGTCCCTAAAACTCTATGCTTTGGAAGGAAGTTGACTATCTTGATTCTACAACACAATTTTCTGTTTGGTCCTTTGCCTGATGATCTTGGTCAATGTGACACGCTCCAAAGAGTTCGAATTGGACATAATTATTTGAGTGGGTCAATACCAAAAGGATTTCTTCACTTGCCAGAGCTATCACTCATGGAGTTATTTAACAACTATCTTAGTGGGCCACTTCCTCAAGACACCAGCAAGGTACCTTCAAAACTTGTCCAGCTAAATCTTTCCAATAATCGCTTGTCTGGGTCTCTTCCTGCTTCCATTGGGAATTTCCCCAGCTTGCAGATTCTTCGACTAAACGGAAACCGACTCACAGGAGAAATCCCATCTGACATAGGCCGGTTGAAGAAAGTCCTAAATTTGGATATGAGTAGAAACAACTTTTCAGGTAGAGTTCCACCTGAAATTGGTAATTGTCTGTTGTTGACTTCTTTAGATTTGAGCCAAAACCAACTCTCAGGCCCAATCCCAGTTCAAATTGCTCAAATTCACATATTAAATTATCTCAATGTCTCATGGAACCACCTTAACCAGAGCCTCCCCAAGGAAATTGGGTCCATGAAGAGCTTAACTACTGCAGATTTCTCCTATAACAACTTCTCTGGTCCAATACCTGAAACAGGGCAATATTTAGTCTTCAACTCCACATCCTTTACTAGCAACCCTCAGCTCTGTGGTTCTTACTTGATCCCGTGCAACTATTTCTCAAGCTCACCATTACAATCTCACAACCATGGTGGCACCAGGCCTCAAGTTCCCGGAAAATATAAACTTATTTTTGTTCTGGGGCTCTTTCTATGCTCATTGGTATTTGTTACTCTAGCAATCATCAAGACCAGAAAGGTAAGAAATTCAAATTTGTGGAAGCTGACGGCATTCCAGAAGCTGGAATTTGGAAGTGAAGAAATACTAGAATGCATAAAGGACAACAATGTTATAGGAAGAGGTGGAGCTGGGATTGTATACAGAGGAATTATGCCGAATGGGGAGCAAGTAGCTGTGAAGAAGCTGTTGGGAATAAGCAGAGGCTCTTCCCATGATAATGGTCTCTCAGCAGAAGTCCGTACACTAGGTAAAATCCGTCACAGGAATATTGTGCGGTTGCTGGCATTTTGTTCAAATAAAGAGACCAATTTGCTTGTTTATGAGTACATGCCAAATGGAAGTCTAGGTGAAGTTCTGCATGGGAAGAGAGGTGGGTATCTCAAGTGGGAAACTAGAGTGAAAATAGCCATTGAAGCAGCAAGGGGGCTTTGTTACTTGCACCATGATTGTTCTCCTCTAATTCTCCATCGAGATGTCAAGTCCAACAACATTTTACTTGACTCCGATTTTGAAGCTCATGTAGCAGATTTTGGACTCGCCAAGTTCTTACAAGACACTGGAAACTCTGAGTGCATGTCTGCAATTGCCGGCTCTTACGGCTATATTGCTCCAGGTATGAGACATTAATATTCATGGCTTTAGCTTCATCAGATCAAATCTCTTACACCCTTTTAGATTAAGCAGTTAAAAATTGAGTCTTTGACTTGGTGAAATGAGTCGGCCACCGTGGGCCGGGGGTCCCGGAAAAGAGGTTGCTTTCATTCATATTCTAAGAATTGTAGTAGGACCAAAAATAACAAATAGATCAATAGGATATACTTCTCCCGCCACTCTGCATAAAAATGTAGCATATACTTTTCTTGGGACCGAAGTAGAAAGCAGAGTACTGTGCAGTCCGAGAAGGGTAAAGGCTCCACTAACACAAAGGAAAATTCTGCCTTTTGCTTTTTCTTTTGCCCGCAGTCTCACAGTAATGCGCTATGAGCTTTGCATGTCTTGAAAGTTGAAACCATAATCCCATGTTCGTTCAACTTCAAGCCAATTACTACCAACCTTTTTGACCAAAACCCATAACTAAAAACATAACAAAATGCACAGATATCCAAAGAATACTCCCTTAAGAATCCAGATTGGGATCTAAGCTTTACTTTCCCTAAACCCCAGAAAGACAAACATGTGTAGAGATTACAGACGTAGACCACATAATATCTTTTCCTTTTCACATTCGAGTTAGTAACTTTACTGGGGAGATGAGCTGAATCTGTTTCTTTCCCTGTAAAAGAACAGTGGGGGGTGAGTCATGAAATTCCACTCAAACTTCACAACATTGAACAGACCCATTTACCCTTCTTTCTAGTGTATGCTAAAATGGCTTCCAAGTATTTTTCTTTCCTCCCTTCTAAATATTATATTTGTCCTTTTTTCTTTTTTCTGTGTCTCCTGTAACAGAGTACGCTTACACATTGAAAGTTGATGAAAAGAGTGACGTGTACAGCTTCGGGGTGGTACTGCTGGAGCTCATAACAGGAAGAAGGCCAGTTGGTAATTTTGGGGAAGATGGAATAGACATTGTTCAATGGACAAAGATGCAAACCAACTCAAGCAAAGAAGGAGTGGTGAAAATCCTGGATGGACGATTGGGTAACATTCCAATAGATGAAGCAGAGCAAGTCTTCTTCGTGGCAATGTTATGTGTTCAAGAGCGCAGCATTGAGCGCCCCACCATGAGAGAAGTTGTTCAAATGCTTGCACAAGCAAAACAACCAAATACATTCCATATGCAATGACTTCCATCGGCCAAACTCTAGCCATTCATGCAACATCTTGCTTGATCATCCACAAAGTTTGTCAAACTGTTGATATGGTGGTGGGAGAATAGGTGGATCTGCTTAATTAAGCACTAGGCCAGAGATAAAACAGCAACCAGTCTAATAGTATACATGCCATAAGTGGAGATGCTTTTTTTTTTTTTTTTTGGGTTTTTTTAATTTTAAATTTTTGGGTTGAATAGCGTATATGCCTAATGTTGTTGGCTCATGTCCTGTAAGATTTGAGGGGTGTTCTAGTCAATCGAGTGCAAGTAAGCTTGAACATGAAGGTACTGAAAAGCTGTTGGTATAGTTGGCTGTATTATTGTGTCATTATTCAGATGCTATCACCAAATGATTTGAGGTTGCTTTTCATAATGAAGAATCTGTACTTACTTCAGTTATATGCAAAGGATGCTCGATGCATGAGACAAATCGGGCAGTACACAATTCTGAGGCCTGACCTGACCAAAACATTGGATGAAAATGAGGGAAAGGGAGCAGTATTTCCTTCCCTTTTCCCCACCTTCTCATTCCCATCAATTCATGGAATGAGTCTTAATCAATATCTTACAGAACCAACGGTTAGATCTCATATGTTTGATTGATTTTTGAAGCTGGCACTTTGGCTATTTTCAGCACCATGGTAAGGCTTTTGTCACATTCCGCATCGGAACGATAAGCATGCGGCTGAACAATCCATTTTGTTTTTACTACTAGTAAATTCAACTCACCTATTCATTTAACAAGTTTAAAAGAAAAAATAAAATAAAATCAGGGTGATATAGGATTATCTATTTATCTCCATTCACTTCCACTGGAAAAGCCACCTATTCATTGCGCTCTAAACATTGTAAACTTCTAATTCTCACTTGAAAAGTCGCCTATTCATTTCACTGCAAAAGACATATCTAAGACACATTTCTGCAGGCATTAATAAGTATGTTGCTTCTTAAACAAAGTCAAGGCTAAGAAATATAATGAGAATATTATATATGTATCCCGGCCATCCCTAACCAATATGTGGCCTAAGCAAGAAGACTTGCTCACAAGAATAAAGCCTAGACCAAAGCAAATAATACATTTTCCCATCTGCCTAATAAACCTGTACAGACTGGTAAAGAAAGAGCTCAGCAACAAGAGGATCTACCTAAGAAAATTCACATGGAGTGCAACAAAAAAGAGAAACTGAGGTACATGCTGTAATGGCGGATCACAAATTAGAGAGCTTTTTAGTCCTTTTAACAGCAGTTTTCGCAAGAGCATCACAGATCTCTCTTCTTCTTTTGGAGTTGTTCTTCTTGTTGTTCTCATTTTTATCTTTATTGTTGCCACTGATACCTTCAGAACTCCTTCCATGGACTTTTAGGTTATCTTTCACAAAAACCTTCAACCTACGTAATGTATATTCACTCTGCATAGGGAAAAAGGCGGAAAGAAAGGAGAGATAAAGAACGATCACATATTTGAGCAACTAGAGCAATAAATGACAATCCAACCACAAAAATGAACAAATAAATAAATAAATGATGACCTGAGCATCCATGTCGAGGTCCACCTCTTGGGCAGAGGCTTGGAAGCTTGGGTTAGTCTCGGCAACAATCTCCAATGCCCTGCTCAGATCTTCAGGAGTCAATTGCGTAAGAGCTGTCCCAAGGTTTCTTTTCTCTTCAGTCGACATTTTCCTAAGATAATGGATCCCCCAATCAGCATAATAACTAAAGGATGCTCCCCTCCCCCAAAAAAGGAGAAAGAACTGACATGCAAACTCCAATTAGATAACCCAATACAAATCTATACAAACGCACGCACCAAACTGTCAGAAGAATATTTGGCTTCACATTGCCTATCCAAGATTTTTGGATTCACTCCTTTTCTATATATTTTTTATGTCAAGGAGCACCAGCTATTGCATTCTTGACCTCAATTGCAAGGTTTCTTAAGAATTTGAATAAGGAAAAGAAAACCACACTAGTGATGAATAAACACTTAACAAATCTATGCAACACATATGAACCCAGAACAGGTTTAATATATACTGAAGTAGAGAAGGATTCTAAAACACACCTGAACTTCTGAACAACCATTTCTCTGAGATTCTTCAAGTGCATATCAAACTCATATAGCTGAAAAAGGTTTCAAATTAGGTAGGTTCAAAGAATGTACCATATAATATCAAACTACTAACTCTACTTTTATATGTCAAGAGTAATGCTAAATGTCACCCCCATGTCCTCGTGTCTTTCCAAAACTGATGTGACTTTTAAAATTATCATTGGATCAAAATTTAATAGTAATGTATCACAAATCTAATAGTAATTTTAAGAGCCACATCAATTTTGGGAAGACACAAAGGAGACATGGGTCTTCCTTATAGCAACTCGTCATTTAAACCTTCTAATAAAAAGTTTGAAAGAGCTTAAAAAGTTTCCTCTCAATTATATATTTCACTTAATAAAGAGGCTAAGAAATTTCGACAAACCTCATTGCTTAAATCCTTAGCCTTGTTGGAATAAGCAACCTCCTGAGCGACCTGCATACTTAATCTTGCCTCTGCATCCTCCTCTGCTCGTCTCTTTTCCTGAAATTATGTAGGTAGGGAAGTAACCATAAAGCAGGATTACTAGGTATCTCCACAATTAAAAGATAGACAATCCAGAAGCCATAGAAAAAAGTACTGTCAAAAGACTTATAATATCCTATGTAAATGTACTCATACTGGGAATTCACCTCTTCAGCAACTTTAGGCAAAAGCTGCAGCCATTTTTCCTCGAACTTTTCCAGCAAAGTTTTTGCCATCACATGGACATCATCTTTTTCATCATTATATTTCATTGCATTCTTAAAAACCAACCTCACATCAGCATAGATCTCCCGCACATTCTTATACCCAGCAACATCCTTAGCCTCCATTTTCTTTTCTATTGTACTGAAGTCCATGGGCTTCTCAATAACCTGGTAAGCAAAACCCAAAACAATTTTTTGAAGGCATAAGATGGACATAAATAAATAAAATACAAATATCCAATACAAAAACCATGACCAAGCCAAATTCAACAAGATCGGCAGATGCAAAACAATTATTATCATATCATCCTTATCAACATTTTAAAAGTTTGACTTTTTTCAAAAAAAAAAAAAAAAATTATAATAGAGTTAATAAGTACCAAACTTCTATACATTAAGAAACAAGCTGATGTAGGACAAAAGGTTGAAGGAAACTAGGGTTGTTTGGGTCAGGGTTTCATGGTGGAAAAAGCTGAAAAAATAATTAGGGATTAAATTAGAGGAGGGGAAGGATTTGGTTTGTAGTTCCAGGGCTGTGAAGGGTAACCTGGGATGGTATTTGGGTCTTCTTGAGTTGATTGGAAGCTATTTGATCATTGCGCGATTTGGGTTTCATGCAGTATGGATTATAGAAAATGAATCAAAGCAAAAACAGGTCAGATAATTTACAGAAGAACTGCTGGAAGTTAAAAGAAAAAAGAAGAAGACAATATTCTCTAAAAAACACAGAAAGATCCTAATCATCACATTTAAAGTTTCTTCTGCATCACACAAACCACGAGCATAATTGCTATTATTCTTTTGCTAGAATACATAAAAGCCTTTTTATAGCTATTCCCAATCACTCCCCTATAAAGGCTAGGTTTACAGAATAAAACAGATAAATAATTAAAATAACTTCTAAACCAAGTAGAAAACTACTAAAACAAAACAAAATAAAATCCACAAATAAATAGATGATTAATACCTAATACTAATAGAAGACTAATAGCTAATTATAATAGGACTTAGATTTAAAAGGTTTTGACTAATAAGCCCATACTAGTAACTAATAAAACCAAGAAATTAAATCCCAAAATGAGACTAAATAGACCAAAAGTACAGCACATGACCAAAAATATAAGGTAAAAAAAATTACCCTTGACTTCTAAAACTAAATTATAATAAAAACTGGCTTCTCATTGCCTGCATCACAAGCACTTCACATCTTTTAAAGAGAGAAATAATAAGTGAATGTAAAGAAGAAAGTAGAACATACGATATGTACACAAATTAATAACCATATCAATATACCATCAGAAAGTTTTGATAGATAAAGAAGCTTCACCTCATAATAGTCATGCAAACCAAGGCCTTCAACATCTACAGGTTTCATAAAGGGCCAAGCCCACTTGTGCTGAGTGATCTGACATGTGACAAGTAAATCAAAATAACTAGTAATTACCCCTAAGAAATCCTTGACATAACTGTTTGAGCCCCAAAGCATCCAATCAAAAAGTTCCCACAGGCAATACATTCAATTGTAAGAAAAACCATGTAGAGATTTAAGAAACTGAGAAAAAAGCAAGCTATAAATTTCACAATTTCAATAGGTTGCTTTGTTTGCATTAATTTAGGCATTTAGCCCTAATGTCAAGTATATGAAGTCCATTTTTCATCCCTTAAAAGAGCTATGTTGTCCTCCTTGTGTTTGCATTTTGAAAAATATCATCCACTTCAAAGTTCACTTATAACAAACGGTTCATCACTAAGAGCATATTATTTAGTAAATGTAACATTTCCAACAAATATCATTCAATTTCTTCTAGTATAAGAAGCCGATTATTCATAAATCATATGCAACTCATCTAAAACCTAAACTCGAAGTAACAGCTCAGACAATTCATAATCATCTGATCATAAAAGTATATCTTTTTGCCATTAAAAAAATGTGGATTTTTATAGAAACTTTCTGGTGTTGATTCATATTTCTCAAACAATGTTAAAGCAAGGAGATCAAAAATTCATGTAGGTTGCATTAATTTATTAAACCACAAAAGCTAGGCAAAAGGATGGTTGGTCTTTCATTTGATTGCATGAACCATTCTCTCATAATCTACAAAAGAACAAGATACTTCAATTTGAAATCCTTCTTCTAACTTCTTTAATGAGGCCAAGCATCAAAGATTTGGTAGAGGCCTTTGCACAATATCAAATGTGATATCACATTAATAATGGAGTAAAAGTCTGAACTGTATCAATTATGACAATGATTACAGTGAGAAAAATGCAAGATCATTCATAAGTAGGACCTTATAGATACACAATTGTCTGTAGTCATAGTATTCTATCCCTGAAAAGAAATTGACAACTGCTGTTAAATAAAAATTTCACTGATATCTTAATGATTTACATGAGTTTTTACAACATAGATAAATGCAACAAGAATTGGTGCTTGCCTGACGCAATATTGTGGCAAATTGGCGCATAAGCTCTTGCATTCTCTTTGAAGCAGGTGCTTCCCTACATGATGTATCTTGCTGCTGCTGCTTCTTAACACTAGTCAAATGTTTGTCACTGTCTTTGTCCTTCATGATTGAGCTATTATCATTTGCCAAGTAGAATTGTTCCACCTCATTTACTTGTTTCTCAAGCTACAAGTATAACAATGAAACTTATCAATTTATTTGCAAGTTAGAAATGTCTGAAAACTTAGTAATTATTCAAATTACAGAAGCAGGTCACTTAAACGAAATAAAAACAAATAAGAATCATGGTACAGAATTTAAAAAAGAAAAAAGTGGAGAACTAAATAAGCTTGAATCTTGTAAAACGTAAGAATTTAGTTCCTGTATTTCCGATTCAAAGTATCAGAAACATGGATGATATGGTAATTGTGTGCAAAAGTCATCAGAAACTTCATTTTTACCCAGAATTGCCAAAGTTGATGGTAGACTGGTGGTGGTGTAGTGTGGCAGGATGCAGAAGTAAGAAGCTGGATATTGCAAAGCTGATGGAAATAGTGATAATGATGGTGGTAGCAACAGTTACCAAAGGTGGCGGTGATACAACAATTGCGGGATTGTACAATCCATAGCATCTAATTATGTGGATCCCAGATGGAATTGATATGAGAACCATGTAAACTTCACTTTAATGGACAGTTCATATTTTCACATTACATGAAGTTTCCAAACTGATAATGTAAAGAATCTGCTCCCACCGCAATATTGACAGCAACAATGGTGCCAAAGGTGATAACACGGTGCCAGTAGCTTCTGCTCACAAGTTGTAGGAGTTGGTCGTTGTAATGGAGATGACAGGTTGCCATTAACTGTCAAGGCAGAGGTGGTGAAGGGCTATCACAACCAATGGGCCATGGCAATGTTGATATGGTGACTGTGTAGGTGATTGTAATAACTATATTGTCAAAACTGGGAATGGTGAAGGGGCTGAAGGTTGCGTATTTTCTTTCATGTGGTGGTAGAGATGTTCCTGGCTCTAAAAGATAGAATCTTCAAACTTCTATTTATGTATCACAACTTGAGATACAGGGCTTCCAGTGGTAATTTAAGTTTAAACGGCACTTCTGTATTATTTATAGCATAACGGGTCCTCTAGTACAAAGATAGCTATACTGGTATCTCAAACTGTCAAGCACATCTCTGACACTTATTACCAACCAAACAAACCATAGACATGTATGTTTGTGTGACAGTCTCCAAGTAGTGCCAGAGAATTGCTAATATCAAACACGCCTATGAGGATAGGGCACATTTGTGCTATTATCTGTGCTTCTAATGTGTCGAACGATCAGCATATAATGAGTATACTATAAATTTTTACTCTTTTGGAACTTGAGAAGAGCAATGGTAACCAGACCAAGACCTGGGCATAAGCCAGCCCCACCTCATTTCCAATTAAAGCAAGCATAGGGCAGTCAATCTCTTAGAAATGAATGGGAAAAAAAAGGGAAAAGAAAAACTGACAAGTATATAAGAACAAACAGATGAAATGACGAATTTAAATTCTTAAACATAGTTAGAAATAATATGTTAGATAAACCTCACCGTATTAACCTTTGTGAATATTTCATCAACTTGAAGCCAAAGACCCTCCACTTCTTCGGGATTACCTTCAGTCCAACCTGCTCCAACATTTTTTACATCTGGGTTTGATGCATTCATCCGATCCATCTGATAGGAAAAAAGCAATCTTCATAATGAGATGCCTATTGTAGCAAAAACAGCAATAGGGCCTCGGAAAACTATTGCTAATAAACAAAAATCTACATGCTCTGCAATGGTTACATATCATATGATATGATTACAACGTTAAAGATTCTACCTTTTAAAGGAGAGGATAATATAGATTGCTAAACTGGACGAATTCGCAATTTCTAATTAAGTGAATTTCATTAATTATGTAACCCATTTGCTTCTCCCAAAGAGAGAAAGAAAGAAAAAACAAAATAGAAGCTTTAAAGGGGGAAAAAATGATTTTTTTCGTTCTTATCTGCAGGAACCAAAAGATACAAAGAAATGAAAGACAAAAAACTGAGAAAAAAAAAAAAATGGAAACAGACCCTCTGGGACAAAAAGATTTCAAACAAAGAAATTGAACAAGAATCACAGAGTTTGAAGCCTCTTTACCAGCAGAGATGGAGACGCATAAATTTCTGGTGGCAGCGGAGTAGTAGAATCCCTCCGGCGACACTACCCCAGGTCCGAACTTCTCTACTGCAGAGGAAGATCCCCCTGGAGAGTTCGAGGACTTGGGACCTTTGGACTATATATACTTTTTGTTATATTTCTTTTAATTTTCATTTTGTTGGTTGGTGTCCGTCTTAATTTCCTTTGCTAAGAAAAAAGATTTGGATGTCTTTCTAAATATCTCCAATTTCTAAATCTCTCAATTTAATCCCATAAATTTTTAATTTAAATTTCCGTCAAATTTAGTCATTAAAAATATTAAAAAAAAATACTAAAATATCCATAATTTTCATTTTTTTATATTAAAAAAAAGTTTTGAAATTTTATAAAAAAATCAATGATATAAACGTCATTTAACGTTTAAAATTTGACGGAGTGCTCTAAATTAATTATAATTGAAATTTTAAGGGACTAAATTAAGAGATTTTGAAGTTTAAAGATCTTGTCAAATCAAATGAAAGTTTAAGAGTCTTCAGTGAAATTACCAAAAAAAAAATAATTATATTGATATGCCTAAGACAAATTGAGATGAAAAAAAAAAAAAAAAAGAGAGAGAGAAAATAATATTATAGTGATTTTATAAATGGTTGCATTTTTTCATTCACCACAATACAGCATTCATTAAATTTTTTAAAGAAATTTAGTGAAAAAAAATTGATTGTTGTATAATTATTTTTTAGATAAAATGCATTTTTATCGATGTGGTTTGAGATTTTGATAAATAGCTCATTGAGTTTTAAAAAGCTATTAATCACTCTATATGGGTAAGCAAAAAAGAAATTAGTCTCTATGTTTATAAAAGTTCACATAATTCATTCATGTGTCAATGTGTCATATAGCACTGATTAGAATGTGACATGTGTCATTTATAATAAAAAAAATTATTTGAAAATATTTTAAACAAAATCTAAAAATATATATAGAAAAAAGAATGGAACAAAAAATACAAAAGTGGTCGGGTCATTCTCTTTGGCCAAATAAAGGCCGCTAAACCACCTCAAGGCCATAAGAGTGGTCTGGCCACCTCCTCTATCATAGAAATGTCCTACTACCCGGGGTAGGAATAGGGTAGGAGTAAAAGAGGAAGGGAATTATCAAGTCAATTTAACGCTCCAATTTGGGTGATAAGTTGCTTGATGTCTTCTTGAGGAGGGATTATGGGAGAGGAAAAAAAACACTTGGAAGAAGAGTCTAGGGTTCAAGCCTTCAAGGGAAGGAGAAATATAAATTTCTCAGCGAAGCTATACGAGAGAGCATTTTCCCCTATAAGTAGACTTTCTTTTTATTATTTTATATAATGAAATATTATCTTGCTTAAAAAAAATTGTAAATTATCGAATAGACCATGACCCCTTAACCATATATATAGCTTTTTAATTGATAATTAAATGACTAGTTGACATGTTTGTGGTGTGGAATTGTTGTTACTTAGGCATCAAGTAAATATTTAAAAGCAAGTAATTATATACATCACCTTATTATCCTCATCGCATCTTTTTAAACTAAATCTTTCAACCCAAAAAACTAATTAGGAAAAAATACATTTTATCTTCAAAACCATTCACTCATTTGCACTTGTAACCCCAATATTTAAAAAGTGACATTTTATCTTCCTAAACTTCTAAATTGTTGCAATTCAACTATTCTTACCTTTTTTTTTTTTTTTTTTTCTTCCTAAAATGCTACCATCACAAGTTAAAAAAAAAATAAATAAATTAAATTAAATTAATGGATGGCCTGCCACCCCAGTTGAGCACGAAGCCACCCCAAACCGGCCACCTCTTAATTTTTAATTTTTATTATTATTATTTTTTTTTTAACATGGGATGAGGGCATTTTGGAAAAAAAAAAAAAATCAAAATAGTCGAATTGCAACAATTTGAAAGTTTAGGCGGAAGTAAAGTGTCACTTTTTAAACATTGGAGTTAAAAGTGCAAATGAGTTGATAGTTTCGGGGGTAAAGTGTATTTTTCCCAACTAATTATCATACACCAAAAGCTATAAGAGACTAAGCTACACCAACTTTAAGAAAATGAAAAGGTGATACTGGGATGAAGTATAGCATTACTCTTTAAAAACAATACTAATATGAAAACTGAATTTGACGGATAAGCATCCGCTACAATTAGCATGTTCAAATGTTACGGAAGTTTGGGTAGTTTAAAAGAACAGGTTGTGGGGCCCACCTAACCTGGACATCCTAGAATATTCAGCCCACTTGCTCAAAATAATTGGGTTCCACTGCCCACCCATCTTTCTTAAGTTTGTCCAAATTTCATAAAAAATTTAGGCGGCCTAATTTTAAATTTATTCTTTAAAAAAAATCTAACGATTGATAATAAATTATTTAATGATTATTATGTTAAATCACAATTTGTTTCAAAAGTTAGGTTGAGATTAATTTAATCCTTTAATTGAGTAATGATATAAGGAAAATTAGAGTTCTTTTAAATATGATGTGGCATTTAAAATCACCGTTAGATCAAAATTCAATATTAATGATCATTTCAAATTTAATGGTGATTTTAAATGTCACATCACATTCACAGATAGTACTCCTTATATCATTACTCTATTTAATTTATATTCTAACACGCCCCCTCAGATGCGAGCTCAAACTCTTTCATAATAAGTAAGGTCCAACATATTAAATATTTACTTAAATTTGAAGGTAAATGACGGAGAAATGATCCGAACTCAAGACCTCTTATATATTTGATATTATGTTAAATTAGTAATTATCTAAAAAATGAGATGAATTTAACCACATCCTATCATATGTTGGACATCTTACGCACTGATTTTTTTTGTGTTTAATAATTAATAAATGGTGCTAAAAGTAGGATTACTCAATAAAAAAAATGTTGATTGAACAATCAATTATTATTATTATTATTATTATTATTTTGGCTTTTACGCTATTTGACTCCTTAACGTACACACGGAGAGAGAGAGAGAGTAAATCAAAACAAAGAGAAAACTCCTCATCGATCGGAGCTAGCATTCATGAGTTTTCATTCATTTGTAATTAAATAGTACATACTAATTGATCACAAAGATTATACACTTAATTAAACATCAAGCTTTAAAAAAAAAAAAAAAAAAAAAATCCATGAAAACAAATCCATGAGAGATATTACATGAACAAAGGGATGGAGATCGATCAAAGAATAACAAATCATTGTTTTTCTTTTTATAAATTTCTACACAAAAGCTCACTTCTAAATATTGATGATGATGATGATGATGATGATCAAGGCTTTGGTGCTTCGGCTGCCTCCACCTTTGCAGCCTCGGTTGTATAAGCAGCTGGTTCAGTCTCCGCCGCTTTCTCAGGCGCCTCCGCTGCCACCTCTTCTATCTTCTCTTCCTCTTTCTTCTCTTCTTCAGCAGCTACTATGATCTCCTTCTCTTTCCCACTTGCTTCTTTCACCTCAACTTTCTCTTCTGTAACGATAAACGTCGACACCTTTTCAAAAACAAACAACACTGGGCCTGGAACCAACGCTGGCCCATACTTTGAAGATGCTTCAGATACTGTTTTCGATCCCGGAAACTCTGTATCAAGACAACCCTTTATTTATTTGTTCTTAAAATAAAGTAAAAACTATATATATATATATATATATATATATATATATATAATCATACGTACCAATTGCCACGAGCTCCTCTATGAACTTGTGAACGGCAACAGAGTGCTTCTTCAGTCCTGCCTCCTTGGGTTCCTTAACAAAAGTCTGTATATATATATAAAAGGTGAAAATTTGATGTTAGTTTGCTCTTTTCCCACCATATTCTATTCATTTTAACTTGATCTAACCTTGATTTCTGCTGAAGATGCCTCATATATTTCAACTACTTTAGGTTGAAGCTCAGTTTTCTTCTCTTCAAACTCCTTATTGATTTGCTCCTAATAATTAACCAAACACAGATATATCAACATAAAATAATTTAGATATGCATGTATGAGCGTATTTGGGACGTTATAATGTTTGGAGAAAGAAGAAACGTATATAATATATGTATATTGTAAGAAACCTTGGCGTCGTCGAAGGACTTGCAAGCCTCAGCAGCAGCCTTCTTGTTACCATTCTTGTCGAAAACCTTCTTGATCTTAGGGAGAACCTTTGATTTCCAGTAACCCATCTTGTTTCTTTAATTAATTATTCAACTATATATATATTTTACTAGCCTAACAAAAAGAAAAAAAAGAAAAATCAAAAGTATAAGATCAAGGATTCCATAAGAATCTCTTTAAGCAATGAAACAGACAAAAGAAAAAAAAAAGAAAAGAAAAATCTCAGCTAAAACATCTAAAGATCATCCATACAAGAAGAAGTTGATGAAGCCAAGAGAATCAGCTGCCTCTCTCTTTCTCACTTACTTGTAACTCCTTGTGTCTCTGTCGTGGCAACTGTGGTCTCCAATTGAAGTCCACCTCAACGCAACTGTTCCACCCAACTGTCCCTCTCCAAATTAAGGCACATTGAGCTAAACATATAGACATACTTCCTGCCACAAAACCCCCCTGTTCCAATTTAATTACGAAATAACCCACCTAACTGGGGGGGTAATTGTAGGGAAGAAGGGTGGTGGTGGGCGGAGATGACAGCTGGCAAACACCTCATAGTGATTAGAAGAGGTGGCAAACATCATGCGTGGGGTCCCTAATAGGTGCCTATCTGTAACAAAAATGTTTGGTATATATTGAGAAGTGCTGGAACCGTCTCACGTGGCTTCGCTGGTATATACTACCAATCACGCCGTCAATGAGTTCGAAGCATATCTGGAGGGAGGGATTGACGTATATGTAATATGTGGACAAAAATGGATGCCGTTGAATGGTGTCCCATGGGAGGGCATATGCCAGTTTCGAGGCAACGTAATAATTTATTATTCATGCAAAATCATATGAAGCAAGCTTGCATCTTGCATTCACATGGCCCTTCACTATATGATTATGGAGCGTTGGATTTATTACAGTTGGATTTGTGGTAGACGACGACAGTAGTTTCATGCATGCATTGTTTTTTCTGACTATGTAGGTTAAAATATCATCAATGTGTACGTTAGAGGAGATAGAAGAAGACTTGTATTTACTATATTATAAAGAATGATGATGTTTATAGCTAGAGGAATTAATTAAAGAGTGTGGAACAAGAAAATCTAAACTAATTAAGGAAGGAGCTAGCTATAGCTTAATCGTTAACGTGCAAGGAAAATAAATTATAAATAATATGGAAATTAATTATTCTAACATTGATCATGCGTCTAACCAGCTAGCCTGACTGATTATTGCATAGAGCTACCTAGATTTAATCATTCAATATAAACTACTGATTATTAATTGCATATATAGAGCTAGCTAGCTAGATTTATTAATCTATTGCCGATCGAGATTAAGAAAAAGATCGATATATAGAAGTTAATTTTGAAGAACATTCATAGGAACAATGGAGAAAAAAAAGTTGGGTGCTCATCATGAGTTTTGGTCCACCGTCACTTGTGACAACAACTGGTTCATGTGGTGGCTCTATCAATTATTAGATGTCAATTTTTTTTTTTTCTAAGCAAATGATTATTATTATTATTTTTAAAAGAATATTATGAATATTCATTATCTCAAAAGATCTGTGAACAGATCACACAAGTAGGAAGGAAAGTTCCCTCAGTACAATATCACAGTCATAATATTTTCTAAGCAAATGATTAGATGTAATATTTTGATTGTACCCCCTACCAACCTTCATATATATAAAGAGAGTTGTTCTGATTGGGTGTTTAGTGTTTTAATTTACTAACTCAAATCAGATTCTAATAATCCTAATTAATTACGACCTGATCATCAGCCTATATATACAGGAGTTGTTACAAGTTTGACCTACCTAGCTCCCATGCCAGTCAACCTGGAAATATACAAAAGTTAATCTTATAAATTAATTTTACAGTAATAATTATCTCAACTACTTCCAACATCGATCCTCTTTGGCTCAAAACTCTTGATCTCCACTTCTTGTCCTCTCAAAAGCCAAATAAACAAGTCAAACACGGCTAAAGCTTCCCTCAAATATTGTCTAATTAGAATTTTTTTTAAAAAAAAAACACTATACATCACAAAATTTAAAAAGAATATTAGAGTTAGCAGGTCATTAATTAATTTGTGAATTAGTCCAAGTTATTCCAAGATATGATCTCATGTGGCGGAGAGCACCCTTTTGTCAGATGAAAGGGAATAGACGCTGTGATTACTGTTGATATATTTGCTAGCGTGTGAGCACAAGACATGTTCTACATCGTTCCCAACTGCAACTTGATGAGGTTGTGGCTTGTTGGTGACATTATACGGAGGAAAAGTCTGCGTCGTCAGTGAAGGCTAGCTTATCAAGATTCTTCTTCTTTTTTTTAAATTTTTTTTTGTGTTTGTTAATTATTTTGGTAAATCAAACACGCACTAATTAATCAATCAAAGATTCAGCAAGAAACAAACACATGACGTAGTAATAGAGTTTGAGTGCAGAACTCCTCCGACAAGGACTGGTTATTAATGGAGTCATTGTCATGTTGAAAACGAAAGTGATTAATATTGCCAAATATTGTAAAGATAATCCCCCTTCATATTCTCTTATTCCTATCCAATTTTGACATTCTCGTAAGCATCTATCTTTTGTTTTATCTCCCTATCACTATGGCTATGGATATACAGTATGTGGAGTAGGCAGGACCAACAAAATTTTAATTTATTAGTAATAAATTTCTTTTTGATAAGTAAAATCCTACTAGTCCATATTAAATTACAGTTGTACCAAAAGACTGAATCAAATATTTCATTTAACAGCTTCTAAAATCAGCACATTCACAATGAATTTAAAGCTTCAAAAAAAAAAAAAAATGCATTACAACATAGGTTACAGCAAATTAATAGAAAAATCTATCTCTCTCTTGCAGCAGCAATCAGCTGAAATACTACTATTTTGGATAACAACATCGAATAATTGGGCAATCAGGCAACCGTGCTTCCTGGCACCTTGATTTCAGCTCTAATGAATCCCACTATAATATATAACGCCAAACTTGCGGCCTACACATGGCTAAGTTATACTGGGAGCTTATGGGCGATAGGTGAGGCGATCACTTAGTTTTAAAAGCTTTTCCACCTCAATCTACGACATAATTTGGAGCAACAACTAAAATTCTGTCATTCCTAGATACAGATGATGACTGCCCTGGACCTTCACCCTCTGCTGCTTGTCTACCATCATCTACCACTATCAAATGGCCTTCCCTTCGTACCAAACTCTGTTATCACAAGCATTTGTCATGTAAAAGAAACAGATACCACATTTTAATTAATAAGAGCCTGTAATACTAGGTGGGATGCAAGATTATAGTTGGTTTACCTCGATGATGGCTTTAATTTTGGAAACTTCATTTGCTGCCTCCTCCATGGAGTTGTAGTTATTTTTCTCATTCTGCTGAGCCACATACCATTGGATCAAGTCTCTCTGCCTCATTCCAGCCAAACCAGTCCCTGCAAAAACATAACCCACAAAATGTTTCAAGACAATGAATTACAATGATGAAGAATAAATCATGAACTAAATTTATAGCAACATAAGTTCGTTCTTAGAAAGAGCCAGAGCTTCCAAATCTGCATATATGGTATGGCCCAATATCAAAAATTATGTGTCTAAGTATTCAAAGTTTATATATATATGTCACTTTTCACATTTATATTGAACTTGGAAATGGCAATATCCAGGCTCTAGAAACTCAAGTAAAACTTTATGGGCAAATCAATTTCAAATTTCAAGAGATATTCATGGCTACATATATTAAAACAATGAATGGCAAAGGGGCATGTGATTTACCTTCGTGCATTACAGCTTCTTCGTGCTGTCTAAGGCGCATTACTAGTGCTTGGGTGACCCTCTGAAAATACTCATCAGTAATCACAAGCTTTTTCCCTTGTCGATTTGCCAAACCTGCTCCACTTTCTGTGCCATCATAAACCAGTTAATATGAACACATGAGTTGTCTATGTAAAAGTTCAAACAAAGAATAATTTTGTAGTAGCGTTGGTGATATGATCTCACCAACATTTCCAGAAGCTGGCTCAGCTGTAGAGTTGCTTGGTTGAGCATCATCTTGACCAGTGCCTTCTTTGCCAGCACCACCGCCATTTCCGTCACCACCGCCATTGCCATCATCACCGCCATTGCCATCATCACGATTTTCTTCTTGAAACTCTGAAAGATCAATATCGCTAGACTCCACACTGCATAGCAAAAGAAAGTAAACAGTATGGCCATAAAAAACTAATATGGGAGGGAAAGAGATAGAGAGGTTCTTCAAGATATATTTATTATTTTCTTGCCTGATTATGGATGTTTTTAGCAATCTTACTGCCACACGAACATGACGTGGTTGTACCTGAAAAATATAATATCTTAAGTCTAATGCACAAATGAGTAACAATGACAATGCACATGGCTAAGTTACCAAAAATCTAAAATACCTGAGTTTCCAAATAACTTCGAGCAATGCCTTCTGACAGTCTTATTAGGGCCTCCAGCTGCCTAACTGTCATGCGATAAGCAACTCTACTCCCAGGAGCTGTATCACCTCTACGGAGAGCAACATAAGATTCCACCAACAGTTTCCTGGCTTCTACGCTTAGCTGCATTAGTTTAAAAAATTTCAGGAGGCAAACTTTAAAAAAAAAAAAATTCATGACAAGAAACTGCATGATGATTAGAAAAAGGCGAAATAATAAAACCTTGGGCTTCAGAGTTTTTGCATATGCAATATAACGTTTCAGCTCCACAATTGTGAAGGCAGGACTGAGTGCCGCTTCACGCTTCTGATGCACTCTCACAATGTGATGGGCAATGTGGTAGTCAGTTTGATCGTCTGGGTCATCGATCATAACATACACCAAATCAAATCTCGAAAGAATAGCAGGAGGAAGAGCCACATTATACTGTAAAAAATGAAAATCAAAGAAATGAGTTTCCATTAACAAAAACCTTGAATTTGATCAGTCACACCACAGTAAAGACTAGGACGTCATCTTTCTCTAGAAACAATAGAAAACAAGGGTGAGAAAAACCCATGCACTATCAGAAACACTCACATGGTGCCCATATCAATTGCAATAATATTCTTACCTTGAGTGGCTTAGACTTGTCATACCGCCCCCCTGTGGGGTTGGCAGCAGCGAGAATTGAGGTCCTTGCATTTAGTGTTGCTTGTATTCCTGCTTTTGTAATGCTTATTGTCTGTTGTTCCATGGCTTCATGAATTGCCACCTTCAAGTCCATTTACAAATCAGATGTCTGACTATGCATAATATGGCAAGTTGATTTAAATAAACCAATATGATAAGTACCTGATCTCTAATGTCCATCTTGTCAAATTCATCAATGCAACAAATGCCATTGTCAGCAAGCATCAGTGCACCTGCCTGGATAAAGATCAGACGAGTATATCAGACAATCAAAGGCATGGGGCTGATATGCTAGAGGATTAGATGCAAACGAAAAGGTTAAAGGAAGAATTCAAAAAGAAAGCGTTCTCTCCTTGTAGACGTTTCTTTTGTGTGCTCCAACATGATTCACACTTGTATTCATATATCCCAAAAACTAAAAGAAAATTATAGCACATTAAACATGAAATGTTTTAAGATTTTTATTTTCCCTGATGGATGTTGAGCCCAAAAAATTACTTTCCAGATTAAGCCTGTCAGTAGCTTTTCCATGTCATCAAAAGCAGTATAAACATACTGTTCTTTAATTAATGCCAGGGCGTGCAAGTCCCAATAAAGGTCTTCCTAGTGCAGCAAATTTAGCACTTCCCCATTGAACAAAAATAGTGCCTTAAGTTAGAAATCTTTCTATAACAGAATATTATGTTTCCCATAAAAGGTTTGAAACGCAAGATAATTGAAAAATGAATTGCAATTTTACAAGCATCACCGCCATCTGTGTTGTTAAGGGGCAAACAAAAATTGAAGTCTTACAATGCTTGGACTACTTGCATATGACTCAAATTTATATTTTAGCAAAGAGTAGAATAATGTGCACTACTAGTGCAAGTTTTTTGATTGTTGAGTAAGTAGAGATGGCTAATGGAATTTGTATCAGGAGAAAATGATGGCATAAAATCTGCGGTCTATGAACTTACGGTTCAAATTATGCAGTTTTAAGAATCTTATCATTGCATTATGAAATCTCTAATATGGTGGTTATAAGTTTAATAAATTTGTCTTCTAGCCTCTAGTACTCCAATACAGGCGCTGTGACTAATAGCATTAAAGTCCATGGATTTTTCATATTTACAAAAGGAGCAAAATTAAGTAAATGCTACCTCAATACAGAATTCTCCAGTTTCTGGTTCTTTGGCCACAGTTGCAGTCAATCCAGCTGCCGAGGAGGATTTTCCAGATGTGTAAACAGATCTTGGAACTATGCCTGCAGCATACCTTGAATTCATATACCAGCATATGTAAGTGGTTGAATTTGTATAAACTGCAATAGTTGAAACAAACAAAACCAGAAATTGTGGCATACTTGAGGAACTGAGACTTTGCGCAGCTGGGATCTCCAACAATACAGACATTAATGTCACCTCTCAGGTTGATGCCTTCATGAGTAATCTTGTGCACACCACTCAGGAGCATAAGCAGGATTGCTCGCTTGATATCTTGGTGACCAAACACAGTTGGGGCAATGCTATCAACAAGCTTATTGAAGAAATCAGGAGTATTTCTCATTCTTTGAATATCATCTAGTTCTTCTGCCTGCCAAATAAACAAAATAACCATAATGGTGGGATGGTTTCCCAAATGCGTGTGAGAAATGTAATAGAACATAGTGTAGTAAAACCAAGAGGAATTGATTATTATCAAAATTAAGTCATTCTGAGAAGAATTTAAATTGCTAATTTAGATCCTTTCAAGAGGCATGCTGCATGTTACATAGGAAACTGAGAAGTAGATTCCATTTGCAATGAACTCAACTAGTAAAAGAAAAAATAATTTAATATCAGGAACTAAATAACCAGCATTGTATTATTGGAGATTATGCCGCAACATAAACTAATTACAAAATAGATACATTAAAAGAACTACATCTGAGGCAAACAGGGAACTGTAGAAAACTAGTAGGAAAGAGAGTGAAGAACTAACTGTGAACTGCTGGTTGTCGCCTTCATCACCATCCTTCTTTCTATTCCTGACATCAGAGTTCCTTCTACCATCAGAAACCTGAATAAAAGAGGCAATTATGACACACAGATCATATAAAGGCACGTTCCATGTAATTGTACTAACAGGGGTAGCTGATAACAAGCCAATCAATGACCAACCTGAACTGAATTGGCAATGAAGGCAAGGCGATAGGATAGGTCTCTCACTCCCAATGCTCGAAGGCCTCTCACACCCTCATTTGCACCCGAAGAGTTCTTCCGCTGCGATGCATCACGACGACATTCTGCTCTCTCACCAGGGGATGCTAATGCCATTATATCCGGTATCACAACCACAGTGCCAGTGAAAATGACCCTGTAAAACATAAGAGGATGAAGCTAATTTATAGCTTATAGATTATTGTATCCACCAAAAGAAAGACATCAGGAAAGTGAAATTTATCTTACGTGTCGCCAGCCCTGGCTTGTTCCACAATCTCATGGCGAAGAATAACATCCAGTGATCTGGGAAGGGAGCCAGCAGGTATCTCTTTAGAAGTCTCCTGCACTCTTACCCTCTGCCAGTCCGCAAATTTGCTCTCTTGCCGAAGCAATGCCCACCTTGTTCTATTCATACAGGTGGCACTCACACATGTTGTTGGCTGCAACCCCAAAACCGACACACAAAACAAGGGTCATATAACGTTTAAGACCCACCAATGTTCTCAGATAGCACAACATCGGACCATGATAGTTAGTTCAAAGAAGCAACAAAATTGTTACCTCAGTGTACTTAAACTGTTGCTCAACGTTTTTGATGATGTTTCCGCATTCCAAGCACTTGAAAGTCCCTTGGAGAAGCTCTGGCCGTACCTCACTTGTGCGAGTCACCACTCCACTTACCGATACTAGTTTTCCGATTTCTGCTGTAGCTAATTCTCTCAACCTGAAAATGATGGATTTTTGAAACAAATATGGAATAAAACTGAGTAAGCGACCCATAAGAGTTGCATCTGGGATTGGAGATTGGAAATTTAAGAAACGAGAAGAGAGAGAGAGAGAGGTACCTCTTGGTGAGAGGAAGGTTGAAGAAGGCAACATTGATGTCCTTATTAGGGTTATCATCGGCTATGAAAGTAGGCTTCTGCTCCATCACGAACCTCTTGCAGGCGTTCCTCAGATACGGCTCAAACCTGTCAACCAATCAAAAATATTTCCCTCTTAGAAATTGGGAATTAGGGTTTTGAAAATCCTCACAGAATTCTTTATACTTTTATTTGCTTCAATAAGAATAAGAACCTCAAGTACTCTTCGGCAATGGCCTTCTGGAGGAGATTGTTGAAAAGCATTACGTGAGAGAAGTCGATGAACATGGTGGTAGACTCGCTGGCTTTCATTGCTTCGATCTCCGCCTCGTAATAGGGCTCCGCCGAATTCCCAAATCTAAAGCTGATACAACCCACTCATCCGATTCATTCCATTATCAACAACTCATTCACCCGATCCATTCCATTATCAACAAAAACAAACCACAAACAAACAAATTCTCGGGGGAATAAGAACAAACCTCTTGAGGAAGTCCAGGAAAATGGTCTCCACGCGCACCGCTTTCTCATCCATGAAGTAACCACCCAAGCCCTCCATTCTTCTTCGTCTCTATCACAGTAACCTACAACTCTCTCTCTCTCTCTCTCTCTCTCTCTCCCCCTCCCTTTCTCTCAGGTCTAACTCTTGCTCTCTCTGGCGGGAAAATAAGGGAAGTGTTTCCCGCCAAAAACACCACACGAGCCGAGCTTCCTTCTATCTCTTTACGGGCTGGGCCATGCTCCCAACAACAACACCCTGCAACTGCAAGTGACCTCCTCCAAACAATGTCCGGCCCAACCAACCTGACCTTATGTAATCCATGTAAGATTGGGCTGACAATTTTTATACGATCCATAAACTCAACAAAAAATTATCGGGTTATAGTTGATAGGTCTGACCCGTTTAATTAAATGAGTCAAGTTAGGGTTGACTTATATAGCCTTATACCCGATAAGCAAGATTTAGAGATAGTAATTTTTTACATAACCTGTGTACCCAACACGAACTCGACATAAAATTAACAGGTTAAGATTGATGAGTCTTACTCATTTAATTAAATTGATCGAATTATAGTCATTGACACAAGTTGTTACACTAGATATGCAAATAACCAAATCCACTTGCTGTTTTATATATAGTACTTCATGGCATTCATATGCTACTAGATAATTCACTTTTTTATTTTATTTGAAGGCAAAGTACTTGCTTTTATCCACATTAATATCTTAAAAGTGATCTTCCTTTTAGGCAAGTTGGGCTAAGAATGATGTAATTATCTAAAACAAAACTATCAGCCAACTCTAGGTCTGAATTGCCTTCTTTATACATTATGATGATTGCGTAACCAAGAGTTGTAGTTGCCAAATTCTTCTTCATTTTTGTTAATGATTTGAAGAGCAGGCGCATAGATAATGGCCAACATTAAAGATGAAGATAAGGTAATTATGAGAAATGCTAGAACATCTATTTCCGTCATTTTCTCATCCTTCTTCATTTTTTATTTTTTTTAAAAAATCAACTATTGGATTTGTAATATCTACACCTTCACTTAGGTGGGTCATACAAATTTAATGCTTGATTTTAGAAAGAAACAAACAAACAAAAAAAAAAAAAAAATTATGGAGAAGGATGGGAGAAGATCCGGAATAGATGCTCTAACATTTCTCAAATGAATATTGCAATACTCTCTCTAGCTAATTGAACTAATTTTGGGGATAAAAAGTCGGCATTCAAAACATGATGAGTTCACTCCCTAACATTCACGCCCCTCTCTCTCCTTCTCATCTCCCCCAGCTCTTATAATTTCGAGTAATGCTATAAAGAAGATCCATGGTTTTTTTTTTTGTTTTTTTTTTAAAAAAATTTTTAATTTTAAAATTGATGTGGCTTTTAAAATTGTCATTAAATTTGTGATTGATAATTGTTGAATTTTGATATAATTATAATTTTAAAAGCCACATTATTTTCAGGAGAACACAAGAAAGACATCCCTTCTACCATTACTCTTACATCCAAAATTTATTTTCAAATATGAACCAAAAAGAACATAGAGTGAGAAAGACTTTTAAGGTACTTAACAAAAGTCAGCAAGTTTTTCTGCTTGATCATCTTATTCTGAGCCATGCCACTTTTTTATATACTTTGTATATTGGTTGACGTAATACGTTTTAAGTAACTTCACTTTTTTATATACTTTGTATATTGGTTGACCTAATACGTTTTAAATAACTTTTTATGTCAACCACCATCTAGATCATCTATATCTGTTCTTTTCACATCCTTTTTCATCTTTTTTAAAAAAATTAAAAAATTAAAAAAATCTACCATTTGATCTATAGTATCCACATAATCTATACCTTCACTTAGGTGGATCATAGTAATTTAATGGTTGAGTAAAAAAAAATTTATGGAGAAAGACTGAAGTAGATGTTCTAGTATTTCTCGAAATGAATATTGCAATACTCTCTCTAGCTAACTGCACTAAATTTGGGGAGAAAAAGTCGCAATTCAAAACACGATGAGTTCCCTCCCTAACAAGTAACAATCACCACTCTCTCTCCTTCTCATCTCCTCGGCCTCTACAATTTAGAGTAATGCTATAAGGAAGATTTATATATATATAATCTTAAAATTGATGTGACTTTTAAAATCACCATTAAATTTATGATTGATAATTATTGAATTTTGATTTAATTATAATTTTAAAAACCTTATTAGCTAGTTTTGGAAGAACATGAGAAAGACATGAATCCCCCTTCTAGCATTACTCTTACAACCAAAATTTATTTTTCAAATATGAACCAAAAAGAACATAGAGACTCAGAGAGACTTTTAAGGTACTTAACAAAAGTCAGCAAGTTTTTTCTGCTTGATCATCTTATTCTAAGGGAAAAAATACAAAATCAGTCACGGTGGTTTACCTGATTTACAATTAACTCTTTGTGGCATTAAAATGAACTCAAAGGTCCTTAAAATATACCATAAAAATAATTTAGTCCCTACAGTCAAATTTTGTTCACTGACTTAACAGATTCTGATAGCGTGAAAATTCAAAGCCAATAAAATTATGATACATATCCTATTTAAATCAGTGTCACATGACTCACATTAACGAAATATGTTAAATTAGTAGACGAAATTTGATTGTCTGTACTAAATTATTTTTTTAAGCATACCTCAAGGATCTTTGAGTTAATTTTGATACCACATGAACCTAATTGTAAACCAGGTAAACCACGAGGACTAATTTTATATTTTTTCCTATTATGAGCCATGCCACTTTTTATATTCTTTGTATATTGACTGACGTAATGCGTTTTAAGAAACCTTATTATGTCAGTATCATTTAAAAATACAAAATTATCAACTACTTAAAACATTTCAATCAATCAATGCATGTAAAACAAATTTTAATAAATAGATTCAAAAAGTAGGATTTTTTTTTTTAATTAATGAATAAAAGTAGGATTATATGTGTGACTTTTGTATTAGGACATACATTTAATATTGTTACACATACATCGCTTGTGCCTGTCGTCCATCAACAATATTTTAATATAACCTATCTTTTTCCATATTACTGCTTATGTAGTAGAACCTACTTGGCACTGATCAATCAATATTTGATTCTTCCTAAAATCTAAAAAGAAAGGTCAATTTGTTGAACTTAGCTAAGTGCAGTTTACTCTTTACAATGACAATAAAAATTACAATTTAATTCAAATTATGGCGTGCATTTAAGAATAAACACTTGGAAGCGGCGTTTTTTGAAATTTATAATAGAGCATGGACCGACCGGGATTGAGATTCTCTCGGATTATTTAAAATATGAAATTCTCATATTTTAAAATTGGGTAAAGTCCACTTAACCCACTCAAACTACCACCCCAATGATAATCTACCCCACAAACTATTAATTGCAATAATTTACCTCTCAAACTATCAAGACAATGACAATGTACCCTAAATTTTAACAAAATAACAAAATTACCCTTACTAAATTAAAAACAAAAATACTAAAATTTATTTATTTTTTAAAAATTTTAAGGGCATTTTTGTCTTATTGAAAATTTTATAGGGGTAATTTCGTCATTTTTATACGACCCATGAACTAAACAAAAAATTATCGGGTTATAGTTGATTGGTCTGACCCGTTTAATTAAATGAGCCGAATTATGGTTGACTTATATAGCCTTATACCCGATAAACGAGATTTAGAGCTAGCGATTTTTTATACAACCTGTGTACCCGACACGAACCCAACATAAAATAAGCAGGTTAAGATTGAAGGGTCTTACTCATTTAATTAAATTGATCAATTATAGTTGATATATATAATCTAATACCCATGCTTCAACACGATCTAAATTTGACACACATACACAAATTGTTACGTTAGATTTGCAAATAACCATATCCACTTGCTGTTTTATAGTACTTCATGGCATTCGTATGCTACTAGATAATTCACTTTTTTATTTTATTTTAAGGCAAATTACTTGCTTTTATCCACATTAATATCTTTAAAGTGATCTTTCTTTTAGGCAAGTTGGGCTAAGAATGATGTAATTATCTAAAACTAATAATGAAACAAAAGTATCAGCCAACTCTTCCTCTGAATTGTCTTCGAATTGTCTTCTTTATACATTATGATGATTGCGTAACCAAGAGTTGTAGTTGCCAAATAAATTCTTCTTCATTTTTGTTAATGATTTGAAGAGCAAAGGCATAGATAAGGACCAACATTAAAGATGAAGATAAGGAAATTAAGAAATGAGAAATGCTAGAACATCTATTTCCGTCATTTTCTCATCCTTCTTCATTTTTTTTTAAAAAAATAAAAAATAAAAAATCAACCATTGAATTTGTAATATCTACACCTTCACTTAGGTAGGTCATACAAATCTAATGCTTGATATTAGAAAGAAAAAAAACAAACTAAAAATTATGGATAAGGATGGGAGAAGAACCGGAACAGATGCTCTAACATTTCTCAAATAAATATTGCAATACTCTCTCTAGCTAACTGAACTAATTTTGGGATAAAAAGTCGGCATGCAAAACATGATGAGTTCACTCCCTAACATTCACGCCCCTCTCTCTCCTTCTCATCTCCCACAGCTCTTACAATTTCGAGTAATGCTATAAGGAAGATCCATGTTTTTTTTTTTTTTTTTTTTTTGTATAATCTTAAAATTGAGGTGGCTTTTAAAATCGTCATTAAATTTGTGATTGATAATTATTGAATTTTGATCTAATTATAATTTTAAAAGCCACATTATTTTTAGGAGAACACAAGAAAGACATAAATCTCCCTTCTAGCATTACTCTTACATCCAAAATTTATTTTCAAATATGAACCAAAAAGAACAATAGAGAGTGAGAAAGACTTTTAAGGTACTTAACAAAAGTCAGCAAGTTTTTCTGCTAGATCAGCTTATTCTAAGCCATGCCAATTTTTATATTCTTTGTATATTAGTTGACGTAATACGTTTTAAGTAACTTTTTATGTCGACCACCATCTACATCTGTTCTTTTCACATCCTTTTCCATCTTTTTTTAAAAAATAAAAAAAATCAACCATTTGTTCTATAGTATCCACATATTCTATACCTTCACTTAGGTGGATCATAGTAATTTAATGGTTGATTAAAAAAAATAAAAAAATAATGGAGAAAGACTGAAGTAGATGTTCTAGTATTTATCGAAATGAATATTGCAATACTCTCTCTAGCTAACTACACTAATTTTGAGGAGAAAAAGTCGCAATTCAAAACACGATGAGTTCACTCCCTAACAAGAAACAATCATGACTCTCTCTCCTTCTCATCTCCCTCCGCCTCTACAATTTGGAGTAATGTTATAAGGAAGATTTATAGTTTGGTTTTTTTTTATTTTTTATTTGGTATAATCTCAAAATTGATGTAACTTTTAAAATCACCATTAAATTTGTGATTAATAATTATTAAATTTTGATATAATTATAATTTTAAAAACCTTATTAGCTAGTTTTGGAAGAGCACGAGAAAGACATGAATCCCCCTTCTAGCACAACTCTTACATCCAAAATTTATTTTTCAAATATGAACCAAAAAGAACATAGAGACTGAGAGAGACTTTTAAGGTACTTAACAAAAGTCAGCAAGTTTTTTCTGCTTGATCATCTTATTCTGAAGGGAAAAATACAAAATCAGTCCAAATGGTTTATTTGATTTGCAATTAACTTCTTGTAGTATCAAAATGAACTCAAAGGTCCTTGAAGTATACCAAAAATATAATTTAATTCATACAGTCAAATTTTGTTCACTGACTTAACAAATTTTGATAGCGTGAAAATTCAAAATCAATAAAATTGTGATACATATCCTATTTAAATCAGTGTCACATTAACGAAATATATTAAATTAGTGGACGGAATTTGACTATATGTACTAAATTATTTTTTTAGCATACTTTAAAGACATTTGAGTTCATTTTAATACCACATGAAGCTATTTGTAAATCAGGTAAACTATAAGAACTAATTTTATATTTTTTCTTATTCTGAGCCATGCCACTTTTTATATTATTTGTATACTGATTGACGTAATGCGTTTTAAGAAACTTTTTTATGTCAGTATCACTTAAAAATACAAAATTATTAACCACTTAAAACATTTCAATCAATCAATGCATGTAAAACAAATTCTAATAAATGGATTCAAAAAGTAGGATTTTTTTTTTTTAATTAATGAATAAAAGTAGGATTATATGTGTGACGTTTGTTACACACACGTCGCTTGTGCCTGTCGTCCATCAACTGTATTTTAATATAACCTATCTTTTTCCATGTTACTGCTTATTTAGTAGAACCTACTTGACACGGATCAATCAATATTTGATTCTTCCTAAAATCTTAAAAAGAAAGGTCATTTTGTTGAACTGAGCTAAGTGCATGCCGTATACTCTTTTACCGTGACAATAAAAATAAAAATTTAATTCAAATTATGGCGTGCATTTAAGAAGAAACACTTGGAAGTGGCGTTTTTTGAAATTTATAATAGAGCATGGACCGACCGGGATTGAGATTCTCTTGGATTATTTAAAATATGAAATTCTCATATTTTAAAATTGGGTAAAGTTTACTTAACCCTCTCAAACTACTACTCAATGACAATTTACTCCATAAACTACCAAAACAATGATAATGTTCCCCCAATTTTAACAAAATGACTAAATTGTCCTTACTAAAATAAAAACAAAAATACTAAAATTTAAATTAAAAAAAATAAAAAAATTTAAGGGCATTTTTGTCTTATTGAAAATTTTATAGGGGTAATTTCGTCATTTTGCTAGCATTAACGGGTACATTGTCATTGTTTTGGTAATTGGGGGGTAAATTGTCGTAATTGATAGTTTAGGGGGTACATTGTCATTGAGGTAATAGTTTGAGGAGGTTAAATGGACTTTATCTTTTAAAATTTGAACATTCCATTTTATCTAACGGTCTAAACAAATGTAGAAGTTTATATGTTATTGAGGTAATTAATTTTAGTTTTTAATCTGTCAAATTCAATTACCTCGATAACACAAACTTTTACATTTGTTTAAATATGAAAGAATTATGATCATTTTTAGTTTAAATAAACCAGAGAATATCCCGTTAATTATGATAGAAAGGTATTTTTGTCTTTTCAAAAAATAAAAAGACAAAAATATCCTCAAATATAACTAGTATTCCAATTCAAATGAATCGAAAAAGATGATGTTCCTAATAAAATGAATATTTGAATTGAAAAAGATGATGTTCCTAATAAATTGGATGAATCAAATTTTAAAATATGAAAATGTTTAGAAAATTCAAATCCAACTGGCTGGGGCATGCACCAAGATGGAGGACATGCAGTACTCCTAACCACCATGCCCAAGCATGAAACGTATGCTACAGAGGAGCGACACGTGTGAGTGACACAGTTGAGTGGAAACTGTAGTGGTTGGCTTTGCATTGCTAAGTGTAAAGAAACTGGGAACCAGTCAAAGTAGCCGTTTCATGATAAACCGTACTTCCCATAATCCAAACAAAGGCCATTTATGGTTCCTTTTCTCTCTCTCTCTCTTTCTCTTTCTCTTTTTGCCTTCTTATCATCTTCTTCTTCTTCTTCTTCTCCTCCTTCTCCCTTATCCTCCTTTGATATGAAGGAATCATATCTTGGATTAATAATCCTTAATTAATTTAATTTGGAGTTACTGCATGCACCTAGCGCACATCATTTTCAATGCAGACTCATCATCATATATGGTATACCGTATATATATGATGAGGATGATGATGACCCCATTAGCCACAATAATTTCTTCCTGATCACTTTTTGTTTGGGTCGACCAAATCGGACGGTGAGGAGAAGAGGAAGAAAAGGGTCCCACTAATAAGTCCCCTATATGAGATATGCTCTCATATGTGGAGGATGATTAACAAGCATTGGAGGTAATAAGTAGAAAAGATTTTGAGGCATTCGCATTCTATAATCATTGGATCCTCCTCTTTCAAGCCGTCAACCAATGAAACAAATCTTAGCTGCTATGAGAGGAGCCGAAAGCTAGGTCCTCTTCATATATAGACCCCTAAGTTTCCATATAACCCTATCTAAACCCCTTCGATCCCTTCATTGCTTAAGTTTGTAAACAAATTAATCATTTCCATCATATATATATATATATATCATCTCAATACGCATCGTCAGAGATATATTCGTCTCTAGCTCTCAATCTCTTTTTAATGGAGGCCTCACAACTCTCTCCACCACCACCATCAAATTCTCCCAAAACCCTTTACCAACACCACCCTTTCAACCTCAACAACAACAACTTTCAAGCCACCCAAGATTCATCATCACCAATATCACTACCCGCCATGAACAACAACTTGCAATTGCATGCAGACCACAAATCCAAGGCAAGCAAGCCGTTTCTGCCCCTTTTGCTTGTGAACTATTTCTGTCTGTTTGTGGGTTCTGTCTCTTCAACCTTGCTCTCCAAGTTCTATTTCAACCACAAAGGCTCAAGCAGATGGCTCTCAACATGGGTTCAATCCGCTGGGTTTCCTCTCCTTATTATTCCCATTTACCTCCCCTTTCTTCTCAAATGCACAGAGAGACGACCCTTCACTCACTTCACTCACAAAATCTTCATCTTATCCATCCTAATAGGCCTCATGTTAGGCCTAAACAACCTCCTTTTCTCCTGGGGAAATTCTTATCTCCCCGTCTCTACCTCATCTCTCCTACTCTCCTCCCAGCTGATTTTCAATCTCATACTCTCCGTTATCATTGTCAAGCAAAAGATCACATTCTCAAATCTCAACTGCGTCATTCTTCTAACCCTCAGTTCTATTCTCCTAGCCTTGGCTTCCAACCATGACAAACCTTCCGGTTTAACACGTGGCAAATATTTTATCGGCTTCTTTTCCACAATAGGCGCCGGTTTTTTATTTGCTCTCTATCTCCCTCTCATGGAGATGATTTACAAGAAGGTTTACTGCTACCAGATGGTGATGGAAATGCAGCTCGTGATGGAGGTCGCCGCCACGGCTCTGGCAAGTGTCGGGATGGCATTGGACCGTCACGGCGGAATTTCAGAAATAAAGAATGAAAGCCGGCGAGTTTTTGAAGGGGGACCGACGGTTTATTGGGTGACGGTGTTTTTCAACGTGGTGACGTGGCAGTTGTGCTTCATGGGAACAGCAGGGATGGTGTTCTTGACTTCTTCTTTAACCGGAGGGGTTTGCATGACGGCGTTGATGGGCATGAACGTGTTGGGAGGGGTGTTGGTTTATGGGGATGTGTTTGGCGGTGTGAAGGCGGTGTCTACGGTGCTGTTCGGTTGGGGGTTTTCTTCCTATGTGTATGGTTTGTACGTTAAGATGAAGGAAGAGAAAGCCAAGGAGAAAAGTAATCAAGGGGTAATGGAGATGGTTAATGATAGCGTTTGATAATAAAAACATCATTAATTAATTAGAGACTATGATGCCATGGCAGTTCAAGTATATGAATTAATATCAATGTATGACTGATGATGGTATTGGAGATTTGAAAGCTAGCTTTGAAATTATTACCATGATAATTGATAGACATATATCGCTGTCATTGCAATTTCATTATCATCATCATTATCATCATCCGTTAATTAAACGAGTAAAAAAAATTAATTAAATAAAGTGGAGATTATTTTGAAGTTGACTTTACAAACTATTTCGATTCGAGGCACAAAAAGCTAAAGAAAATTGATGAGAAAAAGAAAAAGTCCCGCAGAATCTCTATAATCTTTTAACTTAATTGGTTTAGTACTTTGAAACTAATATCATAAAGCTAGATAGATATAACCTACCTTATTGGGTTTTGCTATGCATGATACGAGATAAACTTCTAAGGTCAAACCCCATCTAATTAAATCTGATCTCTCTCTCTCTCTCTCTCTCTCTCTCTCTTTATTCTTTGTTCTTTGATCTCAAAAATATGATCTTTCATATATTTTTTCTGTTTTATTTTTTAGTATGATTCTCAGAAAATATTCTCTAAATTGTGATCTATACAGAATATTCTTCATAATATTCTAACAATATATGGATAAGTTTTAACAAGCTAGTTCATTTCAAACGTGGATTCTGCAAAGTACTTTTTATTACTAGCTAGCTAGCTAGCAAGTGGCCGGCCCTGATCAACATTAATATACATATATACAACCATATATACATACCTAATTCCGAAATAGTTTCATAAATCTTAATAATATATGTTAATCAAATTGTTCAAAGGTGTTGGAATATCGTGCATGACCAGGCAAGCAATTAAAAGTACATTCTAATGGATTTTATTATAGATTATTGAGTAATTATATAATTAATTACCTGCTATAATTAGTAAAGATTAAGAGATATTATAAATATATATAACTGTGTAAGATTATTGTAGCGGCAAGAGGAAGAGCACAAGAAAACAAGAATTAACAATGCATGGTGGGTGGGACTTGGGAGGTGTACTTTTGATCTTCACACAGCGGGGAAGGTTCGGAATTTATTCCATGTAATATTTGTTTGTCTGCATGAAAAAAGATTTCTTGTTGGAGGGGTTTGGCTTTCAAGGGGTTCCACTTGCAATAAAACAATGCTCAATAGTCAAGAGGATTAGTGCTAATTGATCTCTCCCACACTAACAAATAGTATTTATTCCACTACATATATATATGTCAGCGTAACATACACACATATATATATATATGCAAAAAAAAAAAAAAAAAAAAATTCAATTTAAAAAAGACCAGTTATAATCTATTTCCACTCATTGTCTTTTCCATGTATAAAGAATCATATGCACCAATGTAGTTGTTCCACTCTGAAACCAATCTTTTGGCTCTCACGTTGCCATTTCCATAGAGAAAAGATGATCGCAAGCTGTCATGTTTTCCTTAAAAACAAACAGTACGAGAGAAACCATATAAATATTTCACAAGATATGAAAGAAAGCAAGAAATTTGTCGTCTATCGTTCAAAAAAAAAAAAAGGTTTTCTTTATGCAATTTTTTATTTTGTTTTTGTTTTTCACTTTCTGTGCATGTCATCGTTCTTTAACCCAGATTAAAGAACGATTCAAATTAATATAACCCAGATTAATTAATGATAAATATAGCTGTACAACATGGAGTGTCGTTTCCTTGTCTCTGAGCTAATGCCTTTTTAAGCGATCCTAAACTCCTTTGATAGGCTACTTCTCTCTCTCTCTAGCTCTCTCTCTGATCTAATGCCTTTTGAAATTTTGCTTGTAATTTCAAAATTAAGTAGCTTAATTATATATACCTATTAAGTAGCTTAATTAGAGAGAGAGAGAGAGAGAGAGAGAGAGAGAGGAAAAACAAGACAAATATTATTGTAACATCATGGGGTTTTTAAATAAAATTGCAGATAAGATTTAAACCTTTTTATTTTTGACTCTTTTTGGTTTGTTTTCTTTAGCAAATGATAATTAAATATATATATTTTCCATATGCATTGATTGTATGCGTCTTTAATTTCCTCTGTGCCTAATCTTTTACACTTGGATCTTAGTACACAAAGCTACACCTCTTTTGCTTTATATTTTTTAATTATTAGTTAATTTCTCTTTGAATCCTAACCATTAAGATCTCTTGGCTTTAGCTATTATATTATGGCTTGGGAGAATGAGAGGGGGGACACGGCTGTTTGCCATTGTATCCACTTTTATCAATGAACAGGAGCTAGAAACCAATGATAATAAAAAGGTCAACCAAAGCAAACTTGTCCAAATTATTAAAATTATCATTTGTGCACATAAATAGTATTCGAAATTATGATATGGAAAGAAAATAATAATAATAATAATAATAATAATAATAATAACTATTGATCATAAAGAGAGATATTGATCAGAAGGGAAGCAATTTTATGTTGATGTTGTACTTGCAAGAGACAATTAAAAAGATGAAAGTTGAAAATTGAAAGTGGAAACTTGAAAAGGAGAGTGGGATTATGAGGTACTTAGTAATTATCCAACAATTAATCAATTAAATACTTGAATATGAGCTTATAATTAAGTTATGACGCTTAAATAATTCTTGTTCTAATGATTATATATGATACCAACCACCCTTCCTTAAAAGCAAAGCAACTAATTAACCAGGTATAGTAGGTGAATGATTCCAAGGGATCAACATGCCGCCGCCTTAATTGGCTTAGGTGCATGCTGTAAAAAAATAAAAATAAATCTCTTGTAATGTTTTCAATAATTCGGATTTAATTTTAAGTTTTTTATGAAAAAGAAGAAAAAATGAAATTAAATATGGACTGTTAAAAAAAAAACTACAGAGATATCTCAAATAATTATTTTTTACAGCACTTAAGCCAAGTGTTGCATATTGCAATATACATGCTTATGTTTCCAAGTATATGTAAATACTATATCGAATTATTAGATAATTAAATTTATTTTATGTATTAATCTAAAATTTTAAAATAACTGGTAATTTATCAGTTACAATCTATGCCTGCAATTGATATATATATAATTTTGAATAGAGTCAATTTTTTTTAATTTTTTTTATTGACTTCTAGTTTAGGTTATTCATTAAATTAGCCTAAAATTCAGACTCCAGTTTTCATTCATCAACCATAAGCAAACTTTATTCAAGTTGAGTTAATTTCGAGGTATATATTTGCATATAGTTTGACATTGTTAATTTTTTACACGACTCGTAAACCAGACATAAATTTAACATGAAATTGGCAATTTAGGTTGATAGATATGATCAAGGGTCTTACTACCAGTTTAATTAAATGAGTCGGACAAAGGTTAACCTATATATTTTTATATTCATGTCTCGAGACAACCCGAACATGACAATTGACATTTGAAATTGACAATATTTAACACGACCCACAAACCTAACATGAACTTAGCGGATTAGAGTTGATTGAGAGATGATGAGTACTTATGTAGGTGATGATATGGGGTGAAATAGAGAGAGAAATTGATGATAACTTTAAGGTGTCCTTAAGGGCAGCATAAAGAGTAGTTAAAAACGTGTATGGATCGAGTGCATACAGAATTGAAAGAAAGAAAAAGAAGTTGCAGTGGATCCAATTCCTCCGGCAAAACCCAAAGGCAGGCACTCAACTACTGCATGCTTCTTTATGAGTCTGTGGTGCCCAACGGTGCTGAGGGGGGCGGCTAGGACGAACCCTTGTGTCAGATATTCTACAAAAGAAAGCTATTCTACGCTCTTTCTTCTCTTCTAAACAACTTGGGAATTGCCTATCTTTGACAAAAGCTTAATGATTCCAACTTACTGAAATGACACCACCAATTATTCCTTTTTTTTTTTCTTTTTTTTTTTTTTTAATTTGTTGAATTGATTGTTAGTTTTCATATATATATATATATCATGTCTACATGCACTAGGATTTCTATCTGCACGTACTCCATTCATTATGCATATGTACAGGAGATCACTCATGACTTAACACTTAAGGAGTTGATGATGATATCATGAGGGATATGTGTTGATTAGTATTACAAAGCACAACTTTGTTTTGGAAGAAAGTAAAGTAAAAGCAATTAACAAGGAAATTAAATGTCAATGAAAAGGAAAAAAGACAAAAACAAAGAAAGGAAAAAGAAAGAAATTACAGAGCCAACAGAATAAGGATCGTGAGAAAGGAAAGGAGGAAAAAAGGGAAAGAAGTGTGGCAAATATTTGGATAGTAGATTTGAGTACCGTGTGATCATAATGCATGTACCATAAAATTTAAGAAGCATATTCACTTGTCTGCAAATGTACGTTTGTTTGTAAGGCCGTTTAAATAGTTATTATACGGAATTATGAACATGATCAATCGTGGATTTTAAGTCTAAACATCCACACACATCATTTCTTACAAATAAAAATAAAAAAACATATCTACATGTACTCACATAATGTTAAAAGATTTTTTTTTTTTTTTTTTTTTTTTAAGTTGCATATATATCCCCAATTCAATTAATTGCTCTCTTCCCAATAAAGGAAATTTCATCATAATTCTTTAGGGTTTTGGCCCGATTTCAATTTACTCCTCGTGTTTTTAAAAATTAGATTTTAACTCCTTAGTTTTTCATTCGAAAAATAAAGGGTAAAGTTCACTTAACCTTCTCAAACTATCACCTCAATGACAATCCACCTCTCAAACTATGATCACCTGCGACAATTTACCCTTCAAATTACTAAAATAATGACAATGTACTTTCAATTTAAAAAATGACAAAATTACCCTTACTAAAATAAAAACAAAAATACTAAAAATTATTTTTTTTTTTTTCAAAATTTCAAGAGTATTTTTGTCTGATTGAAAATTTTATAGGGGTAATTTCGTCATTTTGCTAGCATTGGGGGGTACATTGTCATTGTTTTGGTAGTTTAGAGGGTAAATTATCATAATTAATAGTTTGGAGGATAGATTGTTATTTGGGTGGTAGTTTGAGAAGGTTAAGTACGGACTTTACCCAAAAATAAAAAACTTGTTAAGTTTTTGCATTTAATTTTATCCCTTACGTCCAAGTTTGAGATGTGATCACATGCCACGTATTTAAAATATAATAATTTTTTAGTATATTTAAAAAAAAAAAAAAAAAAAAAAAAACCCAACCAAATAAGTTGGACGATGGCTATCCCCTCAATAATAAGTTCAATGTAGGAGGTGGCTCAGACAGTCACCCAATTAAAGGTGGGGGCTCATGCGACCAATCCCAACAAAATGGCGTGGCTCCTCCGATCAAGATATATCTTGCAATGTTATCCCAAATAGAAGAAAGGGCTGCCCCCTTGTAAGGGTGGAGGGAATGACTCTCTCCACTAAGAAATATCTTGCACTCAAGTTTACTTGGTATGAGTTCAAATTAATAATAATTATTGCTTGAATAATAAACAAACCGATCGAACTTAGATAAACTTGGTTAGCTTGCCTTAATAAATTCATTCAAGACTTGTTTATATATATTGGTCTAAATATATGAGTAGTGATTTTCAACACACCAGCGTGCTTGAACATTAAGCACGCTGATGTGCTAAAAGTCACTGCTCATAATATATTATGTACATACATAGTAACATGTACACATATACACTAACATATATATATATATATATATATATAATTAAAATGTTGGTGTATGTGATATGAGATTAAATATATATGTTAATAATATTAATATCTAACAACAAGTGAAATGATAGAAGAAAGTGGCAAGAGTAGTACTATAGTTGACGCTACACCAGAGTCGTTAAGCACTTCATGAGGGAAAGAGTCAACCCTGGCAACCGACAAAGAATTACCACTATGTTTAAAACCCGTCCTATTATTGTTAATTTCTTCTTTGAAGACAAGATGCGTAGGTGTCTGTTCCCTGCTTGATAACGACTTTTTATGCTTTATACAATCAGATTATGACTTATTAACTATTGGATTAAGAGAGATAGAGAGGACTTTTTATGCTTTATACAATCAGATTAGTGACTTATTAACTATTGGATTAAGAGAGATAGAGAGAGAGAGTGAAGGCAGGCACTTAAATCGAAATAAGCATTCAAATCACTAATTGAAACTTAGAGGCTTCAAACAGTAGTATTTCATTTCACCAATTAAAGTAGTTAACCCCACTTCTTTTTTTTTTTTAAAAAAAAAAAAATTGGTATTCTCAACAATGGAGAGCCTAGTTATTAACCGTTAGAGAGCCCAGCAAACTCTAGAAATATCAAGGCCTACGAGTCACTGCAGGTCCATTGCCTCACGATTTGACTAACTGCTAAGATTCGAATACACCTTTGTTCAAGTACGATGCTAGCTACTAATTATATATCTGTCAATTTGTCTAACCATCTGCACACACCATGCAATCATTCTTAATATTCTAGAAAATATATTTATACGTTAATAACAACTTATTGGCAAAAATCTTAAAACCCCACCTAAGTATGCATTTTCTCACCACTTACTCTCATTGACTTGAACGTCGGAGTGGCTTTACCTAATTTCACTCAAAAACCCTTTTAAATTTTAATCCTCTTTCAAGTAGGAGGCAGATTGGAGCAGCTAAAAGTGAATTGGGCATGACAACAAGCTTGGAAGATTGCTATGTAGATTGTAGAGGTAAATGACTGGATGGGCCAAGAAGAAACTAATGAACCACTCAACCAAATGGGCCACAATAGGCTTCTTGAGCCGAATCAACCAAATGGGCCCAGATAAGTTTCTGAGCCCAGTCCATTCAGGATACGAGTTTTTTTGAACAAAAAAGAAAAAGGACATCAAACTCGCAAGCTGGCCACTGGTTCACTCGCATAAAATTTAGTGGAAGCGATGGCCTTGCCACTGCTCCAACTCCCACTTGCTGCTTCATCACCCTATTCTTCTTCTTCTTCTTCTTCTTCATCTTGTTGTTGTTTTCCAACATTGCCCTTCGTTTTCCAGCTCCACCACCGTAGACCCCCACTCCATTATCGCCGTGACCGTGGCCTCAAGAGGAGTGGAGTTGTTGTACTCGTCAGTAAAGAAGAGGCCACATCTACCCAAGAGGACGAGCAGCAACAAGATGAGTATGAGGAACCACCGGACCCTCAAGACCTCGAATACGTTCGCCAAATCAAAAGGGTCTGTTTTCTTTTTTACTTTTATTTCTTTCTCTCGCTCACAGTAATTTTTTTTAATTTTTTTTTTCTTTTCTATTGATTGCTTTTAAAAACATGCCTCCTGCAGGTGTTGGAGCTTCTCCGGAAAAATAGAGACATGATTTTCAGTGAGGTCATGCTTGTTTCTTATTTTTGTATTTGATTTCATTCAATTATGCTCAGCTGCATTTCACTTCCACTCGTTCTTTTATTACTTTATCCTTTTAATTCCGTTACCCCCTTTCGAGAAATTCCCATCAAATTTATAATTGGTAGTCTCTGCACATTCACTCAGACTTTTCTAAATTTGGGGATTCTTTTTTTTTTTTTTTTTGGATATGTATTTCATACTTGTCGCATTAGTTAATTTCCCATGTTCGTTGTCTATGTCTGTACCATGTCCTGAGCTGACCCAGTTCATCTTTTGTGCTGTGTAATGTGTAGGTTAAGTTGACCATAATGATTGAGGACCCCAGAGAAGTTGAGCGCAGGAGGTTACTTGGAATCGAGGATCCTGATACCCCAACAAGGGATGACTTAGGTGCTGCTTTGGAAGAAGTAAGTCCCTCATTCTCCATCTTATCAGCACATTGGATACAAGGAAGTTTATAAGAAGGATTTTAGCAATGTGGCTAATGCATTGATAACTTACTTCTAATAGAGGCAAAAGAGGTTCCTATTTCTGATGCTCAAGTAAGATGCTTGGTCTCCTGAGACATAATGAAGGAGAAAGGCTTGAAAAGTTTATGATAAATGTCATCCATTGCCTATAGAACGAGCACATCGCAAACACAAATGTTTGGAAACAACAATTATAAAGTAGTATTTTAAAGTTTTGTTCCATCTGAACAGAGGAGATACTTTGTATTAGACTCTGGATGCTTCTTCCAGTAACATTTTTATTTTCTTTTGCTAAGTTAATCACAAACGTTACATCAAGAAATTACATCACCCCTTGAGAGTGTGGGGATTGCCTAGACCACAATTGTAAAGTTCCATGGTGGTGTTTGATAATTTGTAAATTGAGTCAAGTTGTGGAAGTTTGGTAGGGAAGCATTATTTGAGGAATGTGTGATATTAGTTGCAAATTCGTGTAAAAGCTTATCACCGTAGTTGTATTGCACCTTCATTTCATTACAAATTCTTTAGTATGAATCTAGAATCTTATGCTTGATAGTCATTTATGGTTCTGTAGTCCTTATTGCTTGATTGCTTTATTTATTCAAAATTGAGATTCAATAAATTAAGAATTTGCAAGCCCTGGAAGATCTGGTACTTGTGAATAGTATGTTGAAAACCAGTTGAACCATCCTCTGGTTACATTCCAGTTACTTCAACCATTTCAGATCCATTTAAGCCTCTAATCCAGCAACAGAATCCATAGCATATGACTGTTCAGTTAATTCAGACAGCTTCAGCTTGTTAAGGTCTGAAATATTTGAGCCTATAGAAAATGAAAAGGCTTTTTGTTAGTAAAGCTCCTTGTTCAAAATATTGTTGTTTTGATAAATTTCTTTTAACTTTTATTCATAAACAGTATCTCCCATAACTTCTCCTTTATAAAACATATTGAAGAAAAGGGGAGAGGAAGGAGGTTAGGCTTAGAGGTGGAACGGTTGAAGATTTATCACACCCCTTATCAGCATCATTTTTTATGCAGCCGGAGCAAAGAATAAAAAGAGGTGCTTTACTTCACTACAGAAGTTTTCTCAATTGGACAAGATATGGGGCTTAATCTAATAATACTATTTTTTGTGTGGATAAAAAGTATGTCATGTGGTCACTTGTTTACAGTCTTATATATTTCAAGACATGTAGTGTATATAGTTGGCATTATTCATTGAAATTTTAATATTTTTCTTTATAGTAACCTTTTGTGTTTATTGATCTCTCCAACATATGGTGGTGTTTTTGAAATGTTGTTGGACCTCTCTGCATTGACATTTTCGCCTTCTCACTACCATAGGAGGAGATGAAGATGATTTTTCTTCACACATATGAAGTGCAGGCTTGGTTGAATACTGATTTCATTTACTGGCATGATTCATGGTGCAATTGTTTACTAGGTAAATGAAGGAAAAGTACCAAAAAACCGCGTTGCTCTTCAGATGCTAGCTGAGGAAATGAGTCAATGGCCAAATTTAGAGGTACTATTGTAACTTGAGCATATGACATTCTTGACATTAGAGATGCTTATTGCAAGAGAGCTCCTTTCATACAAGCTGTGCCCTTTTTCTTGAGAAGATTTTACCTCATTTTCACTCACTTCCAGGCCCCAACATATAAGTGGTGCTGAATGTCGATATTGTTTTTAGACAACTCTAGTAGTTGTAAGAGTAGGTTACTTTGAAGCTTTTTATATCTTTGCGAAGTGTTCAGACCTTAAAGGCAATATGATATGTTAAATCACAAATTGTCCCAAAAGATAAAACTGATAGAAAATGATGAATTTAGTTATTTAATATTCTAACACCCCCCTGTGGGCTTAATCTTCTCCTCAATAAGTGAGGTTCAACACACATAATATTGAACTGAAATGAGGGTCACGTTTGATACATATGTTTGGTTTTAAACTTTGTTACAATTCTGTGTTTTTATGCATTGGTTGTAATCTATTATTTTGAGTTACGTGATGAAATTTAACTAATGGATTGTTCCAATTTAAAACCCAAGTGCAAGCCTAAGACCTTGAATGAAAGCAACTATTTATTAGAGAGCCTCTGGTCATAATACAGATTAAATTGCTGATCATGGAGTTATTCTTCAGATGTCTCATCTGTCACCACTGATGTATCCTGTTTATTAAACTGATTTGTTACTGATTTCCTAGTAAGATTTTGTTTCCACCTGTTGTGTTTATTGTATAGGTTGAAGTAAAAAAGTCAAAGGCCCGCAAATCCCTATATGCGAAAGCCACAGACACTGGTGTCGATCCTAAAGTGGCTGCTAAAAGATTGAATATTGACTGGGATTCAGCAGCTGAGATTGAAGACACCGATGACAAGGATGACACAGAAGTGCCTGCAGCTGTGGTTTGTTTCCTAAACCTTTTCTTGAAAGTTGATTGTGACTTTCTCATAACTATTAGGCTATTGATGTTAGGAAACCAAACAGAAGAACTAAATAAAACAAACATACGAGAACACTAGATCTGCGTAGTTCACCCTAACTAGGTTATGTCCACAGTGTTGCTGCAGTTTTTCACTATTATAAAGATGATAATACAAAGGAGTTTACAACATGATGAATATATGTGCTGCCCTATTCAACTATCACTAGGGCTACTGACCCAAAGGTCAAATATTGAAACTGCCCTTTCTATAAAATTTTGGGTCAGGGGTGCACTGCCCCTGCACCCCCATTCACCCAAGCGGGCTTTGCCCGCAGACCTCTCGCGGGCTCTACATACCCTTGACACAGCTTTAGGTCGAATATATTTTAAAGTTGCTGCTCTGCTCCTTGTTCATGTAGCAGCATCACAATTGTCAAATTAGAAGATACCCCAAAATACAACTCTAACAGCTAGATTTCGAGAGAGCTATATCTATCTCTGAACAGGGGAAGAAAGGGAGGCAGGAATTATATTATTTATAGCACTTTTCAGACCTTATGTACTTTCCTTTGGTTGGATTAGCTTTTTAGTAGGTAAGGCTGTAGTAGAGTTGCTAGAGGTTCTTCGCGTCACTCTACTGTTTATTTTCCAGGCAGGGATGCCTGTTGTTCCCTTCTCTAACTCCTCCTATTTCCCCTTGCTTTCTATATTTCTTATTACACGTGCCCAGTCTAGATGTCACTTCCCAAAGCAAAACCGCCTTTCTGAGATCCATGAAAGGTGAAACATTGGAGGATGCGTTTAGTGTTGCATTGATAATGCCAAGTTGATGGTTTAAGGCATGGGGGTGCTTTCTAAACCTGGTCAAATAGAGGAGAAGATAGTCCTATCTTTCAAAACTAGATAGAGCTCTGGCAAATATAGAATGGGCAGGGATCACTATATTGGCTCTTATGCTGTAAAATTTTTTTACTTCATTATTTTGATTCACTGCTGCATTGATCTGTCACTTAGAATTCTTTTTGCACTTTTTTTTTTCTTTTTTCAAAAAATTACAAAATTTTAATAGTAACTAACAGGCAATACTAGCAATATGTTAACACTGAGAAGTTTGATAGTGGTTTTCTGTGTTAGCTAGTCCTTGAAATATTTTACGGAGAAAGCTTAGTCTCTTGCAGGGTTATGGAGCACTTTACCTGGTCACGGCTTTTCCTGTCATCATTGGCATCTCAGTGGTATTGATTCTATTTTATAATTCTCTCCAGTAGACATTATCTTGCCATCTTGTATAGTCTCTGTACCTTGTGGTCTCCACACGAGCTTGTACATCAAAATCATGAAATTGAATGATTGTTTCCATTGATTATGTCGTTGCTGTATTGATCTTTGCTCCCTTTTCCCAGTTGGAGAGTTATTTTGTATGTTATGACTTGTGTGTAGTGTAAGTGTATCTCTCACTCCGTGCCAATTTAAATTTCTTTCTTTTCTTTCTAGGACGTTCCAAAATAAATGTCAACTCTTATAAAATGGAAATTCTTTATTTATTTATTTCTGTTTTCTATACTACCATACTTTTTTTTTTCTTAAAAAAAGCCAAATATATTTCTATTAAAAATTGTATTATTTCTGATATAAAGTAAAGAACATTTTAAGATGATTTTATTTTGATTTCTTTGCTAATGCAATTGAGGTAGCAAACATGAGAGAGATTCTATAGAACTCACCCGTCCAAGTAGGTAGCACATTTTCTGTTTGAATAGTTTGCAATCCTAACATTAAAATTATTGGGAATCTCTCTCCGTTTTCAATAGCTCTACAACAACTCTATTTCACATTATAAATGAAGACGGTTTGTCTTTGGTTATAGGCTTAGTCCACGCATGCTTGAATTTGTGAGTTGTATATGCTGTTGATGCAAGCACATCAATATTTATAATTTTTTCTCGTATGTTCGTGCGGGAGTTTGTTCCATGTCATATTTTGGCGGCTTGAATTCTACTCATCCATCATCATTGTAAAAAAGTCAGCTCTCACATGGAAAGAAAAAAAAATTGTTGCATTATATTTCTACTTAAATGAAGGAGGCAAGAGAACGTGAGAATCACTAGTAAGATGGTGGTGAAGATGCTCTGCACGTCCTAACCTACCCACGAGTCTTTTTCTTCTTTTTAAGTGTTCGTCAAGTCCACCACTTCCACCTCTCAATCTGCATCTTTCACCATGGCGCTTCCAGCTTCAGATGCAATCATTTCTACCACCAAATACAGCTCCCGGGAAGCATATGGCGGCGTTTACGACGGAGTTGAAGTTGATGTTTATATGACTGCTCAACATCCCGCCTCAAAAGAAAGTGCCGGAGAGGTAGCAGTGGACAAGTTCTACAACCAAGTTGAAGTATACACCGATATTCATCCCGACTTTCCCTACGACTTTGAATTCTTGCCGGTCGAAAAACCTAAACTTTCTGTCGAAAGGGAAAGCCTGCAAAAGGAAAAGCAGATTTCAGTGGATCCTATATCGTTGAAGGGGTCATCAATGAAGAAGAAGCCAAGCTTTAATCTCATGTTGCTTCTGCCGCATCTTCTACCACCTGCAAAACCCAAGTTCTTAAGTTTCAGCCTCCCAAACTCAGCCAATTCGTCTCCTCGATTTAGCTCAACTCTGTTGAAGAAGAAACCAAAGAATGAAAGCAAAGCCAATCCTCCCAAACCCAGTAATCTTGGCCGCCAGCATTCTGTGGCGGATCATGAACATCTCGCCAGGAAACCAGAGGTTTACTTACAAAGGAGCAAATCATGCGGCGAAGGAAGAGCACGTGCATCAACAGATGATTTGGACCTTTGGCTGACTGCACCAAATGTTTCTGAATATGACAACAGGTACTACAACGACAACTTTTCCGACACTGAAGGCAACAAAGACAATCATAAGAAAACGAGGAGCAAGGATGCTGTTGATCACGAGGAGTTTAAATGCGGTGCCCTCTGCCTGTTCCTGCCAGGCTTTGGCAAGGGCAAGTCTGTGAGAGAAAGAAAGGAAGAAATAGAGAGTCATGAAAAGGAGATGTCCAGGACAGTTTCCTTGGAAAAATTCGAATGCGGTTCATGGGCTTCATCAGCCGTAACACACGACACTGAAGACGACTCAAAGAATCTCTACTTTGATCTGCCATTGGAGTTGATCCGAGCAAATGTCAATGATGCACACTCACCAGTTAGAGCTGCTTTCTTCTTTGATAATGATCAAAAAGGGATTCTGAAGAAAAGCTCCACAAAAGCTACAGCCAAAAAATGTGATGAATCGCCTCGCCATGTTCGTTTTTCTACATCATCCCCTGTATCATACCCAGCCTCGCCAGCTTCTTGCATTACACCTCGTTTGCGCAAGGCAAGGGAGGACTTCAATGCCTTCTTAGAAGCACAGGGTGCTTGAAACGCTATGATTTTTGTTTTGTAGCTTAGAAAACTGTGAGCGCATTTGTGAGGTTCGTGTCCCACATTGCTAAGATGTAAGAAGAATGAGCGGTTTATATAGTATAGTTGAGCCCAAACCCATAGTTTAACCTTTTGAGTTAAGTGGCGTCTTAACGTGCTATATTATGAGCTCACTAAATGACTTCCTTAAGTGTTTCTCTCCCTAACAACAAGATTAGCGAATTTTGGAGGCCCTCTTTTCTTTTGGATAGCACATGATTGCCAAAAGTGAATAATAGCATGAGAGCCCCTGAGTTTCTTTTTTTATTTTTTAAATGCTTTTTTATTTTTGTATTTTTGGTGTCTAAATATCAATCTTATGGAGATTAATACTTTAGGAAGTATTTAAGTAAGACAAGGCCTTAAGCGTAAGGGTCAGGTCGAATTATACTATATTAACCATCAACAGCAGTGCCATTTTTTCAATGTAAAACTTTTTACGCTTCCATGTGTATATTCAACAATCTTCTCTTCAAATGGAAGCTTTATCAATCTAATAAACTCTTCCCAAGATGACTTGTGTGGACTATTTGAACTTTTATCCGCGTCATACACACCTTCATCCCTACAAAAGGGATACATTATTCATGCTTGCGTTGATGCGCATCATTCTTTCTCCAATTGTAAAAGGAGAACTATTATCTTCCATATCGCACACCATTATCAGTTTAATATCAGTTGTTGTGAAAATTAACATTTTGGAGAGTATTGAAGTAAATCCATAATCTAACATGTTAGGACACTACTTAACTTAAAAGTAAGCCTAATAATTTAAACTATTATATTAACCATCAACATTTATGATATCTTTATAATGTGAGACTTAGGGTATGTTTGGTAAAGCCTTTGGGGGTGATTTTTTTTTTTTGTTAGTAGTAAAAAGTGATTGATATGATATAAAGTATAAAGAAGTTTCGAATTTTTTGTATGGAAAAGTGAAAGTTTTTTGTTTTATAGTAAGTTTTTTTTTTTTTTTTTTGTTCGAATAGTAATAAAAAGATATTGATGCAATATAAAAAGTTAAAAAAATTTTGAATTTTTTTTTTAAAAAAGTGAGGAGAAAAGAAGGGGGAGAGGAAAAGGGTTATCAAACAAACCCTTAACCTTTTTACACTCGTGGGCATTAATATTAAACTTGATCTTAGATGCATCATGTTTGAATCATATTGAACTGAGTGATGATAGAAAGCATGCAAGCACGCCCGGCGTGTATGAACAATATGCATGCTGGACGTAATTTTTTTTTTCTTTATAATTAAAATAATAAAATAATAATAAAATAAAATAAAAAATATATATATATTTTATACCCAGCGTGCATACTGTTCATGCACGCCGGGCGTGCTCTCTATCATTACTCTATTGAACTAGGTGTAGAAAAAACAATCATGACACTTGGTCCCACATCGGCCAATGAGCAAAGTAGAGTGTGCTCTTAAGTACCAATCACCTTGATGGGGTACCTTAGTGGATCCCACTTTGAGTCTCTTTCTCTTATGCAGTTGCATATATGTTATGTTATATAGTAGCATTTTAGGAGAGTGTGCTCTTAACTACTCGTTTTCTTTATATTTTTTTTTAATGTAAAACACAACCTTCACAAGTGTATATACAACAAAGGCAATTATAGCCAAATTTTTACCAAGATGGTTTGGAAAGCATTCCCATCCGATCGATTATGTAAAGTTTTATCAAAATTTTAGTTAAATATTCACTTTTTATTTTTATTTTTAAGTTCCCCACTTTTCAAAAATACTATACATCTCATTCTCTACTTTATTAAAACAATCTTTTTTTAAAATTTATATTTATTTTTTATTTTAATAATTTTTTCTTTCTCTTTTTGACGTTTGTTCAGCACCCTTCTGTCTCTTGTTTCTCTCTCTCACTCTCACACAGAAAAAATACCTTATTGAAGCTTGTAGCTCATGGCAGACAAGTTCACTGGTTTGATATTAGAATATATGTTTCTCATATTAGGTTTGATCATAATCAAATCATTTTGATTTAATTATCATACTTGTATTCTCTCCACCTACCATAATTTCTTATAAATTGAGACTTTTGTATTGTAAATTAATTATCAATAAAAGGAGTAAAATGTGGCCTCATCAAACTCTTCCTTAGTGGTGAACATAGGTGATATATAACGCCAAACCACCAGAAAATCCTGTGTTATTTTCTCGCGTTTTCCTCCATATAATTTAACAATTTTAAATGCTATTCGAAATTTCTTCCAAAACTACAGTAAAATCCCAAATTTGGATCAATACCGTAGGTTGTTTTGAATCTTTTGATTTTAGCATAAGAATAAATAAGCCAATGTAGAGTAGGTTAAGGCTTTGTTTGTTTTGATATAAAAGGTTTTCTGAGGAAATAAACTTTCTACGAAACCATTCTTAAGAACAAATGATTTTCTAAGAAAGATTTTCAGCATTTAGCTTGTACAGAAAATCAGTGATGACCAAAAAAAAGCCGACAACTTCTAGCGAACACCACATCAAATTCCGGCAATGTTTGGTGGTGGAAACTGGCGACTGGTGGCGGATTCTGGTTGTAGTAGAGAATGAATTGAGAGAGAGAGAGAGAGGAAGTGTGCAAAAATGAGAAATTCAAACTCGAAAAATGGTTTCCGATTTTGAAGAAGAGAAACTATTTTATTAAAATAAAAAAAAAAAAAAAAAAGTTTTTCTGGTAAATTGAAAATATTTTCGGTTTTAACATGATTTTCAGTCTCATTTAACATTGAAAAATAGGATGTTTTATATAGGAATAAGAAATACATAATGAAATGCAAATGCTCTAATGATAAGATTTTTTTTTTTTTTGATATGTCTGCACAAGAGGGGGGAGAGGGATTCGAACTAATAACTTCCGTTTTATTAGGCGCAATCCCAACCGATTGAACTACCTCTTGAGAACTCTAATCATAACACTTAAAAGGTGGGAATAGACATATATGAGAGTTGTTAGTATCTCAACGGCTGAAGAAGGAATCTATAAGATGGTCCAAATTGGCCCATGGTGGACGTCATGGGCACCTCAATACTCCCAAGAAACTTAGATACTTACTAATTAAATATCTTTCTTTTGATTTTAAATGAAATACTTTAAGAAAATAATAAAAAATTTCATCTGTTTTAAGTATTTTAAGATTTGAAAATATGTGTGTGTGGGAATGGGGGGTTGAAGCAAAGGGGGAAAGTGGAGAACCACTCTCCATCCTCAATCCCTCCATACAATAATGCAAGTCGTGTGTATGTCTCCTCTCCAATATTCTAAGTCTCCCATCATATGTCGTGCATGCAAGTGGTTTTATTTTTGTTTTTCTTTTTTACTACTTTTATTAGAACTATATTGGCTACAATACACCAGGTATGTTCTCGACCGAGATCCATTGCAATTAGGTTGTTTAAATTTTACAACATATTAGACAATCTAAAAAGAAAGAGACTATGAGGTTTACCTGTTATGGACAAATGACTTCAACACCCTAAATTGCCTGAGGTAGACAACTAACTCTTTTAGATTGTTTGAATTTTGTAAAATTCAAACAGTCTAATTGTAGTAGATTCTCCTCACTTTCGAGTTTCTTACTCTCGCAAAATTTATCTTACGAGTAATGCTATACATTACTCCATTATCTTTCATGCTACAAAGCTGATGTGACCTTTTTTTGATTAAAATACCACGTCACGTCAACTTTAGAAGATTGGAGAATAATTAGGTGGAAGTATGGAATTATTTGGAATGTCTCCTTGGAGAGTAAAATATGTTGCACTCTTCATGCACCATGACTGATAAGTGATTGCCCAGGAGAATCCTAAGGGCCTAGGAAAAGAAAAAACAAAACACAAGTGAGAAATTGAGGATAATATTATTAAAATTTGGAGAAGTAAAACAATGTCTTGTTAATTAGATCAGGAGGCCCACATAGAGCAATGTGAGGTTTCCATGTCTCATCTTCCATTAGAGAGCCGAAAGCTTATAATTTATGCAGCTGCCTCTTATTACTACAGCTCCCACAGTCGATTATGTTGAAGAAAATGGGAAGAAACGAAAGCAAAGTGACACCTGGTCAGGCCACTGATCCTGCTAATGATCATCATGATCAGCACTCTGCAGCTGATAAGCAATCTGCAGGAATCCAGTTGCAAAGAAACAAGTCATGCGGGGAAGGAAGAGCAATTGCACCTGCGGATGAACTTACTCTTAGCAGGCTGCCTAAGACTAACAAAAATGATGGTGGTGATTCTTGCGAAAAGGGTTTCAAATGTAGCATTCTCTGCCTCTTCTGGCCAGGATTTGGCAGGGGGAAGAAAAAGGAAGAAGCAGTGGTAGTGACAATGGAAGATGTGATATCGAGGACAGTTTCCTTAGAAAAATTCGAATGTGGGTCGTGGGCATCATCGGCCATCTGTCGTAGCAGTGATGAAGGTGGAGACTCCAAGCACCTCTACTTCGATCTGCCCATGGAGTTAATCCGAAGCGGCGTGATTGATGATGCAAATTCGCCGGTTACAGCAGCTTTTGTCTTCGACAAAGATCATCATCGCAAAGGAATTCTCAAGAAACATGGCACCACAACAAGAGCAGCAGCCACAAAATCAGACGAGTCATCAGGCCGCCATGTTCGTTTCTCTACATCATGCCCTGAGTCGCCGGTTTTCTGCATTTCCCCTCGGTTGCTCAAGGCGAGGGAGGACTTCAGTGCTTTCTTAGAAGCACAGAGCTAGCTGATGATTCTTTTTTTAAGATGCAGCATTAGTATTTTGGTCATTTTTCTTCTAGAGTTCATTTTTGTGGCCGAAATACCAGTGTGCCATTTTGGCTGTGTTAATTAGCTCTTTACTGGAGCAGAATATTCAAACCCAGAATCTTTCAAACAGAAATTAGAAGAGAAATAATACTATCAATGCATGTATTTAGATTTCATTTATCTATAGGCTATAGATTTCATCATGTTAAGCCATATTGTTTGCGTTGAATGCAACTTAATTTACCTCTTAATTATAACTTGTTTTCAGTTGAATCAGTGCATTGATCAGTGCAATGTATACATACTCTGTAGCTAGATATAACAATTTCTCAGACATATGTTATATTGATCCAAGAGTCATAACTAATGACGCTGAGTTGATGGCATGACATATTTTGACAAAGAGGATTTGCAGAAGAATGACATGAACCGGTACGGTACAAGTGTTAAATCACCACTTTTTTTCGTAAGTTTAAACTGATAGTAAGGGATAAATTTTCACTTAATCATTAAGTTAACAAGAAGTACACTTGATTAGGACTATAATTCGCAACATGCAATAAAATGGGCTTAACCATAACTGATGATGAGTTGATAGCACTAGCATATTTTGACAAAGAGGATTAGCGCAAAAATGACCAGAATTAGTATGAGTAGTGTTCAAGATAAAATCTACTATGAGTCCCACTCAAGTAACCTCATTCAGACAGCTACATAGAGTTCTACAATAGCTCAGCTACTTCAGAAGATTATCTCACAACCACCTTTCACTATCTCTTAACAACTACCTAGACAAATCATGATCTATCAACACCAGATAAACATGGAGCATCAAGAGTAAAGCAATTATAAAAAACTTGGTAAAAAGGACTCAACGCAGGAGAAAAATTGTGGATTGGTCCCCCCAAAAATTCAAGTTCATTATTCTATTTTCACTCTAGAAAAACATGCTAACTTAAGTATCAGAATGTCTCTGGCCAAAGCCGAAACCCTTTAACGCTCTTGTTATTTTGTAGGCAATCCATCGCCGGTCAAGCGGTTCTAAAAATTATATCAACAAGTAAGCATAATTGAGACTATAATTCTTAGCATGTAGTAAAACGAGCATAACTTTTACTAGAATATCACAATCGCGCACAACGTACAACTCAATTAGGAAAGTTTATTTGACCAAGCACATCGTGGTCACTAGCTATGCTCGGCCAGCCCCAACATTGGGTTGTGGCTTTGCGTATGTCTTATTTAATAATAACAACAACATTGTAGAAGCCCAAGAGTAGTTGGGCCCATTATGGGCAATTTAATAGGTTTCAATATTTTTTTTTTTGAAAGAAATTTTGTGAATTTGGGGGCCCCAAGCATAAGAGGGCCTTCCTAGACTCCCATGGACCCATACACTCTTTCTCAATGTTTCGTGTCACGTTAACATACATTGGCCCATATAAAACAGAGCGAAACTAGACTACACAAAACTAGTCGTTTTTTAGTCTTTTATTTATTTATTTATTTATTAGGTCCGTTTGGTTTAATGATTTTAAAATTGGAAAAAATGTAAAATCAGTCCATGTGGTTTACCTGATTTGCAATTAACTTCATGTGGTATCAAAATGAACTCAAAGGTCTCTAATGTATGCCAAAAAAATAATTTAGTCCATATAATCAAATTCCGTTCACTGATTTAACAGATTATGATAACATAAAACGTTAAAACCAATAAAATTGTGATACTTGTCATATTTAAATCAGTGTCACACTAACAGAATCTGTTAAATTAGTGAATGGAATTTGACTGTAAAAACTAAATTATTTTTTTGGCATACCTCATAAACCATTGAGTTCATTTTGATACCACATAAAATTAATTGTAAATCAGATAAACGAGAATGACTAATTTTTCATTTTTTCCTTTAAAATTAGTAATTTGGAATTTTTTTTTTTTTTTTTTAAGTAATAGCGATATTAAAATACATTTAGAAAACGTGATTTTTTAAAGTATAGTTAGTCGGCGTTTGTTAAAATCACAATTTTACTTTTAAAAACGCATTCCACATTTCAAACAGTTATTTATTTTTTATTTTTGTCAAACACACTTTATACTACGATTTTGAAATCACAAGCCAAACTGACAATTAATTATTTGCCTTGTTATTACGTGTCAAAGTTGTTTCCTCACTATAAATAGAGAAGAAGAGTATTCTTAAATTAAAACAAGGAACAGTCCCCGTAAATCAGTTACAAAGTCTAAACAGTATCAGTCAACCTTAAAATACCTCCGCCCATAATTTCCAGACTCCTTTTTAGACTTTTAGTGACAGCAATTCTATGCTAAATACATTATTATTATTATTATTATTATTTGTTATCAAGGGATTAAAGGTCTATTTGGAATTGCGTTTGAGAGGCCTACAAATACTTTTAACACTCAAAAAGTCCGGTAAAAAAAAGTACTCGTTTAGTAAAAAAATTAAAAACACTTTTACGGGTCCAAAAAGTCTAAAAATGGTTAAAACGCAGTTTTAGCAAAAGCTTAAAAATGAAGCTTTTGCCCAAAAACTCTTTTTGACTTAAAAGCTCTATTTCTCAAACGCAATCATAAACAAACTCTAAAAAAATTAGGATAAAGTCCACTTAACTCCTCAAACTATCATCCCTAATGACAATCTACCTCTCAAACTATCAATTGCGACAATTTACCCCCCAACCTACCAAAATAATGATAATGTACCCCAATGCTAGTAAAATGACAAAATTACCCTTATATGATTTTCAATAAGACAAAAATATTCTTAAAATTTTGAAAAAAATAAAAATTTAGTATTTTTGTTTTTATTCTAGTAAGGGTAATTTTGTCATTTTGTTAAAATTAGGGGTATATTGTCATTGTTTTGATAGTTTTAGAGATAAATTATTGCAATTGATAGTTTGGGGGTAAATTATCATTGGAGTGGTAGTTTGAGAGGATTAAGTAAAGTTTAAAAAAAAAAAAAAAATTAAGAAGAAAATAAATGTAGAGGTAAAACAGTAATAAATTTGGAGAAGGTTGGCAGGTAAATAGTGTAGTAACTCCCCACCTCCCTCGGTTAATACCTAACCCAAATGGGCCAAATGCAACGAGGAGGAGCCACCATCCAGCCTATTCATGTGATGAGTCAGGCCCCACTTCTAATAATTTGCCACAGACCCATCAATTCCCTTCATTTACAAATTAATAAACAAAACTAGAATTTTTTTTTTTTTTTTTTTAAAAAAAAAATAATTTTTTTTTTAAAAAAGGGACATTGAGGCCAATGCTAGCCGCTAGCGAATCCTCTTGCTGCCTTTCTGCAATCACGTTACCCTTCAATTCTTCCCAAGATATATATATATATATATATATAAAATAGGTTTTGTTTGTTTTTGTTTTTATATATAAATATAAAAATGGCAAGGTGCCAGCTGCCGGCCAATACTAACTTGAGGATGAGTTGTCCTCATATGTTTATTGTCGTGTGATGCTCTGTATGACTGAAGAACCACACATTTCAAAACATTTGTCAATGGTGTCCACCCTTTGCTCACCCCCCCCTAGATCGAATACCCAGGAAGTAAATTGGACCCAACATGTTGGCATGGGTAGAAATGATATATAAATCGTTTGCTTCATATTCAATAGTTTAAAAAAGAAAACAATGAACAACTTTCACTTCATTTTTAAAATCTTTCAATTTGAACCTTTAAACTTTTAATTACTTCAAATGTAAACTCTTCCATCAATTTTAGCTGTTAAAAATATGAAAAAACGTTTTGGAATTAAAGGTAAAGTTAAAATTTTATACAAAAGACAGAGGCATAAACGTCAAGTAACGTTTAAAATCTAACGGAATGGTCCACATTAAGAGCAATTAGAATTTGAGAGGATCAAATTAAAAGATTTTGAAGTTAATCCGATACACGTTCAGGAGTCTTTAATAAAGTTACTCCATTAAAAAATGACGAGGAAAAACGGCAAATAACATAGGTGGCAGCAAGCATTGATGGCCATGTAAATGATAACATGTGAAAGCATCAACTTCATGACACGTGTGAGTTCAAAGGGAGAGGTCAGGGCAATTTCTTCCAACCATTTCTTAAACCACCGTCGTCTTCAGACTTCAGTGCATAATGTTGACAGCTAATCTCACCGCAGACAACAGTCTCCCTCCACCGTCCATATATATAACCCTTAATTTCCTTTTGCACCCGACCGACGCGGGCCGTACCTAAAAATTAAAAAAGAAAAAATAATAATTGGTCTAAAAAAGACATTATTACAACGTAAACGGCTGATAGTAATCATTACTTGCAATTGCATGAAATCATTGGGACCACCCATAAACGTATATACCCAGCCAACCCCCATTATTCGTAATTGGCTGTAACCCATTAGGGCCATTACTTCTTTCGTAAATGCTACTTGTATTATTGAATCAGGGTGTTAAGGGGGAGGAAGATTTAGGACGGTTAATTTTTAATACGATTTATAAATTCGACACAAATTTAAAATAAAATTAAAAGACTAGGTTAAGAAGTTTGACCCATTTTATTAAATGAATCGAATTATGGTTAATCTATATAGTTTTATACTTATGTTTCGACACACGACATAATGGTAGACATTTTTTGATATAATCTATGAACTCAATGAAAAATTAGAGGGTTAAGATTAAGGAGTTTGATCTGTTTAATTAAATGGGTCAAGTTAGGGTTGAACTATATAATCTTATTCACATGCATCGACAGAGCAATGCTATAAGTCATTATTTTGTCACTCTTGTGTCACCCAAAAATAAAATTGCTTTTAAAATTACCATTTAATCAAAATTTAATAATGATCAATCTAAAAATTAATAGTAATTTTAAGAGTCACATTATTATTGGCCTCGCATCAACACAATACGAACCCGAACCCGACATGAAAATAATAATTACAACCCTAAAGAGATAGTTGTTATTAAATTGAAGTTATTACTTAAACGACACTAAAAGATAGGGATCTAGATTCAGAAAATATCTCCATCATTACTCAAGAGGCCTCAAATCCACCAACACCCCAAAAAAGGGATTTTAACAAACAAACGGGATAGATTTGTTTTCCTTTGTCTACTACCCTACCCTATAACTTCAATGAGATTATAATAATGATAAGAGATATCTCTTTTCTTTTCTTTTCTTTTCATTTTTACTTTTCCTTTTTCAACTGGTCTTATCTCTTGGACCATTTGCATGACATACTGCTCCCTTTTTTTTTTTTTTTTTTTTTTAATTTTATTTTAATTATTATTATTTTTGTGCTGGCTCCTTTATCTCACCAAACAAGGCAGCCCAACCGCATACTTTAGAGCTTTTTACTCATTAACAATGAAGGCTTTAAAGAATTATAGAGGGAGGCCAGAATCACAGGCAACACAGGATCTTATCAAGTGAGATGAAAATAATTTATTTATATTTTAAATTAATTTTCTTTTGAAAATTATCGGAATTAAAACATTAAAAAATGGGTAGACTCTCCGATAACCAAACAAAATTAAGTGCAATAAATACAAATAAAATGATCAAATCCTCTTAAGGGTTACAAAAAGTGGTTTAAACACCATAATATAAAATACAAATAGGAGCGTGGATTGTTTCGAGACCCACCCTTCAACCCTATTCGAATTCTCAAAAGCGACTGTCAAAATGCCCTTCAATCACCGGAATCATCAGGATCCGAACATAAGAGAACACTCCATAATATATGATGAATGTCTCATTATCTATTCATGTGATTAAATATCACAAAACAAAATCCTACTGTAAAAAGGGCAGCAAAGGAGTATTCCAGAGTGAAAAAAAAAAAAGAAAAAAAAGAAAAGTCCAAAACCATCACTTTAACGAATCCTCCAGAATTACAACGTTACACACTGTTCTCACCATCACAATTCATCACTCATTTTTCTGGCATGTTCCTCACTTTATTTTCCCCACGTTAGTTAGATGATTAGACATTAGAAAGAGGCCTTATGTCCCCCACATGCCCCCTTTTTGACCTTAAGAAAAAAGCCAACCCTTTGCATATTATTCCCCAACACACAAAAAAGCCAATCCTTTGCATATTATTCCCAACACACACTCATCATTGGCCAAGAATAATTTTCCCCCTTTTTTTGTGGATGAAAGGAAGCATAAATTCTCGAGAGATAAAAAATAAAAAATAAAAAAAAGGTAAGGTAACAAGCAAGCAAGCCCAGCACATTAGTCACCTAGAGTGGCTGGCTGTGCTGGTGGCCCCCCTCCCTGATGAACAATGGGCCCCCATTTGCCTTTACCGACAAGCCAATGAAACAAACAAATGTTATCATATCAACGAACATTATAAAATACAAAAGAATTACACACCACCTCTATTATAACTCTTCCTTCTTTTTTTTTTTTTACCTAATAATGTTCATGCTACTGTATCTATACCATCCCCATTTGAAGCTATCATACAAATGTAGTAACCATTAAAAAAAGAAAATGAGATAAGAGATAGAGAGACCAAAAAGGCTGGAAAGGGAGAAAAAAAAATGGTGTCATTGCCGTGTCCTTTGTAGCCTGGATCCAATCATCTTGAGCTCGAATTTCTTCACATACCCAGCAGCATCTCTCATTGTGGTGTCCATAACATAAGGGAGTTTTTCGAAGGTGATCTCAGTAGAATTGATCAGGTTCCGGCAGGGTTCACGTCGTACTGATATGGTTCCATGATAATGGAAATATTTGATCCGGCCCTCTGTTTTATGTGTGGTTTTACCTGCCAGGTTTTGTGACATATGCACCCCTGTCGCATACACATTGCGCGGTTGCACCACGTATTTCCTGTCCCTCCTAATTCCTTTCTTCACGTCTCTGTATACAAGCTTCTCAAACCCCCATCTCCTGTAATCACAAAGACAAATTAGGATGTCAACAAGAAGCTTCTTAGTTACCAAAACAACTGATACGTTGTAGACAATGTTTTCTCTTGTTTTTGGTTTGAAAAGACATAATAGTGAAAACTGTTTTTGTATTTGTGGCGGTGTTTTGTGTTTTGATACCTCAACAACAGAAAACAAAAGAAAAAAAACACAAACAAAAACAAAGACGATCTAACAATTGACTAGATTATTTTTGAAAGCCTATCTTCTTGACTTTTCTGTTGTATGCAGGATCAATCTCAAATGGAACCTAGCAAGCAACCACCAAGCTGAAATATTCATTGAAAAATTAGTGTGAAAATGAGTTCCATGACATACACAATATCACACGGTTTAGACCCTAACCCACCTCTCATTAAGTCCCAACAAATATGTCCTAATCTCATAATTTTTATTTCCAGTCAACATCAGCATCAGTCTTATTCTCAAATCAGCAATAACATAATTGAAGGTTCTAAAAAATCCAACATTTTTTTCAAGAGTTCAAGTTTCTTTCATCATAGTTGCTGAGTTTTCATTTTGGCAAATCATATCATGTGGATTATTTTGACTCTTTGGCATATCTTGCGCTCGAAGGGAACACATTTGATTGAAGGCGGTTGAGATACTTGACTAAGACAAAGGAAACTTTATCAAACATGAGCAATATACTATTTATGAGAATTAACAAGAGCCTGTTCGTGCATAAAGATAGAATCACTTTAGAACAAAGTTCAAACCCACCCCACTTCCACCTGCCCTAGAACATTGAAGCGAAGGAAGAATCTATACTAACACCAAACAAAAGTGCCAATATATAGTTCCAAAATATATTAAAACCACTTGTCCTATGAATGGTTTCAACATCAATTGCAAATGTTCCTATCACTCAACCACCATAACATTACAATGTGAATATAACAACATTGAAGTATTTCGAGGAACCTAATCATACTGAAAGATGCAGTCAATTTTCTAGAAAGAAATTACAGTCTAAAATCTCATACGGGTGAATTTCGTCTCAATCTGAACTCCTAACATGCCAAGACTAGTTCAATTCAACCCAACAAATTAATATCCATCAAAGAATCACCAATCCATAATTCCTTCTATATGTGCAACAATCAGATCAATTCAGAAACATCAAAATTTTCAGTAATTAAATTAAAAGGGAAAATGATCAACATCTCAAAAGCCAAGTTCAATCTTTTCCCCTTCCAAGTAAAATTCAATTGCTCTGGCAGTTGCCTTTTGTAGGAATCTAAGTTATAAGATCTCTCCACCCACCGAAAAGGTGAATTGAAAACACATTGTAAAATATGTCCAAAATTGCACTCAAACCAATCAATTTCCACTATTTCTCAACACGAATCATGTTTAGAAAAAAAGAAATTAAAAAGAAAAAAAGAAATAAAAAGACAATATATCAAGAAAACAGAGCATGATGCATGGTATGTTACCTGTAGGTTCTGCCGGCCGGTTCATAGAGGCAGAGCTTACTGCTCATGGGCATCTGCTCAATGGTGAACTGCGAATACTCCGAAAGCGAATCGAGAACGGACTTGATGGTGCTCTTGGGAGGCACATATATATACTCATCCACATCAAAGAAGAACATCCACTTGGCCATAAACTTGTATCTGTGCAAGCAATCATTGACCACCATGAACTGGTTGTGATAGTACCCATCAAACCTCTCCTGCTCTGTTATATCCTGCAATGTCACAAAGCCCTTCTCCATCCACGGCCTCAACACCTCCAAAACCTCCTCGTGAACGCCGCCTGCGTCGTGTATCACAAAATGCGATCTCTCCCCGAATAGTCTCACATGGTACGCAATCCACTCTCTCAGTCTCTGTGGACTCAAATTGCCATACAACGACGACCCACAATACAAATAATCGTATTTGGGCCTGGAAGTGAACACAGAAAAATCCAAGGATCTGGGAGTCTCTGTCAAGGCGTGGATGGTATCGGTAACGTTGAGGTTACGGTCACCACCGCCGGAGGTAGAGGCGTAGAGGACTAACCTGCCGCCGGAGTTGTCGGCGTTGATGGGTTGGGAGAAGGTGCAGTTAACGACGACGACGGTGTAGACGCGGCCGTAGCCCCAGTCAGGGAGGATCTTGTAGCCGACGGCGGAGATGGGTTCGGAGGAGTTGAGGTGAGGGACCCACTGGCACTGGTAGGTCGGCTTGGAGTATAAGTGGAGAGGCTTCGAAGCTATACCCACAATGGCGAAGGTGTTGAGGCCTCCTCTGTAAGTACCCATGGTGACGAAGCTGTACGCTGCCGCACCGTACGGACGGAAGCCCCGCTTGAGTACGCCATTGTCCAGCGTCTGATCTAGTTGTTGAAGCGGCGGCGGTGTCGGTGGAGGGGGTGGTGGCGGCGAAGGTAAAGGTGAAGAAGGTGGTGCAGCCAGCAGTGAAGCAGCTGCAGAGGAGGTGGAAATAGGAGGAAGAGCTGGTTGGGTGGTGGTGACAACCCTTGAGATGCAGAAGCGGAGATCGGAGGTGGAGATGGTGAAACGAGAAGGGAGGAACTGAAGAAGCGTGGCCACACTGCAGAGAATGACAAGCGCTGTTAACAACAGTTTAAGCTCCGCAGCGAAGTTCCACACTCCCACTACCAACATCTTCTTCTCTTTCTCTTTCTCTTTACCCATCACCATTATTCCGCCTCGCCTATCGATGAATGATGAACAAGAACAACAAAGAAGAAGAAGAGGATAAATCACAAAAGGATTTCTCTTTCCCCTTCTCTCTCTCTCTCCCTATCTCAAACTTTCTTTTCTGGGTCTCTGTTTATACATATATAAGACTACTTTCTACGCATGATTTGCAAAGAAGGTGCGTAGAAATGTGAGTTGGACACTCCTTTTGTGTGTGAATTTCCTAATTTTCCAATCCGCGTTCATGTTATCGCTTGGTGGCTGCTTCTTTGTGTTGTAAATACATAATTGGATAATTTGCACAGTAAACAAATTTCTTTCAAGCTGGTTTGTTTACTCTCATAAATATATTAAAGAAATGCTACCCATTCCAATTTTTTTTTAAAAAGTTGATTCTTAAATGATGTGTCACCGTCTCATGAATTGATAACACATTTTTCAAAATAAAAAATTTCATGAGATAGTGACACATTATTTGGAAACTAACTTTTGGAAAAAAAAAAAATTTGAGATGTGTAGCGCTCCTCAATATATTAACATGCTTGATTTTTCATAAATTAATGTTTAAATTTTTAAGTTTAAAAATGTTTTAAAAAAAAATATCTCGGAAAATTTCATCCAAATTCTGTGTCAATTTGGATTACCCTTATGATATGATTGAAGTTTTAAACCGTTAAAAAATTAAGATGGACAATTAAGGATTATATTAATATCAAAAAAGTGACTGTTTTACGTAGAAAAAAGCCGTGTCATTGTGTGGGGCTCTAAACCCCCGCTTAGTGCCAAAAGATATGTCGGGGCTTCTTGATTTTCTAACACTTTCTTGCTACCATGTCCTCGCATTGTTTACTTCTCTAATCCCTCACCCCAATTTCTTGGATATCTTACCATTATCCATGTGCTTGTAACTCCATGCGGTTCTACCCCTTTCTCCCTTCCAATGCCATTTTTTTTTAAAAAAAAAAATTTAATTTAATTAATTTAATTTAATTTTAAAAGATGAAGAAATAGCTAATCCCACTAAAGGGAGGTCTAGGATTCATCATACCAAGTTATTTCTATTAACTTTTATCTTTTTCTCTTTTTAATACATGCATGTAGACCTGGAACATGAACTCTAAATACTCAAATCCCTATTCTAATAGAACATGCAGTATCTACTCAAAATAGAACTTTAAACGAAAATAAATCATTTATTTATCATAATTTTAATTAAATATTTTATATATTAGACTTCCCCTATTAAAAAAGAGCATTAAATTATCATATCAATATAATAAAATGGTGGTAAAATGAAAAATGCCATATAGCATTCTTCTTCTTTTATATATATATATATATATATATATATATATAGAGAGAATATTGAGTGATGTAGAATTTAAGGCAATATAATATATATATATATATATATATATATATATATATATATATTTTTTATATGTGCCATTGCCTTAAATTTCTTACATCATGGTGAACAACTAAAACCCTTTAATGCAAAAAAAAAAAGAAAAAAACCCTCGTTTTTAGCCTTTTGTCTTAAGATTTGGCCGTCAAAAAAGCACCGAACGTATTAGGGGCACAAATGCAAATAGAGTAGGGGCAGCAATGCAAATAGAGTGCAGATGATTCTAGGAAGAGACACGTAGATGACCGGCTCCTTGAAGATGCTCGAGGACATGTGTCCGCCTGCTCTGTCTCTGCCTAATTCCTATACACGACAACCAGGATGAGACCAAATTTTTTAATTTAATCTAATTTAATTTAATTAATCAATGACTTGAAATTATAAACCACTCTCTCAATGGCAGAATGACGCGTGGCTTTTATTGCCAACTGGACATCTCTTACAGTCCACTCCCATCGGTGATCTTTCTTTGCAATGATACGAGGGACCAATGAAAAACCTAGGATTTTTTTTTTTTTTTTTTGTTGAGAAAATGCAAGCTTGTGGGAGAATATGGGCATGTGAGTCCAAGGGAGGGACAGTACTTCTCTTTCAAAGAAATTGATACGAAAGAGAAGTGCTCTAAAGGCTTGTGAGTAAAACTACTTCACTTGGGCCAGTTGATTAGATATTTCCTAATTAGATTACTTGTTTAACTAGATATTTAAGAACAGAAGAAGTGAAGTTTTGGTTTTGAGGGGATAAATCCAAGATTAGAAATGATGGGTTTTGGGTAGATTGTTACACAAGATAATTAGTGGCTAATTAATATTAAGGATGATCGGGATTCTTGCAGAAGAATGCATAATATCGGGTGGACCACTTTTACGTAGGCATTTATAAAAAGCTTTGTATAATTGGGTTGAAGTAGTGATGGCAATTCCTACTAGTCCAGTGCTATAATTGAACGGGTCCGACATGAGGAAAAGGAGCTTCTGCTTTTTACGAACTTTATTGGCCATCTTTGTATACATGGACATGGTTGTTGTCACTATTAATTTATGTGGTTGCATTATTATTATTTTTTTAGTTTGCAAGAAAACACCTATTCATTTTCTCTCTGTGTGTTGTTTGGGAATGTTGGGGCGAATTTTAGTCAGGATGACGATTCATATTTGCGTGTCAGATTTGGATAATGTTAAAATATGAGTAATATTGTATAAATTAGCCATAATTTGATCAATTTAATTAATAATTTAATTATAACCCGCTAATTTTGTGTTAGATTCGTGTTAGGTAAGCTATAAATTCTGGGTGTTGAGACATGAGTGTAATACTATATATTCGGATCGATTTAATTAAACGGGTTAGACTACCTAACCCTAATTTGCTAATTTTGTGTTTGGTTTAAACTGAGTGAATAAGGGTTTGCATCTACAGTACGTTAGCATCTATTATGATGTTATGAGAGCTAATTACTTTTAAAAATAGAGTAGTGATTTTTAGCACACCAGCGTGCTTGAATAGTAAGCACGCCGGTGTTAAAATATTATAAAATATTATTAAAATAATATTTGAACAGTAAAAAATAATAATAATAATAATATTTTAGCACCGGCGTGCTTATTGTTCAAATACACTGGTGTGCTAAAAATCACTACTCTTAAAAATATGATAATACAACGATGCATGCCCATAAACCAAGTCATTTGAAGGCTCCTTCTATTAGGGTTAACATTTTTTTATATTGAGTATCGTATCGATGACAATCTCTTCCAACGAGGGAGGACGCTTCTCCTCCGCAAACGCGGTTTCTCCATGTGAACCGAGCAGCGTCTATTTCGCCATGTTGGTCTCCATTTAATGACCTTTGTTGTCTCTTTACAGTTTACACCCCAGACCTTGGAGGTGGCGTGAAATGAGTGCTAATTAATAATAATAATGCTTCCTTGTGCATTTCTTGGGTAATTTGTATTTTTATTTCTTAATTTAATAGAGATTTTTCTAAATCCACTTAAACAATGCCATGGTTGGCTGCAAATGATTATCGTTACCTTCGATGAACCACCCTTCATAAAGAAGCGCAGCTTTCTGTGAAAACTTAAAAGGAAAACCATTTACAATGGTCTTTTTTTCCTTTTTTAAATACATGCAGGGAGGAAACAGCAATTTTATTTAATTATATGGAATAACGGTGTCCGTAGAGACCAGGGATTCCAACATAAAAAACAACACAAGAAAATCTTTGACTAACGAGGCCCTTTGATCGGGGTAAAACATTGTATATAATCAATGACAGCATCTCGTTCCAACGAGGAAGGAAGGAGAGCTCCTTCTCTCCCAGGGAAGAAGGCGCGTATTCCGCCGTGTTTGTGTCATTTGATATGACCATTGGTACTCTCTTTTATAGTTATAGTTGAGCCCACCGTCCCTTGACTCCCTTCCCTACCTAGGGTGGGGGCATAAAATTCTTGGGAAATGTAATTTTGATAATGGAAATGTGGGGTCGGATAATATATTAATAATCGGATGCACCGAAACGGCATGCTGCTTGCTTACTGTCAGCCAGACCCACAAACTAGTACTGCCATGCCGTGCAGAGAGAGGTTTTGGTGGTCAGAATCCCGGCCTGTATCCACAACGTTGTCCAAAAGTAGGGCCGACCCATTTTGTGTTTGTTACATCCTTTTCACCGTTTCGGGTACACCACGTCAAGTGTGGGATGAGTATTTGCATTCACGAGCTTCAACAGACTAGAAATTAAATGAGACCCAAAAAAAAAAAAAAAAAAGAGATTTACTTGCAGAAAACAACAGAGTGAAAATAAACAATGCATGCTTGAACAGGGCATGGCATGGCAGGGAACAGTATATCTACTCTACGAGGGTCCTTTTAAAAGTCATGCACATCCAACATCCACAACACCTCAACATTGGATTACAAAGTAGACTACTGGGAATCCTATCTCTTAGTCTCGATCAGCATCGTCAATTTCTTCATCCTCTGGTACCCCACGAAGATAGAGAACATTGTTACATCTGCATATCATGGAAAAAAAAAACAATTAAAAAATGTATCAGTGACTTGTCTCAACGGGATTATAATTCTTCTAAGTTGTAAATAGATGACTATTGTCCATCGTAAATGTGATAAAAAGTATTCACAATTTCTGGAGATCTAGGCTACTTGGTCTTTGATCATAACCATTTAAACTACACTAGTATGGTTTTGATGACTTGGATAGCATATAAATAAATTTGACAAGGATGAAACTACTCTCTTCAGCAGTACTATGGCTGATGGTAATGCAACTCAATTTAATAAGAAACAAATTGCAGCTTTCACTTCAAACCAAATGTGGGTATCAAATGTAATAAATTTTCTTAAAACACAGTTGAAAAATATTATCAAATTACAAATTTGTTCAAACATTATGGACTCGAGAGTACATTCATCTAATTATTTCATTTAAGCATACAGCATCACATAATTTTAATCATTACTATCAATGCTACGTATAGAACGGAATTCATAAGCACACATGACTTCAGAAATCTATTCATCCAAAAAAAGAAGCTTATTATGACTCCAGAAATCTACAACTATCACTCTAAGTAATACACCTTACACCGTTTTATGATGTATATACCCTATACTTGGATCATTGCCCACAAGCTACACAAAAAAATAATAAATTCAGCTTGTAATGTTCAGATTGAAACAAAGGATGGGGAACTACAGCACCAGACTTGAGCTTTAAGAAGAACAACTCATCCAAGAGTTCTTTTACTCGAGGGGGTGCTCTTGGATGTAGTGCTCATAAATCTCATGGTAGGTACCCAAAGATTCATAGTGAACTTCAATAGGAGCTTCTCTTGAAGCAATAACGCATTGGTCTAGTTGCCACCGGATCCTAGGATCTTTTGGTCTTATGCCACACTGATGTGGAACAAAATTTATCAGTGTGCTTATGAATCTATGGATCTAGAGTCTCAGATCTAAAAAAAAATGTTATTGTGTTGGCAGCATGACTTGAAAATATTAAATCTAGATAGATGAAAGAAGCTAGAAACTAGGGTGAGGACTTGCTAGAATTTTTATTTTCTTGGTAAGTTACACACATCTGGTGGTACTTGAACGCACAACCGCATCCTCCACCTTGCTACAAAGGGACGAAGTAAAGAGCAAGAAAAGAACACAGAGAGGCTAGTGTGCCTCAGTATTCAACACTTGTTCTTTAATCAATTAAAGTCTGAGGTCTTTGAATTAGACTCATTGATCTTACTTAACGTACTAGGACTAGGATCCCCAGTTCGACTAGTAAACAAACCCCTAGTAAAACCCAATAAAAAAACTCCTAATAATAATAATAAAAATAATATTGCAGAAAAAGTATTCTTAACATATTAACCCCGTATTCTCGCAAATATATATATATATTAACCCCATAAGAAAATTTATTGAAAAATACTTTTTGGGGTTCCAGATCTCGCACTGCACATCAAAACACCTATAAATTGTAAACTAATAATCCCAATTTAAAGGTCTTGACCCTAGAATCCTAACAAGATGAATTTTGAAACCATAAACTATTGCTTCAACTGGAAATGGCATGTGGACCCTACACAATAAACCTTGAAATGAACCAAATTGGAGAGTAACATGCATAGCACAACAAATCAATCTTCCATACACGCATCAGCTTCAGGTGACATTATATAATTTCCTAATGGGATCATTTACATATGCTTTAGTACAACAGCAGAAACACACAGAGATTTTCAAGTAAAGACAACCAACACCAGCCACACTTTTCTACTCTCACGGCTGTTTGCCAATATCATTGAGAAATTTTTTGATTAGTACCAATATTATTGAGAAAATAAACTAAGCTTTTAAATAACGTGCACCATCCAACCCCAATTAAAGACCATCAAATTCAATCTTCCTCCATTTGAACCAAAAAGTTATTCATTGCCACTTGTTATGTCATGTCTTATAAGTTGTTCTATATTTATCATATGGTTTACGTGATAAAAGCCTCACAGGAAACATATATTTACAGCAAGAGAGGCGCTTTCATAATTAACTATTCCATGTAAAACTATAATGGAGCGACTAGCGTTTCACAAAAGTTACCTTATCAAAATCTCTCCCAGATTTCCAGTGAATTGCCCATCAATGTATTCTTCAGTGTTAGCCAGCTGCACATAAGATTTCATATATGTGATGATTTTACCAAGCTAATAAAATGAATATAACAACAAAAAAATACTTCTGTACTCATATGAGAAGGTAAAACTAGCTCAGTATATTTCAAGTTCATACATTTTAGTCATGTCGGAAAAGTATTTCAAGCAACCATATATCTACATAATGCAAGATTGGACCCCTTTTGTTTCTTTATTTTTATTCAGTCAACATGGTTCAAACACAGTAAGTTTCAGGTTTATGTAAGATCCTTAAAAATAAGGGTAGAAATAAATTCAAGCTACAATATTGAACCTAATCTGAAAGATTGAAGTCACATTAAGTCTTCTTGAATATTTAGATGAGAAGACAATAACAAGCATGAGATAAACAAAGACTATCATCTATGCAGCTCATCTCAATCTTTAAGAACAGATGAAATAATAAAAATTAGTGATAACCTGTTTATGTGTGCTTGTGATGGGCTTTAAGATGGGAAAAAACAATGTCTCTAGAGTTTATTGTGGTGAGGAGAAGGTTTTAGGTTTTGTCGAAAATGATGTGTGCTAAAGAAGAAGAAGAAGAAGAAGATTCTGGGCTCTTGCCTCAAAACTTAAATCCAAGAAGAAGAAGACTCTGGGTTCTTGCCTCAAAACATAAACAAACAGTATCCAACAGCAAGGCACAAAGAACCTTGAGGATCAAATCCAAGAAGATTTCTTTGAGATTCCCATGAATTTAAGGAGAGTGTAAGAATATGAGAAGTATTACCATGATGAGTATACACATGAAAATCTTCTATGTATCTCAAAGCAACACAATAATACTCCCTCATATCTGTTAAAAGTAGCGAGCTATCTGAAGTGAAAGCTAAGAAGTTATAAATTATGGCCTCCTAAGAATACAAAAATCGGCACAAACATGAAGTGGGATGCAGTAAAAAAGAAAAAAGGATTGCAAAGTAGCACCTGCAAGTTCATGTATGAATCCACTGAGGCGAGAAAACCTGAATAGACAGATAATTAAACGAGAATTAGAAACTCACAAAAAATGAGAATTAGAAATCCATTAATTTTGTGTGTGTGTGTGAGTGTCTGTGTCACCAAGCAGTGAAAGCAACATACCTTTGTACTCCATTCCCCACTTGAGTTTCACAATGACTGGCTTCCCGGTCAAATTGTTCAAGAAAGGTTTTGGGTTAACTGGGATAGACTGCAATATTCCAAAAATAAAAAAATAAAAAATTTAAAATTATGTAGCTAAGATTAAAACTGTTAGACTGCACGATGGGTTATCATAAAACCTATTAGATATTTCCTAAACAGGCTGAAATAGATGATTGAAAGGCAACCCAATCAAAATTTATAATTGATGAAGATATGTCATTTTAGGGATTCATATAACATAAGTATTGAAGATTTAAGCAAACCCCCGTCCCTAATTTCCACCCAAATTTATAAAATTTAGATGCGTCCTAAACAATTTTGTAAAAATCCCATGATTATGAGTGTATTCTGCTAATTTCGAAGGAGGCAGGCAGCCGTGTAATTCATTAATCATTATTACGTTAATCACTCCAGATAGACAGTGGTCTGAATTTGAATATCTAAATCTAAAACTAAACCAGGATTTTCCAATTCCATAAAACATATCCCAAAGAACACATTTGAAAGTACGACAAGTCTGTTGTGTGTGAATGTGTCCTTTGCGTCCGTACACCTAACCAACCTAAGAAGCGTCACCAGACCAATAACAAATAAAAACCCTTCTTTTACATTTCTTCTGCAACAACTAAAGCCACAATACTTCTCTCTACAAATATGAGTTCTTTTAAAAACAAGAAATTCAAATGAGTAAGAAGAAGGTGATGGACGGACCATTTTTTGTGTAAGTGAGCCTTCAAGTTGAAGTAGCTGACCCTCTGCTCTGCTCTGCTCGTAGGCTCTGTTTCTCCTCCGCGGCTGTCTCTCGCTTCAGCTACGATCTCTAGGGTTTCTTCCTCTGTCTCTCGGGTTTTCTATTGTTGGGTCCAACGAAAATCTTGAACCAAAGGAAAGCAGCAGTCAATAGGAGTAAGAAAAGTCAACTAATTCTAAATTGGGAGATTATGACTAATCGACTATAAAGTGTAGTAATACGCATTACCTCTCAATTTCGGAATAGATCTTATCCAGGTTATTATGGACTAATAGAAGGTCTTGACTGAAATTTCTTTTTAAAAATCCTATAATCACAAATATAATACATTTTCACTATAAAAAAAATATATATATATATATATTTCAGGTTAAAAAATAAAAAATAAAAGGGGTGGTTGACAACCCCATCTTAACCATAGAGAGTGGCCGGACCACCCCATTTTAGTTGGGGGTGGCTTGAGAGGCACCCCAATGCCACCCATGGCCCTTGGGGGTGGTCCGACCAACTCCTAAACCCAAACTAAAAAAAAAAAAAAATCTTTTGGCCTTTGGGGGTGACCCCCAAGGGCCAAACAATTTTTTTTTTTTTTTTTTTTTTTTTTTAAAGATATGACCTTTGGGGGTGGCCCGAGTGGCCGAAGCCACCCCCAGCCCCAACTGGGGTGGTTGGGGGTAGCCAGCCACTCCTTAATTTTTTTATAATTTTGTTTTATTATTTTTTATTAATAGAATATATGTCTTATTTATGACCTTATAATCTCTTTAAAGAGATCCTGCCATTAACTGGATATTCTCCAGTTCAAAATGAACTGGAGAGGATCCTGTTCCCTCAATTTTACAGTGAAAATTTTATTTTGTTTTATTAATGGATGTAACATGGTAAATATGTTATTATTTTATTTAAAAAATTTAAATGATGCGATATTATTTATATAAAATAATAAAACTTTATTTTATTTGAAATTAAGAGAATTTTTGTTTATTAATTACATAATAAATAAAGTTTATGCGATATTTACATAGACTATCACATCAATTTGTAAGGTTTTTATAGGAAGCATAGTCCAGTCCATTGAGTTAATTATCGAAGTTAAGAGGAACTAAAGTATCCCCATATAAAAACGAAGTTCGTAAAAACCCTTTTAATTATCTATATTAGTTGTCAAATTTCTTGTGCTTATGATTTCATAAACTGGATTATTACCACATCAATTCACTTTAAATATTCATCACTTGAATGACAACTGTTATTCCAATTTCGACCCTACTTGTATGCGCATGCATACAATTGCATTTATGATTGCATACACAGGCATTGAGGAAATCCCATGTTTATTGTTTGTTGCTGCTAAAAAGATGGCATATCTTGGGAATGTCAGCAAGCTAAGGCCCCTCAACCCCATGGCTAAGATTCCCCTCCAATGCTACTTTTCATGGAGTTAAAAGGCATGATTTAGCTGTCATCATACATATACTTGTGCTACTTTGCTGCACGAAAGTTAAAGAACGAAAAGAAGTTTTGTGGTAAAGAAATAAGCAAGCCATGGAAAATATGCTTCATATTAGTACAAATCTATTTATTCAGTACAAAGAAAGAAGAAAAAACACTCAGACAGTCAAACTTGACATTAGCTTACAACAAACTTGTTTCTCCTTACGGCTTACAACTTGGAAACAAAGACATGTTACCTTGGAGCAGAGTTTCTTCTTGTGAGTATATGTATACACTATAGATACAAAAAAAACACTGTAACCTTGGAGCACAGAATTAATAATTGTTATCCAGTCAAAGGAAAGGAGAAGATACGGGGGCTGGGCCACCAGTTGTGATCTGATTATCCTTTGCAGTCTGATAAAAGGAAGGAAATAAAGGTGGGGTGGGGTGGGGTGGTGGTGGTCATAAGTATTGAGAGCCATTGACACCACACCACACACATGCCATTGCCTGCCCTTCTGCACATGCTGCCTGTCCCTCTGATTCTCCTCTCAATTGCCCTTATTCTTCATTCTAATCATCTCATTCTTATCCATCTCATCCTATCGATTCTGCCTTCAAAACTACTTTTTATTACATCCCACTACACACAACTAAGAATTACGAAAAGCAATTTCTTTCTTTAGTTAGAAAATCAGCTACTATAGCTTATGCTTTATGAATTTGTCATCTTGTCATGTGATTCTATAAAGTGGTGGCTACTGCGGGACGGTCGGCGGCGCATTGGAGGTGTCGCTGACAAGAGATCAAGTGGTCATTGGTGAGGCCAGCGGCTTGCATTAGTGAGTGAATGATCGTAGGGCCAACCAATCTAAAACCCCTCTTCACCATGTCTTTGCTTATGGTTTCTGATTTTGAGGTCTTCACAGGGATCTTGTGGCATGATTTGTATTGGGTGGAAATGGGCTTGTGGTTCACAAATCCCCACAAATACTTGTCAAATGACCCAAATTCTTTCTTAATCTGTTAAAAAAAAAAAAAAAAAAAGGATAAGAAAATATTACATTTTGCAGCTTATGATAAGTTTAGACATAAAAAGGTAGGTTGGGACTTGGGAGTACTTCATAATGGGGGTAGTTGCATTAAAGAGGTTGAACGTTTGTTTCATTACCTGAAGAATACGGTTGGAGTTGTCAACAACTCCTCGAACTTGGCTTAATTCTATGCCATACTCAGCGCTAACTGAAGTTATCTTCTTTTCAGTGAATCTGGCAACAATTTCTGCATCAAACCCAGAAAAAGCATCCCTGGAAAAAGAATTCCCAGAAGCACTTTGTTAGATGTTATTTGTGAAAAACAAAATATAGGAAAGCATCAGGTTAATAATTTCATTTAACCTTACCAAAAAAAAAAAAAAAAATGGCCTTGAAATCACACCCACCTAAACAATTGCCGTTTCTTCAAGACTGAAGTCCAATCTGATCCAACTTGTGCAGCAGTCAACGCTAGCAATTCAAACAACAGTCTGCACATACAGTGCATAGATCATAGTTGTCAGTAATCAGTTTTCAATGTGGGTGTGTTTGTGTGTGTGTGTGTGTGAGAGAGAGAGAGAGAGAGAGCTTACTTATCATCATGGACAGGAACTCCCCATTCTTCGTCATGATAAGCAACATAGATAGGATCTGCAAGCACAACACCATAAACAAATCATAAAGCTTTGTTTCTAATTTCCATCATAAGATATTTATCTATGTCCATAGAAAGAAGCTAAGTTTCCATACCTGAATTAGGTGTGATAAAAGTACATCTTTTTTCTTCCTGAGCACTCAATGACTCAAGAGGAGCCACCTTCCCTTCATACTTGGAAGATTTTGTTCTTCCATAATGGGCAGTTCTTATCTTTCGTTGTTCTTGCATCATTGCAACATGTTCCCTCCTGGCGGCTGCTATCCTTCCTGGGTTCTCAATTATCATGGAGGAACAATATTTCAATTGGAAGGTCTCAACAGAAGTTGCAGCTGCAACCCCACCAGATTTTTTTGACTTTTTTATTGAACTCGCCTGCTTAGTGGAGCATTGTGGTGTCAAGACCTTCTCAGCTCTAGAATTCAGCCCATCAGGATCATTGTTTCTCTTCAGCGCTGGTGGCCTAGGTGATTTTAACTTGGGTGAGACAGGGGGGGACAATGAAAAAGGCTTTGTTTTAGGATTAGCAGTATCAGTTGGTGAAGGAAGAGATGGTGGAGAAGGGATTTTTGGGGAAGTCTTCTTAACTGAATTGCGTCTTTCTAAGCTAGAAACTTGGTTGCAAGTTGGCTGAAGGACAGGGCGGCCATTGATTTGAGCGACTGTCAGGCTAGCATTAGCCCCCCTCTGCCATTTCAATTTAGCGGAACACATTTTTATGTGTTTTTGGTAGGATGGGAAGAAAAGAATGATCTGGGTACTGCAACAAATTATTGGGAGAATTGATAGAAGAAGAAATGGGGTTGAAAGCAAGGTATCAGGATTGAGGAGGCAATGAAGGTGGTGAAGGACTTGATGAGGATTTAGGGATGATGTGGGGTTTTATAAAGTTTAAAGTGGGGACAGAGGACAGGCTTGGGGAAGTTGTAACATGGAGGGGTTGAGGTCTGCCATACACCCTCTTGTGAGGGGTACTATTTTTGGCTAATGTGAGGAGGGCATGGATGATAATGACTCTAAGGGTCCATGAGTGTTTACGTGTCAGATTCGAGTAATATCAAAAAATGAGTATATAACTTTATATAAGTAAATCATAACCCGACCTATTTAAATATTAAACTAATCAAATTTCTTGATCTTAACTCGCTAATTTCATATTGAGTTTGTATCGAATTTACGGGTTGTGTCAAAAATTGACATCCCTTATGTCGTGTGTCGAATTCGGGTTACGTTGATATATGAATATAAAATTATATAAGTCAACCATAACTCTACCCATTTAATTAAATTCTTTAATCCTAATAGGCTAATTTGTGTTAGGTTCGTGCTGAATTTGTGGGTTGTATAAAAAATTGTCATCTCTAAATAACACCATCAAAACTAGGTCAAGATAGTTATAATTATCACATTGTTGAAGCAAGAGAAAGCGTGGGGATTGGTGGTGGTGCCACTGCCAGCCCTCTCATGGACCCTCCTTTCACTATTCTTGGTGCCTTTACTGCTAATGAATCCTATCTAATACCAAGTTGGAGAGCCCTCAAGGTGAGAGACCAATCATTGCTGCTCTTTACAGCTTTTTCTGAACCTCTCAAGATTCATAATAAGTTAATCAATGTGCAGTTGTTTGCAAGATATTAGTTTTGAGTTTTGTTGAACTAACCATAAAAGTGGTTACAATTCTTCAAAAGCTTGTACACAGTGATTGCAGACCAGTTGGCACCTATTTAATTAATTATTTGGGAAATTAGTATGTGGTTTGTTTACTTACCCAGGTCTTAAATTGCATCTATTGGGGAGCCAAGAGCAGTCTTTATGATCAAAGCCAAATCATTTTCAAGTTTATTAGGTTACACAGAACATGGAAAAGACATATCACATCTGTCCTGCAATTGGTCCCCCAACATTAGCATTCACAAGGTCATTCAGTTGACAAATTTGAATTAATCTATTCAGTAGGGTCATCAACCAATGCTCTTGCACATCTAAGTAAAGCCACTGGAAGAGGAACACAAATTAGCATAAACATTTTGCCTGAGGTTAAAGTATTGTTGAAGCATAATTTCGGATGGCCGGACGGGATGACAGACTCTTGCAAAACAAACAGAAAATTATTGAAAAAATGTTGGCTCCCGAAAAACTAAAGAGCCTCCGATACTTAAATCAGAAGAGCCGGGTGGAATTACCGAAGCTCCTATAATGATTTGACATATGTGACAACAACTGGTAAGCAAAGACATCCGGACCCAACCAAGTTCATGGATAAGAGGGTGGATCCACGCGAATCTGGGCCGCGAAAATGCCCGTAAACAATATAGTACTATCCATTTGTGTCCATTCCAAATCTTCGCTTGCAAGCAATTTGCAATGAGCCACCTGACTTAATTGGTTCGTGATTTGGTTTGGATTCCTCACGACAAAAAGAAATATTTTAAGTCATCTCCAGTGGATTTTGTAGATAAATCAGACACATGCATGTCATCTATAGTTGATCACGCTGGATAGCCCCAAAACATACCCCATGATGAACATTAATGGTTTGATTTTACAGCTATCTTAACCAATTCTTTTTTTTTTTTAGAGTTTTATTAACCCAAGAAATATTTCATTAATTTGCTTGAGAAAATAATGCCAAGAAACTTGGGAAGTAACAATGACATCTCAACGTCTTCTCATGAATTAGTTCATCTTGATAAAAAGAAAACAAGCCATGTGCTTCTCCAATATATTTGCATCAATTGAGAGAGGACAATACTTGGGAAAATTAATGATTATGTTTCACATCTCTATATAGTGATATATAACTCATATTTTGTTTCATTAATTTCGCAACGGTACTAAATGTCATATCATCCTCTTAAACTCCATCTCACAGCAAACTGTTTGATGGGTTAATTAAACTGATATTCTTTGTATATATAATATGAGTAAACATTCATGCACGCAACCCGCAGAGTTTATGAAGATGAAGATTTTGGTACTTCCTTTGACATGTTCTTGAGGTGAGAAATGCATCATTGTACATACAGAAAACCAGAAGTTGAAGTTGTCTTATGTTAAAAAATAATTGAATGTTGAAAAAAGCTGTCACGAGAACCCAAAATGATACTCCTTTTTGGTCGCACAAGCTACCCCATCTATGATGCGACAAATTAAATAGTGTCCTCTTAAGAAATTTGAGACCCGAAGCTAATATTTTGCATGCTTATCCTTGACGTTGCCGGGTTCGTTTTCATACTAAATTCCATAGGCCTGGCCCTCGATGCTCAATTATGAGTTTCATCGGTTCCAAAATCATTGCTCAAGCAATCATCTTATATTATGTGGACTGACTTTAAAATATCTAACTGTGTATATGTTATCTACATTGCTAAGTCATGTGTTGTTTCTTAAATCGACAATGACCTCACGTCCGTCTATCAAAGAGGAGCCTACAAAGAGGAAGCAAAATTAGAGAGAGCCATTGACCGGCGGAGGATTGTTGAGTCTACTCTGACGCTTAAGTCAATAAAGACAGTATTGCTTGGTTTTTAGGTCATGATAATGCATACCTGGAGCTTTTACCTTAGGTCCCTTTTGGCTTTTACGGACTTGTACGTGTTCTCTAGGTTTTATTGGGGAATCCCACCAAAAGTTTGTTTATGACGTGGGCATTTTCTCTCTCCAAGATTGTTAGAGAGGCTTGCAAGGCTTGAAATTGTGGTTACATGAGTTGGCATGGGAGACTATCACACGCTTATGAGTTTTTTCTCGGTGATGCTACGCTTGGGCAAAACATCTGCTAAAGGACGGTTTGTGACCCATTTTCTATATTCTTGACCTGTCTGGTCTGACCAGTGGGCTTAACAGCTCTTTTCTGCTAGAAAACCTACTAGTTTTGTTGAAAAGATTGGCTTGGCCGATCTTCGGGTGGTGTGTGGCCCGGCCCTTCTTCATGCATTTTAAATTTTTAAATGATGTAACATTATATATACCGTTGCGCTGTAAAATTTAATTCGAACTATGAAATGGTTATAACTCTCTATATCACTTGGTCTTTAACATACATATAATTAATCATTATTATTATTGGCCCTTTCTTATGAGCTGTTGTTAGCTAAGGGGCATTCTTAATGACATTGAAAAGAAAGAGCCCGTTGCCCTTGTCACTGTCTCTATGCATGTCTTTTCTCTAACAAGTGGACCTCGGTGCTGGCATCTCCTAGTGTCAGCAATCTTTATTACAGAAATGAAAGAAACATAAAAAGATAAAAAAGAAGATAAATTTAATAGGGGAATTGTAGGATGACAGAAACCTATCATGTTCTATGCTCCAGTGATTTGGACTTGATGAAAAGTATAGCCTAAGCAATTCGTGAATTCATGGGGCCCTTCAATGTTATGATCTTCAGTGTAATTTCGAAAACAAGGCTTATATCCAGCTCATATATCTGCCAATCACAGTCCACCACATCACAATCAGAAAGGACCACTTCCAAACGTGATCTATATATAGTAATCTGTCTTCATTTTTAATTTTAATTTCAGGAAATTAGTACATTTGTGATTGTGTAAACGACCCCTCCTACAATATTTCAGTGCTATTAACAACCATTATGCCTTTCCATTGGCATCTAGAGTCGCCTGGGAGCCTATCAGAGAGCCTGCCTAAAAAGTTGCTGCATAATGATGTTTTAGTTGCTCCTAGCAGCAATATGTAGCAGCTATTAGTCATTTACACTTCATTTGTTTTTTAATGAATGAAATTTCATTACACAAAACAAGGAGTACACCACACTCTAGCATTAGAGCTAGATCACCCAAAACTCAACAATACAAACAAAACCAGTCAGTACAAGATATCAAAGCCAATACTCCAATTTTTACATTCACATCAATCTTCTTGAATTTTCCCTTCCCTCTTATTTTATTTTTTACTTCCCAACCAACATCTTGCAACATTTTCTCTTCAGCTCTAAGTGGTTTACCATGCCCCCTATATCATTCCGCTGCCTCCAAAGATGATACACAGCTGCACTCCAACATAATTTGCATATAGTAGCCTTTAAGCTCTTATTTCTCCATTCCCTTACACCCAGCCTCATGATTTTGTTGGGGAGATAATTGGTTCGAAGGTTTTACCCAAAGTGTATATATATATATATTTGAACATCATTTTAGCCCAAAAAGCTTAAGCTAATGGGCTTGAGGTCTATTTCTAAAAGTCCCACATCAAGAGTTGCTTAGAAGACTACAAAGCGCAACTCCCAAACAGATGTGTCTAGACACTCGTCCAACAAGCTAACCATGACTTTGATATCACTTGTTGAAGAGATAAACGGTTGGAGATTTTTTAATAAGAATACATTAATATACATATTTGAACACTGCTCTAGCTCAAATCCTAAGCTAATGGCTTGAGTCCATTTATGTATATTAACTATTTTCTTTTTTTATACTTTCCCAATGTGGAATGCAACACTCATAAGTACGCTCAAAACAGGTTTCTGACCAAGCAATAGGAGGATCATCAATTAGGTTTCTCCTTATAACTTCTTGCCACAACCTTTTGCTATGTCCAATTCCAAAAACAAGTGTTCTATACATTCCACACAACTTCTGTAGTATACGCAGTGCACCTTTCCCCAGCTTCTCACCAATTGTTAGACCATTTGGATAGCAAGCCATAAAATAAAAGCTCGCCTAGGAATAGCTAAAGCAAACCAAACCAGCCTCCACCACTCCACTTTTGGCCTTTTGGTACGAATTTCTTCCCAAGTATCACCGCTGGCATAACAATTCTTCTTTGATGTCATCCAAATAGCTTTATCTATTATCACCAATTTTCACAAAAGACAACTTGCTTTGTATATTGACAAGGTCCTCAGACCTGGCAGGTTGCCAATTCCATTCCATTCCATTCTATTCTATTCCACTCCATTCCATTCCATGCATTACCGTAGACAATTTGGAAACCCAGTTTACTTCTAGAGTAATTAACCAGTCAATATCCATACTTCTCAATCAATACACCATCTGGATCCCACCAATCTAACCAGAGATGAATATTAGTTCCATCCCCAACCATGAACCTCAAAAACTTCTTAGCAACACCCCTCATTTTCAATATCTTTCTCCAGCACCATGAGCAATTTTGGGGTATTTTTAAGTGCCAAAAGCACCTACCCTCATTCACACTTCTCAGTGTAAAAAACATGAATATCTCTGGTGGATTCATTGCTTCCCATTATTGACCTCTGGTATGTTTGAAAGAGATTTTTTTTTTTTTTTTTTTTTTTTTTTTTTTTTTAACCTTATCTATATACCTAAAGTGAAAGAGTTTGGAGAAATTTAGAGAAATCAGTCTTGGTTGCTTGCCAAGAGCAGAGTAGTTCATTTATTTTTATAACCAAAAGTACATAGAGTTGGGTACAAGCAACTAATCAAAGAGCAGATTCTAGATTCTGCAAGGATAAGCGTCTTGTCTTCTACCCCAAAAGATAAAACAAACCCGCAGGTTAAAAGAAAGATAAAATTTCGCAGAGTATTTGATAGAAAATTTTCTGATTTGATAATAATTCAATTGATTTTTAGTTTTACAAAATAAGCCAGCCTTATAGAAAAGACATACTTGTAGAGAAAGTAAACCTACTTTTAGTAGAGAAAGTAAATCTAATCTTAGTAGGAAAATAAATATAATCCTAATAAGGAAAAAAAAAATAATTAAAACAAATCTAACCCTATTAAGGAAATGAATTAAAGTCCTAATAAAATAAAATCATAATATAAAATTAACAATAAGCGAGAATCGTGACAATCTTTCTTTTCGAACTTCCATTATCTAAAAACGGATAAAATTCTAATCAGGAGCGCTCCTCCAATACTATTATTGATATTTTCCTTATTTTTATTTTTACAAAAAATATAGATAAATATCTTCCTACATCATCACAAGGTGAATTGCAAGAAGTTCAGAAACAAAAGGAAACACAAGAGAAAGCTTTTACAAAAGTACTACACTTAAACACAAATGAAGAAAGTGAGGAGACTTCAGCTATCGTAAGATGACGTCTGTGTGCTGAGAGTCAGACTGTCAGTGCAGGAAACATGGAGAGCAATTGAGCGTAAATCAAGGGATGAGAGAGTGCAGCTGTCAGGTGCAGTAAATCAGCTTCTGTTATGGGCGTGAAAGGGCCGCTGAGGTTGCCGGAGTCATCATGAATTGTGGAGGAGTTTAAGGAGTCTATTTGCTGACTATCATGGTTGATTTGACTGAGCTCTCATATGTCTTTACATTGGATAAGGCTTTTGACCCTATCATCTAAAAATTAATTAGTGTTCACTAAGGAAAGTCAAAGCCTTTTATGACATTTGAAATCGCACCTTGCAAGACATGTTCTAAGAGCTGTCCAAGTGAGTAGGGCGGGATTATTGAACTTCAACAATCTCTCTCTCAATATGACGCTCCCGCGACTCGAACCTATGAACCTGGCTTTGATACCATTTGTTGGATCGGACCTTTGACCATCTCATCTAAAAATCAATTAGTGTCCAGTGAAAAAAGCCAAAGCTTTATATTGCATTCGAAATTGCACCCTGCAAGACATATTCTAAGAGCCGTCCAAGTGAGCAAAACGACATTATTGAACCTCAAAGCGGTAGTTAATATGCATAACTAGTTTAGAACCATTTTGGTTGCTCAGAAAGAAAAAAAGGTTCACAACCATTTGGTCTGCAGTAAAACTGTAAAAGTGAAATTTCTATACCTCACTGCCCATAAAATTGCTAAAGATCTGACAAGATTTTTCCTTTGGCAACTATTTTACTTACATATTTACCCAAAAAAAATACTTTAGTTACACTCAAAGCTGAACTCTGTTTGGCATTTGGGAGAAGTACTGCATGACATCATATCTAGGAACCACCATTGATACTGTGCTCGGAAAACACTAAAGGAAATTTTGCTCCTATTTTCTCCCCAAAGCAGAAATACAGTAACTATTCTGACAATAGTTCTTAACTATTTGAAAATGATGGTTAATTACTTCTTTCATGACACTTTAGAATGTGATTTTCTGGGAAAAATTATATTTGTCCCCCAATTAACACAGCAATTGCACTTATATCTTAAGACTTCGGCTCACTCTAATTCGGATCTACAAATTACCAAAATATTTTATGTTACCCACATTTTTTGTAATCTATATGTCTGAGTTGTAATTTAGACTTGTAAGTGTAAATAAGGTGATAATTTGAAGGATAAAATGTAATCATCCCTAAAGATAAAAGTACAAATACACGCACACCCAAACACGCTAGGGTGGTGGGAAATGTTCCAGGTAAATAAATTATCTACTATGAAAATAAAAGTACTTTGTACACTCCTATATTGTAAGAGTAATGCTACAAGTTCTTCTTGTGTCCCTCTTGAATTCCTCCAAGAATGATGTGGTTATTAAAATCACCATTGAACTTGTGATTGATCATTACTGAATTTTGATCAAATGATGATTTTAATAGCCACATCATTTTTGGAGGGACTTCTAGAATTATTCATACTGTGATGTTCAAGTAGTTGCAAAAAATATAATATGTCAAAGGTCCACAAAAAGAACAACTAAGAGAGAAAAATCTTATTTATATTTGTAGATGTCTCAAGTTCAAAATTTTTTCTCCATCCTCTGCGCTTTAGAACATCGGGTAGGAAGATAAGTTTTATGGTGCAATGCAGCTACTTAATGGTTCAACATACTGGAAGCAAGGAAAGGGGAGAAAAAGACCCAACATTCTTGTACATTTTGCTCACTTTGGAAGCAAAAAGTAAAAACAATTATGGTTTCAATGGTCTTTCCTGCTTCTTGAAGTAGAGTACTCGATGACTTTGTATGGAAGTAACACGGAAGAGGCTTTCAAACTTCAAAAAGAGCAGAAGGACAGCATTCTTGTTCTGTAGGATTCAATCCCTTTTCATTTAAGATATCCTAAATGATTCGAGCCTTTTCTTTTTCAACTATTCTTCTTTGGGTTGATTGCTTACAAATAGAATAAATATGGTTGGGGAGGGAGAGAGAGAGAGAGAGAATGAGTGAAGATAGTGCAATTTCTAGAACTATATACATAGAGAATGATGATCAATAACAGAGATTGTTAAATGTCATTTCCCTTTAAAAAAAACAAGCACATACAGTGTACATGTTGAAAAAGAGAAAGCATGTGAGTAATGTTGAATGAGAAGACATGTACAAAAAACATAGATGGTAAATAAAAAATTATACCACTTCAACTTTCCAATTCCCGCTTTACAAATTTCTACGGATAAAAAGGTGGTCCTCTGGAGCAAGAACTCGATCACCAGTACTCTCTACATGCCCACATATGCTCGCACCACATCCATTATTGGAGCTCGACATATTGGACATTTTCCATTACTCCATTGCAATTCATGAGCACATTTGAGACAGGTGCACATGTGTCCGCATCTGACACATAAGAGAAATCATAAGTTCACTGACAAAATACAACAACAAAGGAAAGGGAACCTTAGTTTCAAAGGAAAATACCTGTACAAAAGTGAGTCCACTTGCATTTCGTAGCAAATACAGCAATTTCCTTTCTTTGGTGCCCCGTCATCGGAATTCTTCCCTTCTCCTCGAACTGTCACAATGATTTCACACATTAAACATGTATGATATGGAATTCAGTCATAGCTTAGAGGAATGAGCACAAACCTGAATGAACCTCTTGACTAATGGATTGTTGCAACATTGTCTGCATGTCCATGCAGCTCTTTATTGATTTTCTTAGCTCTGACATCTCATGATAGAGTTGCTCCATATGGCCTCTCATATCGTATATGAGTTCCATTTCCTGCAAGTCCATCAGCATTTTATTTCATTGCCATAAACTCTCAACAACTTGAATTTATATTGACATAACTCATGGGGAGATAAAGTAAAGTAAACTCTCACAGTTGAATTATGATTTCTGGAGGAAGGGGTTTGCTGAGTATCCTGATGGTAAGCTTGAGATAGTTGTGGGGATTGAGATGTAGAGTTAACAATTTCAGAATCATCACTAACTTCATTATCTGGATCAGTCCATGACCATAATTGAGAAGGTGTAGGCATTTGTGGCAATGATGAGGATTGATCAAAATAAGCACTGGATTCATTATACTGACCGCCAATTAAGCTTTCCTCCTCCTCCCTCTCTTCTTCTTCTTCTTCATCTGCCCCATCTCTGTCTTCCACCACCTCTTGTCCTTCTTCTGCAACATCTCTGGCCTCCTCCCTCTCCCTATCCTCTTCTTCTTCTTCATGACTGCCTGATGCATGCCTATGTCTTTGTAACGAAGACATCAATTGGTTCGTTCTCTCTTGGCTGCCATTCGCTTCTTCTTCTTCTACTTCATGACTGCCTGATGCATGCCTATGTCTTTGTAACAAAGACATTAATTGGTTCGTTCTCTCTTGGCTGCCATGCTCTTCTTCTTCTCCATGACTACCTGATACATGCCTATGTCTTTGTAACAAAGACATCAATTGGTTCGTTCTCTGTTGGCTGCCATGCTCTTCTTCTTCTTCTTCTTCTTCTTCTGAATGCATTGTTCTTTCCAATCGAGACGTCATCAATCTGTCAATTCTCTCTCTTAAGTCACTGACAAGAAAAGTTGATACTGTTCTTCTGCATACACAAAATTGGAAATCCTAATTGGTGAAATATGAAATATTTGTACAATATCTAATTCAAGGCCAAGCTTCACTAGTCATTATCAAGGGTATCTAACTTCACATTTGCCTGTTATAGTTTATTCACTCTTAAATGTCAAGAGTAGAACAATGTTGGGAAAAGAGAGAAAACAGATAGGAGGAAAGCAAGCTGGTATACCTTTCAAGGAGTTTATGGATCTCCCCATTGCTCGAGTTGTTAAGCACCTCCTCGTACCGTGCTCGTCTGCGGTCTTCCCAATAACTTCGGGGGCGAGAAATGTCACCAATCCAATCATAACTGGATTCTGCATACTCATGGTCACTGACCTCTAGTTCTTCTGCTATGTCATTCTCATCCCAAAAGTTCACGGAAGCAGTTGTACTATCTATGGTTGTTTGTGAGTCAAGGTTTCTAGCCTCTAATCTTGTTCCTTGGCTTGTTACATCTGAACTTGAACTGGCTTCTTCACAAACAGTATCTTCCCTAGTGTGTGGCATTGAGTTCTGTACCTGCTGTGTGCTGTGCTGCTCAGTTATACTAACTTCCTGATTGATGGTGTGTTCACTAGGCTGATTGGTGGTGGAAGAATTGTCCAAATCAACAGTGTTGTTTACTATCTCCCGATGATTGCTTCTTGGCAAAGCTGCACTATTCTGGGCTGTTGCTACTTGTTCAGCACCTTTCCTAAATCTGTCCCTGCATCAGAAACCGAATGTAATAATTTTTGAGGCTTTAACAAGGCAGATAGATTCATAGGTTCAAATAACACCCAAATTGCCAAATCATTTTCATCAACTTTGCAAACTATGTTCAGAACTCAAGGGTTCAATTTCAAATTCATCTGATGAAGAGTTTTAAATAGCCTCTTAGGCCTGGTACCAATAGGGATGATGATACTGTTAATGGTGACTTGAGCTTCAAAACCCCAAACAGAAAAATAGATGTATTCCATTATTATACTTTGACAGCTACCCAGTTTTATCTGATTCTCGATTCCTTTATCTAAATTAAGAAATGCCAACTCTAAATTTTCTATTTTAAAACAGTTCCCATATCAAAGTTTTTTCTTTGAATTATATGCATAGGCAAACTGCAACATTTAACAGCATTACTTCTCATTTTTTGGTCTCGAAAGCTCAAAATTTTTAGATGTGCCATAATGCCTTAACTTGTTTCTCTAATTGACTCCAATGAGCATGCCCCTTTATCTAACATTGAAATTAAACAGTTTATCACATTCCTATTGTTGAGCGTACCCATGTGAGTGAAAACAATTAAGTTGCATATAAGAAACATATCATAAGAATGAGTGGTTAATATAATATATTCAGGATCAAAATCATTAATTTAAACTTTTGGATTAAGTGGTGTCTCACTAAAAGAGCTTTCCCAAGAATTTGTGTTCCACATACCACAGCAAACCATGTTGCAAACCCTCCATCACTTGCATATGTTTGAATTTAATACAACGTGTCAATGGAAAAGGATTATACACACCTCAGATGCACAATGTTAGATCCCTGTGGTAAAATATTCACTCCAGACGATGTTGATGGAGGGCGCTGCGGATCTCGAATTGCCATGCCCCGCTGTAGTAATCGAAGCCGAATCAACGACTGCAAACAAGCATGATACCAGGAAATAAATTTACATGGATTGCATATATATATATATATATATCACAAAGGAAGTATATATATGTTGAAATGAATGAAGTACTTTACCTGAATGCGGCCTTTTTGTGTGAATCTTGAAACCGGCCGACGTTCAACCAATGTCTCTAGCTCCCTATGCCTGTCTCGTTCCAAGTGCATAAGCAAATCGGTGAAGGCTTGGCGTCCTCTTATCCGAGGTGAATTTATAGCCTGCGAGAAAACTCTGTGCTCCATTTGCTCGGGTAACGAAGAACGCTCTCTGGTTGGCGATGCTTGCTCGCTAGAATGCCCATGGCCATGATCATTATCGTCGCTCCTAGAAGTTACTGGAGTGGGTGTTTGATATGCAGACGCCAATCTCTTAATGATATCCGCAACTCTAACCTTCTCATTCTCTCCTGCATCGGACTTTCGGCCTTGTGATGAAGAAGGTGCATCACTCAGAGCCGTTCTGTCTGACTCCCAATCAGGAAACGGGTCGTCGTTGGGTGGAGCATCATATCTTTCATGAACAGAGTCCCCTGTTTCCCCTGTTTCCCCTGCTTCTTCGGCTGATGATGGTTCTTCAACAGAGGACCCGTGAGGTTCTTCAATGCAGCTGAATCCAGAAGTAGACCTGGAAGGTGAAAGTGAGGTCGTCGAATTCAATTTCAAACCATTCAACCGGTTTAGCCTCTTCTCCCATATCTGAACAAGGGAAGAAGCGCCGAGGATCGAGGTTTCAGTAGAACTATCCGATGGAGCCGTATAGTCTTCTTCCCTCTTAGAAGAACTCGAAGCCCTTGATGAAACAAGAGACGGTGAGTTTGATAGTTCTATGACATCAGGCTCCTGGCTCTGTTTCTCAATGGTTGAAGCTACTTCTCGTGCTTGTTGGGTAGCCCATCTATCAAGAATTCCCGGCTGCCTCGCGCTGTCGTTGTTGTTTTTCAATCGGAGGCCTCGGCGATTGTTGGTCTCTCCGTTGGCGACCCAAGAGTCAACGTTGTTGTTCTGATCCCTCTCCCTCTTCTTGTCGGAAGAGATTGAAATGCAGGAATGGAGGTGACCTCTGACCAAATTCTTGAGGTTTTTTTGGAAAGTCGAGTGGGTGTTGCTTTCTTTGCGTCGGTCTCGCCTGTTGTGGTCCCTCAGAACACAACCAAACGGCGCAGAGCCGGCAATGTCGACCTGCGAGGACGCCATTTTCATTGGAATTTGGATTCTCACTCTCTGGATATTTTTTCAATCAATCCTTTTCTAAAACACAAAAGACAACACAACCCATTTCAAGAGAATGGATGGTAAGATTGGAAACCCAACCCAACCTCACAATCTTTGTCACCCCTCGATCACTCTTTCTACAATTGGAAAACCCCCCAGAAACGCAGAAATATAGAGAGAGATAGAGAAACAGAGGAGGAGAGCCACTCGCTCAGACACGCAACCAGAGGAGCTGTTTAATGCCAATATAAATCATCCAACGCTAAGCATACCTCACACCCGTTTGCAATTTACCTTAATTTAGAACTCCATGTAACCGCATAGAAAGAGAAACAAACCCACAAGAGAGAGAGAGAGAGAGAGAGAGAGAGAGAGAGAGAGAGATCGCAATGGTCTAAAAAATGATTAGAGATTTATCTAGCAAAAGACGAAGAGGGTTTCAGCTAAAATTGGAGTTGTAACAGTTAACTTCAATGAGAGAAACAAAGTATGAAACATCCGAGGAAGCTTCACATGTGTTGTGAATATATCAATCTATTGTAGAGGACGAAAACAGAGGAGTTGGTCAGTGGTGATATAATGAAACAGTGAAAGAGGTTGGTGAATGGTGAGAGACGTTGGTTTTGAGCCGTTGGGAATGTGGGGTCGCAGACGCCATCTATGGTTAGCGGCAAAGCAAAATAGAGAGAGAGAGAGTGGGAAAAATAAGCGTCTATCTGTATATACTATATATATATTCCACCCTTTTTTTATTATTTGACTTTTTTAGGTTAATATTTTTCATTAATTATATTACCATTTTTACATACTCTTGCCTTGATTTGCTGCCTGTTAGGATTTTAAGTTGTGATTAGGATTCCTTAATCACAACTTACATGCCTAATATGCCCTTAATGAGTTTCAATTTCTAACTTCCTTTCATTCTTATCCTTTACAATGTTATGTACCATATTTTTATCTTATTTTGTTTATTTACGTAACACTGCTATTTAGTTTTTTTGAAATAAAGGTTGATTCAAAAGCTAATTTATAATTTCAAATTAATAAAGCGGGATAAAAGTATGGTATATAGTATCTCTCTTTAATAGAAGTATAATTTCACAAGCTGAGATTGCAATTTTAAACCAAGTCGTAAAAAGTGTACACACCATTTTTTTAGAGTGCGTTTTAAAAACATAGAAAAAACTATGTTTTCCAATCGTAGGTAATGAGTGTGTTGTTTTAATAAACGCAATATTCTAAAAGCTAAACTGTAATTTTACTAAACTTTTAACTGTGTTTTTAAAGTTTGTATTTTCAAATTGCACGTTTTAAAATCGCTATTTTTTTGTTTGTATTTTTTGAAATCATAAATCCAAACAGACTTTGGTAACGTTGAAAACCATATTTTTATCTCACAATGTTTACACGTCAGTCCCAACCAACTCTTGAATTCATCATTGTTTTTTTAAAAAAAATTAAAGGGTTAGTTAGAACTAACACGCCAAAATTATAGGTTAATTATAAAATAAAAATGTAATTTGTAAGGTTACCTTTTTTTTTTTTTTTTTTTTTTTAGGAGATATATATATATATATATATATATATATATATATATATATATATATCCTCCAAACCGGTTTGGAAGAAATATCATTCAACCCATATAAAATAGTGCCAAGTGTCTAAGCATTTAATATGCACATTAAATATTAAAGGTCATTAATAGCAGTTTACTAATTAAGGTTAACCTTTTTTTTTTCTTTTGGTTAAACGTGAGACTAACGTTTTGTTTTTTTCGCCAAGGTTAGAACTAACGTTAAAAACTGAAATCCTAACATCAGATTAGATAAAAAAAAAAAACAAAAAAAAAAATGTAAAGAGCTAACATTGGCTTAGAAGAAGAAAAAAAAAAAAAAATCACATCTAAACAAGGTTAGAAAATTTTAGTAAACCTAAACAAGGTGAAGTTGATGAGTCATATCATAAGCATACATTTTTTTCATTCTCTATTTCTCAAGTTCTCTGCATATGCGGCTGAAAGATTGTTGCTTTAGGAGAAGAAGCGATTTTTGGCATATACGTGAAAAATATTATCATATTAAGGTACTCTTTTTGATATTTTAACAATTGAGTCTACTTGTTTTGGATAATATTTTGATTAATTTTAATCTCTATTCAATTATTCCATTAACAGAGAGTTATCTAACATTTTGATTTTTTTTTTCCTTCGTTTTTTCTTGTCTTTTCATCTAACGTTGTTGTATTTTTTTTCAACACTTCGATTTTTCTTGTTTTTTCATCACTTTTACCTTAATAATTTGAGTAGGCTGTAGGAAGTCAACATCCATTAAAAATAAAAGTGACGAAAAAAACAAGAAAAAATGAAGGAAAAAACAACGTTAGGTCTTCACTTATTTTTATTTTTTATTTTTAATCTAATTTGACGTTAGGTCTTCAGTTTTTAACGTTAGATCTAACCTTGGTGACAAAACAAAACGTTAGCCTCATATTAAATACTTTGACACTTGGCACCATTTTATATGGGTTGAAGGATATTTGCTCCAAACATTTGGAGGAAATTTCTATATATATATATATATATGGATATATAAATAGGTTGAACCTAGTCTATAACTACAAATAGGTTGAACCTAAAATAGAATATTTTCCTTAGAATGGAGAAGAATCGTTCCATATTAATCAAAATCTTGATCTATCATTGGCATCATTTCGACCAGCTTTTCCTGGCACATTCACTTTTAGGGTTCGAAACTTCAAATATTATCAACAAAATATCTAACTTTTTTAAATGGTGACAGACTATTTAATGAATCTTTGTAACGTGGGGTTCAATATTCTCATGTACTCATGAAAATTAATAAATTGGCTCCACCCATCTCATTAGTTAATATTAGGGGTGTGCAACTGTGCACATATAGGAGGTTGTGAAAAAAAAAAAATTGGGGTTTCTCCGTTCTCTTTTTTCACAGTAGAAAGGTCCTTCGCCTCCGAATTATAAAGAGTAAAGTCGGACAAAAACATCGGAAGAGATTTGATCGTATTTGAATGAATTTTAGCTCCACACATGACACACCAAATGGTATTGAGATCACCTAACAAAGTCTCGACTGCCAAGAAGAAGAAGAAGAAGCGGATGATGATGATTAAAAAAAAACAGAGAAGCCCAAACAACATATATAGAAGGAACGACATGGGAGAAACATAGAACGTGTCTCGAACAACGCATGGGAGAAAGTGATTTAGGGTTTGCAAGATGTACCAAGGGATTTATAGGACTCAAAACGATACCATTTTCTTATAAAAACATCACCATACATAAACTAACGTCGCTCAACATAAAATAAATGTGGCTTTATTCATTATATTTGAAAAAAATAAATAAATAAAAGTTGAACAAGTCAAAATTCCATTAGGAACTAAAATGGGATTCCAAACCCACCTTCGACTTTCCTTACAATCTAAATTTGGACTCTATCCTTGCTTTCTGTTGATGTTGGAAGCCGACTTGCATCAGTTGAAACCGAGTTAGAGATGAGCCGGCGGTCGAAATCTTAGTGCTTTTATTATTATTATTGAAAAAAAAAAAAAGAAAAAAAAAAGGAGGAGTAAATGGGTTAAATGGGGGCAGCCCTAGCTAGTCAATGATGCTAAAGGAGCCATTTGTAATTAATGTGTATACATTTGTGCACATTTTGTAATTATCTACATGTTAATAAGCTCAACCATTTGCTTTTATGGCCTCTTCTAGATTATTTCAACTACCAACTCAAACGTTTTTTTTTTTTTTGCAGGATATGACGAGTAATTGATTGATTACAAGTTCTTCAACAAATTTTTATGTCTCAAAATTGTAGATAATAAGTATAATTGGAAGAATGAAAAATAAAAATAAAAATAAAGACTATCGTGTTTCACATCAATCATCATCAATGAAACTCATAGAAACAATTAAATATTCTGACTATTTGTAAATGCAAGCACGTTCGAGTGAATGTCTTATTTTTTAGGGCATGAGAAAATGTCTTCATTTAACTTTAATCTTAGAACTTTACAATGATGTTTGCCAACAATCCATGCAGTTGAATTTTATTCTATATGGTTTTTGCGGAATTTAAAAAATAACGGTCTCAAAATGTATTATTTGAAAACTTAATTTAAAAAATATATAGTTTGACATTTAGAAAAAATATATATTATTCTTATTTGTTCCAATTAAATCACAATTACGTATGTATTATCTCCATGTGTCACACCTCCTCAGAATTGGTAGCCCAATTAGGAGTTGATCACACAATTAGGATGGCAAAATGCTTAAATTAATTAGCATAACAAATGAAAAATAAAGGCTAATTAAAGTGTAAAAAATCATTTGCTATTAATTATTATTATTATAAAAACAAAATATCTCCCTATCTTTAAATACCTTCATTGAATCAGTCGTTCAAATTGCAACAAAATTTGTTATATGTTTTATTCGGCTCAATGAATTCTTTAGGTGACACTCAAGTCATGAGTTGCTTAGAATATGAAATTAGCTCTTAGTTGGCCCTTTGGTGGGGGTATTAGGGCCTATGGGATATAATATTTAATGGGGTAATTACCTTTTGCCCACATGAAGTACAGCGCCTTAACGCTTTCTTCCATGTAGGGGTGGGCAAAAACCCGCCCAACCCGCCCCGCCCCGCCCGGGTTTCATGTGTTTTTTTGCGGGTTCTGGTAGAATTCTTTCAACCCGTGCGAGGCGGGTCGAGTTGCGGGTTTTAAATGTTTTCCTCTGCGGGTACCCGCCCCGACCCGCTGCATAAGTATAGAAAGAAAAAAACCCTAACCCTACTCCATTTAGCCTCTCTGCCGCCTCCCC